>NW_027397063.1:124087530-124491296 GCF_003265705.2 Callorhinus ursinus | reverse complement strand
ATTTCTTTTTTTTTAAAGATTTTATTTATTTATTTGAGAGAGAGAGAATAAGAGATAGAGAGCACGAGAGGGAAGAGGGTCAGAGGGAGAAGCAGACTCCCCGCTGAGCAGGGAGCCTGATGCGGGACTTGATCCCGGGACTCCAGGATCATGACCTGAGCCGAAGGCACTCGCTTAACCAACTGAGCCACCCAGGCGCCCTAATTTCCTTAATTTCTTAAAGTATGTTCAAGATGGAAAACAATGAAGGGCATTGTCATTTCTACAAGATACAGTTTGGTTCTTTACAGTCTGAAAGCTCTACTAACTGAAGATATCTGGGGCTTTAGGTAAAGAAACATTCCAATAGGCAACTAGCATTCACCTATTTAATCCTGAATGACCATCTTTATCTGCCTCTGCTTTGCTTAACACATTTTCTCTACTCGGTGTCTTGCCAAATACTCTGGTTTTCAAACCTATTGTTTACTTCTGTCTCCATTTCTCTTACCCCATTCTCCCAAACTCATGACCTTTTTGAGTCCTTAACTAGATACTTTCTTGGATGGGTCTGCTGACTAAAAGGCTTTATTTCCTCACTGAATTCGTTTACATTTGGATGAAAATCCAGTTTTTGAAGCACAACGAGGAAATAATAAAGGAATAAAGGTGTATCAGATAAGATCCTTTGGACCACAACCAGCAGCTAGCTCTAACTCAAACTGATATAAACAATATGACAAGTTATTCACTCTCATAATAAAAGTCTAGAAGTAGGATGAACTCCATATATGCTTTTTAGCAATTCTCTTGGCTCATTCCTTCTCTGTGTTTGCTTCATCCTTGGCCCTGCAGGAAAATAGCTGTGGTAATTTCAGGCATCACACTAGATACAACAACATTAAGAGAAAGAAGGACACTGTTCTTGTGTTTTCTTTTTGGAGCAAGGAAACCTTTCACAGAAGTTGCCCAGAGGACTTTAGTCATGTTTCATTGGCAGGAATAAGTCACATGCTATTTTTAAACCAATTACTGTCAAGTGGAATGGGATTGCCCAGCTGGTTAAAACTAATAATTTAGGATTGAGTGAATTTTGAGGGGTCAACCACAATAATTACCACAAAGGAGAAGGCCGGGAAGAAAGAAGGCAGGAAGGAAAAACAAACTAGAATTAGCCTTTTCATTTGGCAAACCCGGCCTTTACAAATCATTACGGTATTTCAAAGATCTCTGTGGTGTCTCTAAATTTCAGAGAATTTCAATTGAGAAAATGAACTTTTCAGCCCTTCAGGAGAGGAATGAGATCTCTGGAGGTTCCTCCTGCCTTTAATGCTCACATCTATAAAGCATCTATGTCACATTTACTCACAGGTCATTGACCAGAACTAGTCATATGGCCCAACTAACCACGGCAAGTAGATGGCAAGGAATTCAAAACTACCACATACCTCAAAGGCAGGAAGCTGGAAAAATCTAGTGACCACCATACTCCACCAAATATGCAGCCCATTCAAACAACCCCCAAATCATAGAGACTTGTCACAAAAGAGGTTAATTTCTCATTCCTACTGCGTGCCCGTCATGAGTTGGAAGTAAGGTTTTCCTTTTGGAGTCACTCAGTGACCCTAAGGAGTGACCCTGAGGTGTCATCCTAACGCATGTTTTCACCACAATCATAGCAAAAGAAAGAGAATGGGGTACACTATGTACTAGCTTTTAAAGTTTCTGTCTGGAAATGACACTTGTCATCCCACCCACATTTCATTGGCAAAGAAAGTCATATGGCTACGCCTAATGCCTAAAGAGGAAGGGGGAACTGCAATTCTTTCTTGTGCCCAGAAGCAGAAAACTAAACTCTCCGGTAGACTGCACTTATGAATAACCTGTTTACTTCTCTTTCCCCAGCATGTCATCTTGGGTTTTCCCATAGCTTCTCTCATTGTTATCAGGTAATAAATAGTCTCTGTTTTGTGGTAGCAAGTAGTTCATTCTAGTGTAATATCAGAACTCCAAGCTCCATTCGATTTAAAATCTCACCACATACTCGGCTTGGGGTTTGGAAGACTTCAGCGGGTATTTGTGTATAAGAGATAGAGTCTTGATCACTTTTCTCTTTTTGGATATACTTCTACTCCCACCCATTCTTTGAACAAATAGTTATCAGGCACCCATTCTATCAGATACTGTTCTAGATGCTGGAGATACGGCAATGAACAAAACAGACAAAGTTCCCTATCTTCAAGGAGTTTATATTTTAGTAGATAAATATTAAATTAATTGGATAAGTTCTAGAGTAAAAAATATAGCAGAAAAGGGGATAAGAAATGTCAAGGAAGTGTTATTTAGGTAGGGGTGTCCAGAGACAGTGACATTTAAGTAGGAATAAAGGTAAATGAGCAAATGGAGGAAGAGTTTCTAAGTCAAAGATGAATAAATGCAAAAACTGGAGTGGGACATGACCTGGCTCATCTGAAAAAGAGTTAGGAGGACAGTTCTGTTAGAGCAGAGTGATGGTGGGTGGGGGAGAGTAGAAAGACGTGAGGTCGGAATGTAAAGAGAGGCCAAGATCACACAGGGCCTTGAGGGTCACTGTGGGACACTGGAAGGCTCAGAGTAGAGAAATGGCATGATATGTTATGGGTTTTATCAAGATCATTTAGCTGCTGTGATTGGAATGGATGGGGAAAGGGGCGAGGCTAGGAAAAGAGAGACCAGTCAGGAGACTACTGCAGAAATCCAGGTGAGAGGTCTTGATGGCATGCAAGTTGTGAATCCTTTTATTTTTCAAGCCTCTCAGGGCCAGGGCCTGTGGTGAGGGAGGAGATACAATTAAGGGGTTGAGGGCAGAAAAAGTTTTACCTAACTGCAACAGTTGGAATCTCATGGAATACCCTCTGGATGTGATAGAGGCCAAGAGTTGAGTCTCTCTCTCCTAAGGCATCTTTATGGGTTTTTAGGGGTTTCCTGTTGCTGGTGATCTCACATCTGTATTTTCCTTGATAGAGTCAAGGTCCCGCCAGCTAGCTGGTCACATACAACCCTCTCCATCAGCTTGTGGTCTCTGGCTGTTCATCTCTTGGTTCGGCCTACTCAGCTCCTCTATAATTTTCTCTTGGGAAAAGTAGGCAGGCTAGCTCCCATTTATGATGCCTAAATTTCCCAATAGGAGACTCACTTATCAATTGTCCTGCCCAACCCAGGAAGCTCTGGCCATTTCTGATGTCTACTGTGCCATCCAAGGGCAACAAGCCAACGACAGCCTCTCATCTTTATAATGAGCTCAAAATACTGGTTCCTGTGTTCTTCAGTTTTTACAGGAGATGTTAGGACTGCAAGCCATTCCTTGAAGCTTTGAGGTGAGGGGAAATCATGTCTTTCCTCTCTCCTATTGCAAGGGGAAAGAGAAATATAGCACACTGACAATTCCCTTAAAAAAGATTCTTCCTACCAGCCTCTTCAAATTACAGTTTATTTCTTGCCTCCCCCTACACAGACTGGGACAGAGTGATGGGTAAATTCTGGAAGAACAAATTTCCCATTCTTAGCTGGTCCTGCAGAAATACTCCACCACCTAGTTTCATGAGATAAGCCATTCATCACCTGCTTGCAGAGAGTCCAGGTCTCCAGAAAAGTTGGATTTAATATCTTCTTACTTTGCAAGCATGGGGCTGGGACTTGGATGAGGCATGTGAGCCTCTTAGGGCACACAATTTAAGAAGGTTTCACTCTCGGGGATGTACAAGTACAGGGTTGGCTCTCCATGATCTGATTGTGAGCCTTCTTAAATTTTATGTCCCACATGCCTCATTTGCCTCTCCTACTGCCAACCTTGACAAGCAAACTGAAGCCAACCAGAGTTAATTTAAGCAGAAAAGGTGTTTGTTGAAGACATTTTTGGGTGGCTCACAGAATCGAAAAGAATGCTGGGGAAATAGGTTTAGAGGCTATATGGTGAGGAACAAGGCTCCAGGTATGCCACAGGTGCAGTGACAACATCCCACGATGTTCTGCTGGAGACAAACCCAAGTGTGCACTGCTCACCACACTGGGTCTGGAGAGCAGACCAGTTCCACTGGAACCACAGTCTCTGTTGTTTCTGGAAATGGATTTAATTATTGCTGCTGCTGCTGCCACTGTCACCATGGATTCTGAAGAGTCCCTGCTTCGTCACTTCACCAGCTTTAAGTCCGAGTCTGGGCAAGTGATCTGAATGACACAGTCTAAGTCATGTGTCCAAGATGCAAGGCACTCTGAGAAAGTGTGTTATCAGCCGTTTTTAACCTCCATACTGGAGGTAGGCTTAGATTCCTCAGGTGGGAGATTCTTCAAATACAAAGGGAATTTAGATGGTCCTGGGTAGCCAAAAATTAATGCCAAGTGACAATCAATCAACCAATAAATAAATACTGTGAAATAACCAGAAGTTGCAGAAAGTTCTGTGAAAGAAGCAGAAATGGGGGTTAATAGAGGAAAAAAAAAGAAAAAGCGGTGATCTACTTGCCATACAGTGATCAGTGAGGGACTTAAGCTGGACTTCAAGAAGGAAGGATCTGGCTCTGGCAAGGCTAGTTCCAGGTGGAAGACAGAACCAACACAAAGGCCTCTAGGATGAGAAGGAGCTCAGTGTGCTCCTGTAACTACTAATAGCTAGAGCATAAATGAAAGGATTTTTAGGTAGGGGAATGAAGTTATCTAATTTCCATTTTTTAAGAAAATCACTTTTGCTGCTCTCTGGGGAAGGATTTGGTAATGGAAGAGTCAGACCAGAGATACAAGTTGGGTGGCTGTTGAGGTATATGCCGAGGGGAAGAAGATGACCCAAATAGGTGGTGACAGCAGTGCTGGAGATAAAAGTCTGGATGTCTTGCAGATGTTTGGAAACAGAATCAATTACTTGAATATGGGAAATTAGGAAAAAAGAAGAATCCTGGATCAGGAGTAGGTTTCTGGTTAGAGTAATCGAATGGATAATTGTAACTTTTACTAAACTGGACTAAGTGGAAACCAGACGTGGTGGTAAAAGTTCAAGAGTTCTGTTGGGGACACGTTCAGTGGGCAATGCCAGTATGTCATCAAATTGGAAAGGCTTCAGCTCAAGCTGGAAAAGTACCTCAAGAGTTGCAACAAACCAATTTGCAAACATTTTAAGTAAAGTCAGTATTAAACATTCCATGACGCCTGGAGTCCAGAAACATTATGCTGGCTTTTGTCTTTGGGTTTTTTTTTCTTTTATTTTTAAAAAATAACCAAATGTTTTAAACATACAGAGAAGTAGAGGAATAAAAACTTATAAGACACCTGTATATCCACCATCCAGATTTAACAAATGTTAACATTTTACTATATTTGCTTTAGATCTTTTTAAAAATAAATAGCACTGTACACACACAGCTCTACTCCCTCATCCTGTTCCTCTAACCGTGTGATACCATTTATATAAAATTCTAAAACATTCAAAACAATTCTATGTATTTTTAAGGACCACTGCATATGTAGTAAAATTATAAAAACAAGAATGTGAGGACACGCCAACAGCAGAACATATTTTTTGTTTTTCCAATTTAGATTAAATGTAGTTCAGTCCCCAGACATCAGGGCTTCCAAGAAATCACATCTCAGTCATTTTGGAGACTGGCTTTCCCCCTCACTTGAAATCTTACAAGAAGTCTGCTATGGCAACTCAGGAACATTGGAGAGAACTGCTAGCTTTCAGTTCACTGGGGTCACATCTAAGATGCTCATTGTCTGAATCTACACAGACCTCTTGAAAGCAGGAAGGCTGAATCTTCACAGCATCCACTCCCTTATGTCAAATGTGCCTCTAGAACCTGATTCACAGCTCCCAGTGTCACCAATACTTAGTGTTCAGTCTTAGCATCCATGCAACCCCTGCCCCAGAGGTCCCAGAACCTTGGCACAATTGCCTAGGCACAAAGCAAAAGACCTACAACCCCGCCCCCACCCCCAGTTTAATTCTTCCCAGAGTTAAATCTCCCTCCCGCTCCTTCAATATCCCAGACCTCCAACTTCGGGGCAATATAGTTCTCAGCCACCAGCTTAACACACTAAAGGCTTTTTAACTCCCCCCTGGCATTCAGGATAATAAGCTCTGTCAACCCTCAAAGAAAAACACAGAAGTGTCTTCCCTTCTTCCGCAATGAGCCCATAGCCAGGGCAGTAAGACACCATTCATTTCTCAGACAGGTTATCTTGTCCTACTTAATAGTCTCCCTCTTCTGCCCATTGACCACACTCTTTTAAGGAGCTCTCTTGGGATGTTCCTGACAGTCACTTCCAGAAGGTTCTCTTCTAACACCATGTTTTGTCCTCCTCAGGAATAGTGAACAAACGCCGGGCCCCCGGCATCTCACTATTTTTACCACTCACTACTCTTACTTCCACAACACAGTCTCTTCCTTGCATTTTTGATCTCTAAATAATTCCAGTCATTTTCTATTCTCCTCAGAAAGCACTTCTCTTTTGTTCTTTCTTCTCCTGCCTTGGGTTTTGTTGGTGAACCAAAATACTCCCTGATGAATAAAAGGGGGTTTCTACCAATATGCCAGTATTAAGAAAAGGAAAATAAAATATATTTTGAAGTATGAAACCTTTTGCCCATCCATCCCTCACAAAAAGAAACACAAAACAAATAAACAAATGCTCTCATCTATTCAAACCAGTGACAGAATTGAAAAATCTATCTCCAAATCTCTGCCAGAGCAGAGTCACCTATATCCTCATATGCCTCCTAACTAAACCTGTTTTCTCAGGTAAAAGCCAAGCAAAAGAATATGGTTTCTGACTGAACTTCAGTGTTAAAATATATCCATTTTGAGAAAAAAAAGAAGTTCCTACTTAATTCATTGAAAAGCTGTATTGCAGAGTCTTGAATAGACTGGGGACCTACCCGCCACTTACAGCATTATTTCTCTGACACAATGGATTTCCAGTTCCCCAGTTTGTGGTGACTCCACAAACACAAAGTCAAATGATAAAAACAAAAATTCATACTCCTGGTATGGAAATATTTACCTTTTCTGGAAATATTTCATATAACATAACTTTTATTTCAATTATCAGATAATTATCTAAATGACTTTCTTCATAACTCTTTTATTTACGGGGCAAATATTAATTGAGCACGTATTTAGGGCTCTCAAAAATAAGTAAACATATAGGCAAAATGACAGTTTTTTAATAGGCTACTCCTCCTCCTTTTTGCTTTCATGTCCAAAGTTGCTAAATAATGAAAGTAGAATATTTAGTTACTCTTAGACCAAGTTCATAAAAAGAAGTTTATAACTACTAAGCTTCCCACATTTTTTAAAGCTTTTAAAAAATAATATAAATTCATTTTTTTTGTTTCTCTCATGCCTAGAATATGTACAGAACACAATAGGCATGAAATAAATATTTGAGAATGGAAAATTATCTGACTAAAATACTTTAGATATAGCCTTGCCTAAGGAGGAGAAAAGATCATTCACAACCTCTTCAAATCCCTACATTGTATTTTCTCAGCAGCATGGTGGTATTCCACGTTCCCTTTTTCCCACACTTGCCCAACCCCAAATCCCTAAAAGGCTGAATGCAGGAAGGCAGGACTGGACAAATCAAATGCCTCATTAAGAATGCCTGAAGAAATATGCCTAAAGATGAAATTATAGCTCTTAGACCAGCACTCAAAACCCTGGAATAAAAGAGAGAAGGAGGGGGTAGGGGCAAAATTATGCGATTTGACCGTGGTTACTTATCCAGCAAATGTTTCTGAAAGCTACTAACTACTAATTGTGGTAAAGGTTTTTAAGCCGGGAAATGGTGAGTCTCTCTCTCTCTCTCTCTCTTTTCCTGACGCTCTGTAATTCATACGCAGTTTGGGGATGGCACTATGTCTTAAATACAATAATATTTTAGAGAAATTTGAGCATTGCAAGTTAACAGGTATGCCAATTTGGGGCCATAAAAGAGATACAACTCCAGAAATTTCGAATAATTTAATAAGGTGTAACCATTTTTCTAAAGTTCTGTGGTATTTTTTTCATCAGCTAAAAAGCTCTACCATGTGGCCTAATTCAAGGCTGCAGGCAGGAGAAATTACTGACTTTATTATGCCTGCCTGGTGCTCTCCAGTAAAAGCGTTGGGCACCAGGCATTCTCATTCTGGGAGGCTCTGTAGAAAGCTTTTGCCCTGACAGACCTCCACTGGTTTCTTGTAAAAAGCAACAGAGAGAAGGAGGTTATGTTCCATTGTGTGCCAGGCTTATAGGTTCCCATCCCTCTCTTTGCCTTAGAAAAGGCCCACAGCAGGGCCCAGTCACACCCAAGTCATAATGGCCCTTGGGCCACTGAATGCCATTCAGAGTTTGCTGAAGAGAGATTAATGTTTATTATTATTGTCGTTAATGCTATTACGGTTATTGTTGTTATTATCCGTTGCTTATTGGAAATGAGCATTCTGTGGTCTTTTCAAACATTCCACTGCTTTTCCTGCAGTGTGTTAGAATAGCCAGTCCCTTATCTACGAGGGAACAAAGGCTAAAAGTGAAGCCATTGCTTCTCCCTGAACTTCTTTTGGTGCAACTGGACTTGTTGTGTTTTTATTTGCTAATATAGATAAGAAAAAAGAAAAGAATGGTGCATTAGCTACGGTGTAGCTGGCTTCTCTGGGGGGATAAGCCCCCAAATCCCAGTGGCTTAATGCAATACAAGTTTATTTTACTCATCCAAACTCTGAGCTAGGTATTACTGATGGGCAGACAATGTTCTTCTAAGCACAAACCAAGGAACTGGGTGTGGGGCAGAGGCGGGGTGGGCTTTCACTTTGAGGTTACGGAGTTCACGTTGGTGGATGACTCCATTCTAGCCAAATGAATGGGGAAAAGACCACACATGGGAGGTCTCAAAGTAGCACACCCTACTTCTGCTCACATTCCACTAGCCATACTTAACTTCAAGGAGTCTGGGAAATGGAGTCTAGTGATAGTAAAGACAGGATTGGAACCTGAGCAACCCTACTTTGGAGACCTGTTCATCAAGTGTCAGGATTTGGGTCAAAGCACATGGGGGCTCCTTTATATATGGAATCTAAAAATATTGAACTCATAGAAACAGAAAGTAGTTGCCATGGGCTAGGAAAATGGGAAGATACTGGTCAAAATGTACAAACTTTCAAAAAATAAAAAAAATAAAATGTAAAAAAATATTTTTTAAAAAGGTACAAACTTTCTATTGTAAAATGAACAAATTCTGGGAACCTAATGTACACCATGGAGACTATAGTTGACAACATTGTATCATATATTTGAAAGTTGCTATGAGAGTAGAGCTTTAATGTTCTTACCATAACAACAACAAAATAGTTTTACATGAGTTAAAAGATGTGTCAACTAACCTTATTGTGGTAAACATTTTGTGATATATATGTGTAGCATATCATCATATTGTACACCTTAGATTTACACAATGTTATCTGTCAATAAAGCTGGGGGGGGGAAGTACGTGGGGGTTCTAGGTAACTTTCCCTTAGAAGGTGACATCTGTGGATAGATAGCACAGTGGGAGCAAATCTAACAGCTTTCTGAAAGTTGGACATACTTGTGGTTATTGTTTCAGAAAAGTCGGCATGAACTCTTCTAAAGGTAAGTTCCTCTTGAAGCAACTTTTACATTTTTAGGAGTGAATGGTACAGTGCTAGACACTGAACAGTCTCTTAAATGCCAGTATCTTTTATCTGGGGCCACTGAATTTCTAAAGAGAGAAAAGCTCCAATATCCTTTCTGGAGGGAGACATCTGGCTGCATGGGTTCTGCTTGCTCTAGTGGGAGGTAGGGAGGTCAACACTTCCAAATATAGATTTTCATTCAATTTCTTCCAGGTTTTAGCCTCCAAATGCACCATATTGATGCATCTGAGCTTGTAGTGCATATTATTTCTCCTCTTTTCTGTATTCCTCTTTGTAAAAACTCTAACCTGTGCCTTCCCCCTGTTCATTTTGTCAACTCCCACACCTCCAATGCTTTGCATCTCCAAAATTTGATTGAAATTTCTCCATTGATGATGCCTCCTTCCACTGTTTGTTCTTGAGGATTTAGACAATAGTCTTGATTTCTTGAGAGGTTTTTTAAAAATGCAGATTCCTTGGCTTATTACTTGAAAATCCAAATAAAGCAAATCTGGGTTGGAATGTAAGTCTATCTTATATTATGGAAAAAAAAATAAGGTGAAAAAACATAATAAATCCTCATGTAGCCATCACCTGGATTTAATAATTATCCAGACTTGAGATATTTTTTCCTCACTGAAGTATATTAAGGTGAGCCCAGACACTGCATCATTTTGTTCCTATATAGTGCAGTATGCATCACTAAAAACAAAGACATTTTCTTATATGAGCATAGTACAATCAAATTAACCATATTTATCTGGAACCATCTAATGTTCAAGTCCACAATCTAATTTTCATGATTGTTTTAAAGTTTATCTATAATTAGTATGTTTTTCAAAACATGAAGAAAGAAAGAAAACTGTTTTTTTAATAAAGCAAGTGTAAGATGGATACTAAATCTGATGAAGATTGCCCAATAAAAGAGAATTTTAGATTAATTTCACTTACCAATGTCAACTGACAAAAATTGTCATGCAAACAACAACCATAAGAAAACTGAAGTGACTATACTAGTAATCAGACAAAACAGATTTTAATACAAAAAAGTTATTATAAATAAAGAAGGACAATTTGTGATAATAAAAGTCTATTTATCACAAAGATATAACATATTATAACATATAGGCACCTAAAAATAGAGCCCCAAAATGCATGAAGCAAAAACTGACAGTATTGAAAGGAAAACTAGACAACTCAACAGTAATAGCTGGAGGCTTCAATACTTTCAATCATGCATCAAGTAGGTGGAAAATCATAAAGAAAACTGGAGAGCTGAACAACTGTAAGCCAAGTATCTAACAGACATCTATAGAACTCTCCATCTAATAATAGCAAAATTTACATTCTTCTCAAGCACACATGAAACATTCTACAGGATAGCCTGTAACATAGGCCTCAAGAAATTTAAAATGATTGCAATCATTCAAGTATGTTTCCAAACCACAGTGAATTCAATAACAGAAAGAAATCTGAGAAATTCACAAATATGTGGGAATTGAAACACACTCGTAAAAAACATGGGTCAGGAAAGAAATCATAGGAAAATTAGAAAATACTTTGAAATCAATGAAAATCAAGATGCAATTCCCAAAACTTACGGAATGCAGCTACGCACCACATAGAGAAAAACTGATAGCTGAAAACACTACATGAAAAAAGAAGAAAGATTCAACTCAATAACATAATCTTCCACTTTAAGACACACCCCCCAAAAATGCAAGTGAAACCTAAAGCAGCCAGAAGAAAGAAAATAATAAAGATTAGAGTGGAAATTAATGAGATAGAAAATACAAAAATAATAGAGTAAATCAATGAAACCAAAAATTGTGTTTTTTTTGGAAAAAATCAACAAAATTAATAAACCTTTAACTAAAAGGTCTAAAAGAAAAAGAGAGATGATTAAAATAACTGAAAGTGGGAATGAAAGAGAGCCATCACTACTGACCTTACAGAAATAAAAAGTATCATAAAGGTATGCTATAAACAGCAGTGTGCTAACAAATTAGATAATCTAGATGAAATGGACAAATTCCTTAGAAGATGGAAACTAGTGAAATTGATTCAAGGAGAAATAGAAAATCTGAACAGATCAACAACAAGTAAAGAGATACAATTACCAATAAAAATCTTCCCATAAAGAAAAGCACAGGCCCAACTTGCTTCATTGTTGAATTGTACCAAATGTTTATTTTTTTATATTTTATTTATTTATTTGAGAGAGAGAATGGGATAGAAAGAGCACGAGAGGGGAAAGGGTCAGAGGGAGAAGCAGACTCGCTGCTCAGCAGGGAGCCCAATGTGGGACTCGATCCCGGGACTCCAGGATCATGACCTGAGCCAAAGGCAGTCGCTTAACCAACTGAGCCACCCAGGTGCCCTGTACCAAATGTTTAAAGAAAAGTTTGATAATAGTGTTGCATTAATGTTATTTTTTGTAAATTTGATAGTAGCAGTACGATTATGTGAGATAATATTCTTAGATAATATTCTTGTTTTTGGAAAAATACAATGAAGTATTTAAGGGTAAAGGAGTATGATGTAATTCCCTAAAATGGTTCAGGAAAAAAATTTTATGCATGTGTATATGTGGTTGGGTATGTGTGCATTTAGATAACTGTGTGTGTGTGTGTGTGCATGTGTGTATGTGTTGTGTAAAGAGACACAGAAAGAGAGGGAGAGACAGAGAGAATGATACATTAAATGTGTCAAATCTTAACAATCAGAGAAGCTGAATTAAGAGTCTAAAAAATTTTATGTGTTTTCTTACATTTTACTTAAAATAATACAAAGTAAGTTTAAAGTTATTTCCTAATAAAAGTTAAAAAATAACAATACATTATGACCAAGTCAGAATCATTCCAGGAATACAAGGACTGTTGAATATTAGGAAATCTATAAGATAATGTATCACATTGATAGAACTAAGAGGAGAAATTATATGATGATCTTCATAGATGTGAAAAGACATTGGGAGAAAATTCAACAATCTTGATAAAACACACTAAAATAAAAATCAATGATATTTCTTTGACATAACAAAGGAGCCATACAGGGCTACCAGCCCTTCCTAAAAGTAAACTTCTAAAAACTTTTTACAGTTGAAACAGTATAGTAAATATTGCTGCATGAGTAGATGGAGAGACCAACAAAGATAAAGGCACAAATGATTATGGGAATGAAGTGTTTTATAAAAATGGCAACATAAATCAGTGCAGGAAAGATGGAATTTTTAATAAACAGTGTTGGGCTAACTGGATAGTCATTCTGGAAAAAAAAGCAAATATGAAATTAGATATATACCTCATACAAACATCATGGATACATTTAGACCACAGGTGCTAACAGTAAACATTGAAACTATCAGTCCCGGAAGAAAATTTTGTAATTTGGACACGGGGAGATTCTTCCTAACTATGACTCAAAATCTAAAAGCAGCTAAAGATAGGTAAATATTATCACATAAAAAAATTAAAGGCAAACCCAGCAAATATAAAAAACAAAAACTATTGGAAAATTTATATCACAGAAGATCAGTATTTCTAATACACAAAGGACTACCAAAATCTGAGGGACAGAATGAACACACTAAGAGATGAGGGAAAGCCAGGAACAGACAGCTCACTGATTAACACATAAAAATACTTTCCTCAACACATGAAAAAATAGTCAACCTTACACCTAATCAGTGAAATAAAAATAAAACAACATGAAGTTCTCCTTCTTACCTACTGGATTGGTTAAAAATCACAGTTTGACAAATACTCTGCTGACAAAACTGTATAGAAATAAACAGTTTCTTACCTTACTGATGGAAATGTAAAATGGTAAAAGGCTAATGGAGGAAATCTTGTTAATAACTAGAAAAATAACATGCATTATCTTTCCAACCTTATACTTCACTTCTAAAATTCTATCCATAAGTTAAGCTGCCATAAAAAAAAACTATTTATGACAAAGTCATTCCTTGAAGAAATTTTTATCATCAAAAGATTATGAATAATCCAGATGTCCTTCTTTAGAACATGTCCAAGTAATGGAGTTGTAGGCAGTCATAAAAAAGAAAAATTATTACATATGGAATGGAGAGAACTTTGACATATTTTTAGGTTAAAAAAGGTACAAAACAGTAACTATGCTACCTTATATGTAAGAAAAAGCAATATATCAATATATGAAAATATAGCAAATTGAAGGAGAATTGACATCTTTATCATGCTCAAGGAAGATAAAGTGTGACTTTTAGTTAAACCTGGAGGAATGAACACATGTGTTTGTTTTAGGGTTTTCTAGAGAAATATATATATTTAATTATATATAATATTAATAAATATTATATATTTATGTATTTATGCATAATTTATAATTTTAATTTATTCTAATTATATTATCCTACTATAATTATTTATATATTATATATTAATAAGTATAAATAAAAACATATATAGAGAGGGATTGATTGATGTTAGGAAACTGACTCACATGACAGTGGAGGTTGTCAAGTCCAAAATCTGCAGGGTAGGCTGGCAGACTGGAGCCCCAGGGAAGAACTGATGTCTCAGTTCAAGTCCAAAAGCAGTTTGCTGGCTAAATTCCTTGTTCTTTGGAGGTCAGTCTGTTTTCTTCAGGCCTTCAACTGATTGGATGAAGCCATGCACATTATGGAAGGTAATTTTTATTCAAAGTCTACTGATTTAAACATTAATCCCACTTAAAAATATTTGCAAAAACATCCAGGTGTGTTTGACAAAATATCTGGGTACCATGGCCTAGCCAAGTTGACATATAAAATTAACCACCACAGTGTTTATCTCTGCTCCTTCTAGATACTAAGTAAAATGATGGTAAAGGACAAAATAAATAACCACATGTAGTGGGTGCAGAACAGTGTGAGATGCTAAGAGGATATGTTACAAGGTAATGACCTCTCAGGGAATCAAGAAAAGCAGCCAAAAAAAAAAAATTGTAGTGGGTGAATAGGATGATAAGGATTCATTAACCAAATGGAAGGAGCAAATGACTTCAGTAAAGAGCAACTTCTACTTTCTCTCCCCAGCCTATGGCACAGGACTAGGACATAAATTTAGGGAAATGGCATTGGTGTAACCCAGTTTTGTTTTGTTCTGTTTATTTGTTCATTTTTAAGAACAATGATGAATCCTCTTACTCAGTTCCCATGATAACCTAAAAATCTTCTGCTGAGCCTATGTGCAAAGAATTAACCATCTGGTCTTCAGCAGACCAGCAGAAAACAAACATGGACACTCAGTCATTTCCCAATGACTGCCTTTCTTGCCAACCCCATACATATCTTTGATATGGTTCTTTCTTTGCTTGCCTGAGACAGCCCTTTGAGTTTCTGCTCTGCTGTCATTCACCTCATCTACTAGAGTCACTGACACTCTCTCTTCCACCAGCACAGCCTTACTCATTATTTCATCAGCTCACTTATTTGACCTATGATAGTTCCATATAAAAGTTGAGACCGTTTGCAGCATCCCAAACTCTTGTTCTCCCTGCTCTCCCTTAAATAGGGCTGGATGGTTCTAAAAATGGCGACAAGAGCATGGTGTGCTCCTCACAGATGACAAACTTGAACAAGTTACAGAATCTTAAATGACTCCTCTGAAAATTCTGCAGTATAATCTGAGAGAAAAGAAGTATAACATTCTAGTTCTTACTAACTGTAAGATTATTGGAGGTATTATGACAGTATTGCCCTAGTCATCTCTGCATCAGTGATTATTCTGAATTGTGTCTTCTAGTACATACTTTAGTTGATAAAACAGACATAAATTTCTCATTAATTTAGCGATATGTGACTCCTTTCTTCCAGCAATGAGCTCACCTGGGCATCTAGGAGTAAATACTAATGTCAACCAAAAAACCTAATCACCTTAAATGTCATTTAACTGTTATGAATGGAAAGTAATTGTTACTGTAAATGTTTGGGGAATCTATCAGAAATGCTTTAATTTTTTGAAGGTTTTAAAAAAATTTTTTCATGAAAGATTGAGAGAATGCACAAGCAAGGAGAGTAGCAGAGGGAGAGGGAGAAGTAAGCTCCCCATTGAGGAGGGAGCCTGACATGGGGTTTCATCCCAGGACCCTGGGATCATGACCTGAGTGGAAGGCAGACGTCTACTCAACCGACTGAACCAACCGGGCACGTCTCAGAAATGCTTTACTATTTGGATAAGAATATTCTTAGCTGCCATTACATCACTTTGTCCCTATCCCACCTTAATGACTATAGTTCCTATATCATATAGGTATTATTTTTGTGTGTTAGATTTTAGTCTAGCAATAAAAATCCATCACCAATACTGTAACATGACTATTTTATTTATAATCTTTGAGTTTTAGTATTAGAGCAGTAAAAACTACTCAGTAATATTATAACAATTTTTAACTATTAGTTTGTTAGTTTTGTTTGTGTTTTTAAGGCACACTAATAAAATTGACTTTCAACATGCTGTACATATTTTTACTTAACATTTACCTTAAATGATCTATATAAAGCAGAACATTAGTGAATATGACAATGTTCTGAGGATAAGTAGGATTTTTTTCCTCTTCTCTTTCTTTTTCTCTTATCTTTGTCATCATGAGATCCAGGATCTGCATAGAATAGGTAATCCTAAAATTTTGGGACCACAGTCTTATATAGCATGTCTAGACACCCAGCATTATCTTTAGTTTGGGCAAATCTTACCTGGAAAGGAGTCACTGAAGACTTTAGAGATTAACTGATCCAGTCCTCTCAAGTACATTACAAGAAATGCAAACCCACTGCCTTGCCACTGCTTGGAGTTTTGAAGGATCTGAGTTGTCAAAGCACTCTGCCTGCTTTAGAATGCACCAGCTCCTTCAGTGCAGCCTTGAGCCTTCATCTGTTCCCTTGTCTTCTGGCTTCCAGTTGAGTTTGACCAATAGGAGGCACCACTGGGAGGTTGGAGTCCCTTGGTTCCATCCTTGTTGGGTCACCACAGTTTTGTTGCATCTTCTTTGAATAGCCATATTTCTTCTCATGTAGACCTTTATTGCAGCTACAAATAACTCTCTCTGGGTTCCATTAATCATTTCCTTCACTTGCCCCTTAGGATTTAAGGGTGGCAATGTCTCCCCAGTATTGTTAGCCCTTGGGTAGTCTATCCTTCATTAGTTTCCTTTAACCCTGTCCATACTGCAGTGAAGAGTTCCTTTATTAAATGCTTCTCAATTACCCTGCTTGAGTGTGCTATTTCTTGCTTTCCTAGAAACACTCCTGTTTCTGTCACTCAGAGATTGAGGACTTAGACTTCAGTCCAATCCTGGAAAGTCCAGGAGGTCCAGCGTAGTTGTTCACTGTCATAATCCATTACACAGTGTCTGCCTCCCACCAGCTCTCTGGGCTTTGTAGTACAAATTATTTACTTTTCAAGTTATCGTTTTAGAAATAATATATCCCTAGAAGTGCTGAAGCCGTGGCTGGCTGTAGATCATGATTGTGAACAGATCACCACAAGCCTCCTGAGTTTTATTTATGAGCATATATTTCATGCTTGCAACTTTCTCTTATGTTGTTTGGCCCAAAGAAGCATCCCACTCACCAATCCCCTGTTTTATGTTTCACCACCTTGTTAGCGCCTCACTGAAAGAAAAAAACATGCTTGTCAAGGTAACGCTGAGATCCAAAAATGAAGAGATTTTAGGCAGCAAATTAATATTCACTGTCCATACTCAGCTCAATTTCTTATAATAATTTAGCACCACATATGGTAGTTATGAATAAGCATTGATAAGAGAAGTTTCCTAATCTTTTCCACATGATCCAGAAGAGAATGATTTTTAAAACTTGAGTGAGCCAATAAATATTAATAGTTCCAAAAATGGGTCCAAAAGTCTAACCAATAGAAATTTGGAGTTGGGGATTTGCTTTGTCACAAAGTTGCATAGAAGTAATTGTTAGTATCATTACGTTGGTGCCATTGTTGGTCTCTGGACATCCAAAGGGTTCTTGGCGCTGAATGAAATGTCTAGAAAGACGAAATAGATGATTACAAAGAACTTTCATTCTAAAAAGCCACAAGTCAAATTAAAAGGGGAAAAGAAGGGGGAAAAATCATCTTTTCACTGTTTATTTTCTCATTTTTTAAAATCTTTTCTTATTATGAAAAGCAGAGGTGGCAGGCAGAGAGCAAATAACTGACATGCACACGCACAAATCCAGAGTGTCTACAGTTCCTCAGTATTGCCTGATATTTGCCTCTATCTAAAACGATATCCCCAAACCTGAGGAAAACAGATAATATCCTGCTCAAAAATGCAATTGAATCAGATAACTTGAAATCCCAACCGAGAAGTTCATTTGAGAAATTTTGCGATAGCAATAATCACCAGGAGTCAGAAAGATTCCTTTAAGTCTTTGGCTAACTGGGGTCCAAAAAGTAGCAAGAAAAACAACATAGTGCTATTGTTTTTCTCATTCCAATCTTTGAAATTTCTTTTTTCAAAATTCACAAAGACCCAGACTTATTTTTATCTGTGAATTTAATGAAGAGGGAACCCTTTAAAATATAGCTTACAAATTTGTGTGCCGTGGAGTTAAATGCCTGAGGATTCTGGGTTTGCATGAGGATGTTAGCTTTAGTTTTACAAAGAAATATGGGCACAAGGGAAAGAGAGAAAAAAGCATCATGATATGGAACAATTTATATTGTTTGGGAACCATGCATTTATGTATAAACTAGAACGTCAAATTACGTACCAGTTAGAGTAAAGAAGAATGACTAATAATGTTTAGTAAACAATAAGAAAGACCTATCACATGGTGGAGGGAAACCCCTCCTACTTTTTCTAATTTTTAAAAATAAGCCAGGAAGAAGGAATATTGTATCACAAGGACAATTAACGTAGCAGAAAGAGAATTGGATTTTGGTCCTAGATTTACCATGAAATAGTTGAAGGACCCTCCCTGAGGCCTCATTTTCTTCAGCCCTAGAATTTGGAAGAAGAGCAGTGAGGGGGTGGACCAGATGATCTTTAAGATTGCTTACTGTGCCAGAATCAAATGTATTCTAAATGTATCGTAAGTAAGTTCCATTTCACACATACACACACACAAGAGATAAAAATGCCAGTTGTTATCTTTTTCCTAAGGCTTTGGTTTTGTTTCAGACCTTATTTTGGAAAGGGAAAAAAATCACAGATGAATCACTGCAAATTATGATACCAGTCATGGATCTTATCAAAATTGGCGACTCATCCATTTTCAGCAGTTTTGCTAGCCATGGGAAAAATGCAATTTCTTTCTCTCCTTTCTCCAAAGGCCAAAGGAACATGATTGCATCTTTTCTCCAATCTATAAAAAAAGACTCTGACCATTCTTTATTGTTGTGTGCATTTCCCCACTTAATCCATAGGAATAAAATTGTTCAAGTCCATGTTGAGATCAGTCTTTTCAAGAGATTAATGTTCATGTTAGGATTTTCTAGTGGAGTAATAATATAACAATTATAATAATAAGTATTTACTCTAATTTGTTATTTATTATTACTTATTTAATGTCCAGTTTAATTTTGGGTCATAAAAATGCCACTTTTATGTAGTTGTAAAAGCATTGAATTTTGAGTTAAGAACATAGATATTTGTGCTTATCTTTGCTACTGACAGCTGTGTGACCTTAAACTTGTCATTTACACATTGAGCCTTAATTTCCTCACCAGTAAAATGAGAACACTAGTAAAGTCTGTCACATATAATTCCCAAGTTTATTGTAAAAATTAAATAATATAATTATGTAAAACCATTTAAAATTGCTGAGCATGATGCAACTCATATTTATACTAATCATTATTTCCTTATTTATTTAGTTCTCAAATGATTCTGCTCTCCAAGGAGTATTGAAATTCTATATGTATTCCAAGATGGGATTTACCATAACTCTAAAATTTTTTTGTATTTTTTGGGTTTTTGGTTGTTCAGTTCAAAACTCAAACACATCGAGCTAACCCAGGACTAGTATTGACAGAAAGTGTGAAGAAAGAGTCTCACCGCTCAGTTAGCATGTGGATAGCTACAATGTACAATGCATCTAAAGGTCCATGACTTGCTTAAGCGCACAATATGGACGTAGCTCCTGAAAGATACGAAATCTGGTTGTTCTGCTAGTCTCCTGTGTCCCGGCAAGTGAGAAAACTTGCTTGTTGAAAGCAGTATAACTGTGATGGTGATAATTTAAAAGAGAGAGCAAATTTTCAAATATCACCTTTATTAACCCAGCGCCATCCAAAACTTAAATCTTTTCCATTCAGCAAAGTGACGATTTTTCACGTTTCCCTGGGCCTCCACAATGAAGGGAGTTTTTGCTTATCGAGTTCACTGCCAGGAAATAAACTCGAGAGTAATGATTGCCATAGATCTATGGAGAGATTAAGAGTTTGCAAAGATGGTGGAATATGCAATAAGGTGGCGGTTCCATATGCAGAAGCACAGTGAGAAAGTTTCTTTTAGCTTTCTCAAAGAAAATCACAGTAACCTGGAAATTTAATAAAGTTCCTTGAATATAAACAGTCTGGGGAATTATTGGTTTTGAATTACTGGCAACAGTGAAGAGGGTTAAATACAGTTTCAGAATGAAAATTAGTTTTATTTTGTCAGGAAGTGAGTGAGCAAAGAGGTGCAAGGCAAGAAAGAGAAAGAGAAAAGATCACTGGGGCAGATACGAAAAGTGCAACCTAAATTCAGAGATGACAGAGCAGGTGAAGATTTCCAGTGTGACCACCGCAGTGTCACCTATAGCTGAGGATACCAGAAAGGGAGAGAGAGAAAGAGAGAGAGAGCATGAGAGAGCGCCACAATGCAAATGTGAAGCAAATTTGTAGTTGAGTATTTTACTACTTGGGTTCTGAAAGAGATCTGGTCTTTTCTCTCTCCCACCTTCTTTAATGCTCTCATTAGAAATAGCGGGAAGAAAGAAGATCTCTAAAATTCACGATTCCTTCTTTCCTGCAGCAAACCTTGTCATGGTACCGTTTTAATGAAAATGAGTCACTCCAGACTGCCCTGCTTGCAGTGTTGAAGTTTGGTCCTCAAACCACATACTCCAACATAACTTTTCTTGCTTTTGTTTTGGTTAAACACATGTCCACTTTCAAACCAGGTTCACATTTTCCCTCAGGCTCATTAAAGGAAGTCGCCGGAGGAAGGCTTTACATTTTCTCACTCCTTGCAGCCAGATACCCTGTCCCACAATTAGGTTTTATAAATTCATAAGGGTGGAATGACCTAAAGGGTCATTTCAACTTACCCATTATGGAGCTGGAATCAAAAACCCAAAGTCAAAATCCGATGTCATTAATAATGGCATTACCTAAGTCACTTAGCTCTCTGAGTTCTTTGAACTTCACATCACTCCCTCACCTACAAATAGGGACAAGCCTGTAATTCCAAGGGTCGTTTTGGGAAGTAAGTGAGATGTTGTAATTAAATTTCAGAAAAGATACTACACTAAATGTCAACTTCACCCCTACCTACTTACTACTCCTTAACCCATTTATGGGAAGAGCTACATCTAAAAACCATTGAGTTAAACAAAATCATTCTGTGTTTTAAAAAATCACCTAAAGACAGAATTCACACACATTCATGGTAAGTTTGAATAAAGGCAAGGATTAGGAGGTAAATAAGCCTGTTTTGAATCCCATCTCCATACTTGTAAGTTCTGTGAACTTTGATTCTCAAATCTCTCTGAGCCTCAATCTTCTCTTCGGATCCACTGATATTTCCTTGAGTATTAGGTGAGATCATTTACCTAAAATGCAACAAAATGTTTTTTGAACAGCTACTGTCTTAGGCACTTGGGAATACACTGGTGAATAGGACACACATCTATGTCCCATGTAGGTTTTAATTGTGGTGGGATAACATAGACATGAAATAAGAAGTAGAATAATGTATATGGTATGCTAAAAGTTACAAGTGCTATAGAAGAAATAAGAAGTAATGGAGATTGGGGGTTTGGCGGGAAGTTTTGTGGAGTGAAGGGAGGGGAAATCATGTTATTGGTTAAATATGATGATCAGGGTAAGGCTCACTGAGAAGGTAAAATTTGAGCAAAAACTCAAAGAAGGTCAATAAGTCTGTCAACTGGTAATGTGATGAGAGCATTCTAAGCAGCAAGAATAGCTAAAGCAAAAGCCCTAACCACTACGAGGTCAATATGATTGGAAAGAAGTAAGTAACAGGGAGAACAGTGGAAGACAGACAAGAAGGGCAATAGGGACCAGATCACATAGGGGCTTAAAGGCCATTGTGAGGACTTTGACCTTCAAGGAAATGGGAGACCCTTCGGGTTTTGAGCAAAGCAATGACATGATGTAATAAATGCTTTAAAAGGATCTTTGAGCTGCTGTGTTGAGATTTCTCAACTGCAGGGACATGAGTTAATAGCCGAACAACCAGTTAAGAGAATATGGGAGAGGAATAACGCAAATGATAATGGAATGGCAAGTTGCAAAAGTCTAGATTTAAGTTGAAGGAAAGCCCGCCAGATGTTCTGATGAACTGAATATTGAGAGTGAGAGAGAGAGTTGAGCAAGATCTCTAGATTTTCACCCTAGGCAACTGGAAAAATAGAATTGCCATCAGCTGAGATGGGCAAGACTATGAGTTGAGCAAGTTTCAAGGCAGAGACAGAAGGAATTCAATCTAGGCATAATAAGCTTTAGATGCCTACTGCACACACAAGTAAAGCTGTCCAAGGGACAGCTGGATCTATGAATCTAGAGCTCCAAGAAGACGTCTGGGTTGGCTATTTCAATTCAGGAGTCATCAACACTTAGAGATATCTAAAGCCATGAGACTAGGTGAGATCAACAGGCAAGTGAATGAAGCCAGAGAGGGACAGGTAACTAAGGAACAGGAAAACAGAACAGTGACCAGTGAGGTGAGGGAAAAGATGGGAACACATCTGGAAGCCACGTCAAAGAAAGCACATCTAAAAGAAGGGAGCAATCAATGATTACAAATGTAACCAACAGGTCATGTAAGATGAGGAGTGATTTGGCTACATAAACAACACTGCGACCTTGACAAGCGCAGTTTTGGTGGAGTGGTGACAGTGGTGGGGGAAACCTAACTGTGCCAAGTTTGAGAGATAATAGGAGAAAATTTTGAGAGAGAATAGATGTTTTTTTCAAGGAGTTTTGCTGTAAAGGGGAGAAAAGGAATGGAGTGGTAGCTGCGGTAAGAAGTGGAGCTAAAGAGACTTTCGATGTGGAAGAAATTATAGTATGATTGAGTGTTGATGTGATGCATGTCAAGCTCTTGGAACAAGTCTTGGCCGCTAATATTATCTGTACTCCCCAAGAACCCATTTTTGCACTTGGTAATCTTGGCTGTCAAAAAAATCTTTGTGTATTGATACTTCCCAATATATAAGTACCTGCATATATGAGCGACAAGGTTGGCCTATGCCTGAAAGGGATGGGGAAGCGCAGCTTCAAAGAAAAGTCTTTCTCTGGGTCGTGGAAGCTCCTTTTCACTACATTTCAGACAATCACACTATTTCAAGGAAAAATATCAAGGGGAGTTACCATGTTGGCCTCCAACCCCACTTTGGAGCTGTTGCGCCTGTACCAAGAGACACATACTCTCCCTGAAATGCCTCATTCTCTTCTTCATACTACACCAGTGCATTTTCCCAGAGAAACGTCATGATGATGCTTATATCCTTAGCTTAAGACTCCCCACACTCTTCAAATATATTTAGTTCACACTACAGTTGAAATACTATGGAAAGGAGAAGAGGAGCAAAACTAGAGGAAATTCTAAAACTAGCAGAAAAGGAATGTGACAAAGTAAGTGAGAAGAAGAGTCCTATGTGAGTGGCAATCAGTGACTCACCCACATGGGAAGGAATAAAATAACTCCATTGCAATGGCTGAAGTGGATGTAGGATTAGGTGGATGTGAAAAGCATCTGGTTGTTTTGTTTACCCAGTGCCCAATCTCCATTTTCTGGTAGTAACCCCTTGATATTCCCTTGGAAACCATGGCTACTCTATTGCCTACAGGCTTCGTAGAATGTAGATCTAGTTGTGCCCTCTTCTTGGTGACCTATAGCCAAAAATCACCAGGGGAACTAATCACCTCTTCCTCTTGATGGAAGTGGCACCAGGAGGCGACAGGATTGCTATTGTCTTCTTGTCATGGGAATTTCCTTAAGAGATGGTCTTTTGGGACCTCCTTCCCAGATTCAGGGCTCATCCTCAGTGGGTGTGCTCTACCATGACTGTACCAGTTGTTCACAGTTACCTATTCCATTTGGCCTCTATCCATGCTATACCTGTTAAGTTTTTTGAGTATGATTTCTAAATTGCCTGGTCCCTGCCCATGCCAAGGCTCAGTTCTTTAGTTCTTTCTTTCTTTTTCAAGATTTTATTTATTTATTTGACAGAGAGAGAGTTAGTGAGAGCAGGAACACAAGCAGGGGGAGTGAGAGAGGGAGAAGGAGGCTTCCTGCTGAGCAGGGAGCCCAGTTCGGGGCTCGATCCCAGGACCCTGGGATCATGACCTGAGTCGAAGGCAGACACTTAACAACTGAGCCACGCAGGCGCCCCCAAATCTTTCTTTATATCTGTGAGTTACCTATCTTAAAGATCATTTCCTCTTGCTTCCTTTTTTCCTTTTGGATTAAGCATAGCTACTTGCCGTGTATTTGTAACCAAAGAATGCTAAAGAAAGACTGGACTGTTTTGGAAATCCAGTTGTTACTGTTGACCTTCATAATGACTTTTTAAAAAAACACACCTATTAGGGCACCTGGGTGGCTCAGTCGGTTAAGCATGTGCCTTCAGCTCAGGTCACGAGTTCAGAGTCCTGGGATTGGGTCCTGCATTGGGCTCCCTGCTCAGTGAGGAGTCTGCTTCTCCCTCTGCCCCTCCCCCTGCTTGTACATTCTCTCTTTCTCGCAAAAATAAATAAAATCTTTTTAAAAATAACAAAATAAAACACACTTATTTGTAGGTTGGGCTCTGCCTCACGTGCAACTTCAGGTTTTTCCATTATTTCTCTCACTGGCTTGATATAAACTCTCCCTACTGGCTAACAATTGGAATGACTTGTGAATCAAGGGCTGCTCCTCTTAACCAACTGAGCCACCCAGGCGCCAAGGGTTGCTCCTCTTGCTCACCAAGTCCTCAACAACATGTCAACAGATGACTGCTTAAAATTCTTTTCCTTTATTTGCTCTTGGAACCGACAATAATTATTAAAAAAAAATGGCACTGAAACATATAATATAAATAGAGAAGGATTCTTGATTTTTTTTTTTTTTGGTATATTCTAGACTGCCATGTGGGGGGAAATCCTTGTCTGTTAAAAAATCTTTTTAATATGTAAAATGGAAATTAGTTATCTAGATGCCACTCTAAGAGCCTTTTGCTCTTGGCTATGAAACCTTCATTTGAAAGCCTTTTCTTTTGAATTCTCTGCCACAGTTTTATGGGATGCTCAAAGTAAACAGATGCCTCATATAAACTTCATTTTTATAGGTAGCTAATATACTAATATCCTACAGGGATAATTTAAGCTCCCAGGTGTCCAGGTTTTAACTAGGCTACAAAGAAAATTTAGCCAAGGACAATAGGACAAACTACCTAAGCTAGAAATGTCATGGCTCTTTCATAAGGCACCAGGATTTCAGGAAACTTCAAAATAAGGTCTCACACAGAACAATCTGGCTAGGGAAGAGACTCTATTAAATGAGGTGATTCAAATTTATAGATTATGCTGGGGCAATTTAGAAACAGGGAATCCTTGTATATTTCTTATATACATAGTTCCACATTGAAACTTGGAGCAGTAAAATGTCTCATAATGTGATGGCATCAAAATACCAACTCTTCTTACCAGGGTTACTGAGAATTCAGAACAGGATCCATGCTATGAGAGAGTATATAATGCAAAATTAGACCCAAAATACTTCACACACACACACACACACACACACACACACACACACACACATTATATTTCTGCATGTAGTGAAGTTCCTATTGAGAAGAAATTTAAACCTTTGCAGGAGAAGCCACAAGCCAAGCTTTATATCCAGAAATTGTCTGGAAGCAGATCTTTGGCTTTTCCTTAAATACAAAAGTGGTCTTTGTTAGTAATTCAGACATAAGGCTGAGAGTCACCCCTTGCCCTGGTGTAGCAGGTCCTTTTATAGCTCAGAACTGGAAAGAAGGTTGGTACAATGGCATTCGGGCAAAGAACTTTCTGGAAGAAAATAGTCCCTTTTCTCTAAAGGTTAGATATTGTAAGAAGTTCTGCAAATGATGAGCTCAGCAACTGAGGGCTGCCAAAACAAAGGTGATAGAAATAGGAAGTTAGACTGAAGGCTGATATAATACCTGGGGTTAGGTGGTTCATGGGATTGTGTGCAGCATCTTTCCACAACTGGAGTTGTGGAAAGGCACGGAAGTGATGCTATGGGGCAATGATCCAGTATGTTAAAGCCTATCATGCAAGCGTGTGGTGGGAAGTGGGCAAGTGAGAAGTTTGCAACTATAGACCACATGGTTGCAACAGAAGTAACACACATCTATTAGAAGGGAGGCCAGACTGATGTCCAGAAGTCCTCTCCAGTGCTCCCCAAGGTGCCTTTTGGAAATAAGGTGGACTCTTTCAAGAGTGTAAGTCCCAGGAAGCCTTGACAATTTGGGCATGCAGCTGGACTTAAGAGCAATTGCTGGATTTTCTCCTAACCTGGCATGATAGCTAATTTTATGCAGTGACTTGTCCAGGCTATGGTGCCCAGCTGTTTGGTCAACTACCAGTCTAGATGTTTTTATCAAGGTATTTTGTAGATGGGATAAACATTTACAATAAGTTAACTTTAAGATTACCCTCAATAATATGGGTGGGCCCATATCTAATCTAATTAGTTGAAAGCCGGGAGAGCAAAAATTGAGGTTTCCTGGAGAAGGAATTCTGGCTCAAGACTGCAATATGGAAATCCTGCCCAGGTTTCAGCATGCCAAGCTGTCCTATGGATTTGGGGCTTGCCAGTCCCTGTAATAGCATGAGCCAATTCCTTAAAATCAATCTCTCTCTTTCTATCTCTCTCTCTATATATTTTATGTATATGCATGCACACATATGTATGTGTGTGTATATATAATATACATATATACTATTTTCTTTCGGTTCTGGAGTTTTCTTTTGGTTCTGGAGTTCTCAGTTTCCTCACTAGACTCACTATATATATATATATAGTTAACCCTGACTGATACACTTGAGCAGGTGAGTACTTGAATGATTGTTTGGAAAAATGCAAAATATATGACTGCGTTTGTACCCCCAGCTGGTGAGATAGTCCATTTTGATTACATACATACACAGTTGATAAATACAGACATATTGTTCTATCACTATGTCGCCTAAACACTCACATGCAGTTAAAATGATTTACAAAGAGTTGTACATTTTACCAAAATATAAGAATCAATCCTTTTTTGTAAGTAAGATTCCTCATCTCTCTCTTTTAAGGTACATTTTCTTGTAAATTATCTTTCTAGCACTATTTTCTACTTGAAATGAAACCATAAGAAAGGGGAATCCCAGGCAGGCTCTTCTTGTACCATATATTTAAATAACCCCAGAGCTTTGGCAAAATTCCTAAATTCTCTTCGAGTTTCAGAGATAGGTAGGGAGGTATCCAAAAAAGACTTGGGCAGAGTGAGTCTAGCCCACAAACTGAGAACTTTAGAACCCAACAAGAAAAGACAGAAGGCTATTCACCTGTAAAGAGGGCAAAAACAAAATTCAAAACTGAAGAGACCAGAGACCTTAAATCAAATGCATTCATTCCTTAAAAATTTATTCAGGGTGCACTACACACAAAAGTGTATGCTTGGTGTCCAGGGGGGTGTGGGAGGGATGGTACACAGCTTATCTCTTCAAGGGCTGTGAAGTATGTATTGTGGACCCAATGTGTGCATTAGAAAACTGAATATGAGAAAGTTAAGAAATGTGGTGGTTCTAGAGTGTATCTAAAAAACAAGTATAAAAATAACTGTAACACAAGATAGAAACTATAGGTCTCATTCATGTGGGAGGGAGGCAGCTGAGGAGAATGCCTTTAGGAGAGCAATAATAATGTGCTCTGAAATCCCAAGATGCAATGATGCCTGCAAATAGAACATAGAACATCCTGAAATCAGGGCCAGATTAAGATCTTTAGAGGCCCTAATCCCCAAAGAGATTATGGTGGTGCCCACCTCCCGCCATCACCACTATATATAATTCAAAACAAAACAGTACTTAAATGTTTAAGAAATTAAAGAAATCCAGCTAGGTTCTGATGGTTTTACCAGGATGATTACTTTATTGCTTTTCTTGAATTAACACATCCTTTCAAAAACAGGTTTTGGGAGGTGCTCCTCTTTTGTTTATTCACTAAATTTGTATACCAGGATGCATAAAGTTTTATTGGCACACAACCACACCCATTCATTGAGGCGTCATCTATGACTGCTTTCCCACCACAATGGCGGAATTACGTGGTTGCAGCTGAGACCAATGGCCCAGAGACAGAGTACCTTAGCACAGGTAGAAGTACAAAAAAAGTGTGCAAATGGTATGTGCTTACCTGGGAAAATAGGCTGACCGTCTCAGAAGAAGCATCACAGAATGGCAGATAACTAGGTAGGTAGTTATTAGTTTCTTAGTTAGTTGGCTTCCCTTTAGGGGTACAACTTCCTGGTTCAGTCTCCCTCCTGGGAGCAGATCACCCAAGGTTAGAATGAAAATTGACTGAAGATCCTGAAATTGATGTGTATATAACGTCTGTCACATTTACCAAAACATTGATCCTATGACTGTCCCATCCCCACTTCACCCTTATAGAGGCAATCATAGCCAAATCGATGATCCGAAGTTTGCTTGATGATCAGAGAACCAGAGGAAGGGGCTGAAGTGAATGGTAATGGCAGCAGATAGAGAGAACCTAAAACAGCTGTCTCATATGGACAGGGCTAGCCTTGTCAATGAGGCCAGAATTCCAGAGCCCATGGACTCTTGCAGTGCGTGGATAGGCACAGTTAGGGTTTGCCCCTGTAATCTTCCTTTTACTGTGTTGCCAGCCTCCCTTCTTAGGACACATTCATTCTTTAGAAATCTGAATCTATTCACTAAGGTTGCAGTCAAGTTTTGAAAACCCAAGTCTCTGGTCTGTTCTATCTCTTTAGGTCAAGATTTGTTCTCATCTACTGCTTTTCTTTCTTAATTTTCAAAGGCATCTCTCTGCAGTCTTCAAGTTCAACCTGGAGGAGTTGATGACTTCTTTTTTTTTTTTTTTCTTTTCATTCACACAAGTTGAGAGTGGATTCAGCTATTCTTATTGTCATGCACCTCACCATGTGAATAATTACTTCCTTGGGAATTCATTTGATGCCACACCACAAGCCTGTGTTCACCTATTCAGGAATGTAGACAAAGAGCTCATTTAGAAGCCCTAAAACCTTATCAGATCCTGACTTATACAGGTAACCACGTCAATAAACACATCAAAATCCTGCGGGGTAGTGACAGTCACTAAATCTGAATGCGTCTTTCCTGACTGACTCCGATTTGGAACGCACAGCTCTCTTTCTTACACTTTGGGATTGTACCCCTCCGCTGGTGGCACAGCTGTTGGCCCTGCCAACCACGTCTCATCTACTTTGTACAGCATAGCACCTCTGGATTATTGGCAGTTTCGGTCATTTCCTCATCCCTTGGCCAATAACTTAATGTAACATTGAACTGATCATTGAGCCATTGCCAACTTTTTTTATTATGTTGACATGGGGCAGTTTAGGGTAATGGTTGCTCTTTGAAGGCGTTTGCCAGGCAAAAAGGTCAACCTTTTCAACGTTATGAAAGATGGAAGAAAGAAAGAGAAATAACAGTTTTAAAGCCAGTCATTGTGTTATGTACTTTCCACACCAAGTATCTATTTTAAACCTCAAAGCACACACCTATTTTGGAGATGAAAATTGAAACCTCAGCTAAGTTAAGTAACTTGTCTAAGTTCTCACAGCTAGTAAGTGGTGAATCCAGGAATACAAGTCCAAGTCTCCCTTATTGGTGGTCTGATCTTTTGCTTGTGTGGTCCCGTGTTACCTTTTTCCAACACTAGTCAGCTTGTAGGATCAGTGGCTCTTCAAGCCACTGGTGCATTATTATTAAAAGCATCTGGTGCAGAGCTTGTTTTGGGTTTTAGATTTCATAAGCTCACCATCACATCCATAGCTGTGCCTAATGCTTTCTGGAATAGGGTGGAGACCAACAACATAGATAAATTGACATTTCCATGATCTTCCCGCAATCCTAACTCCCTAACAGTCACCAAGGAACAGCAACTACAGTTAATATTCATTCAAATAATGCAGCAGATATTTATCTAGTACCTACTAGGGGCCAGCCATTTGTGCTGAGCTTTATTAAAAAAAAAAATTCTTGCCACAGATTGACTGAATCACTGAACACACTAGCTGCACAATGGCCATGAAGCCCCATATAGAGATGGACAAAATAGGAGTTTTGAAGAATTTGAAAAAAGAAACTGTTTTTATCACAGATTTTTTAAAAATGTGTATTAGTAGCTGAAAAGCACTGGAGTATAATTAAAACTCCGTGAACCGCAAGTTCTGCCCTCTACTGAGAGCAACTGACACCAAACCGACCCGGCAGAGAGATCCTATTTGGTACTGAAGGCTCGTGCTGCCTGAATTGCAAACACTGAACCATTTCCAGTCAAAAGAGTCAAGCAGCCCCTGGGCTGATGTCACTGATGACATCTCAGCTGCCCTTCTTGGAAGCTGTCTTTCTGTCTCCTGACTGGCTTCAGGTGTGTGGCGGCTCATACCACCCACAACATAGCAGAATATGAAACAATTCAGATATGAAGTGAGAGTATTGACTAGTAAGAAACTAGAACATGATTTGCTCTCTGGACCTCAGTGTCTTCTGTACAATGGGAACAGTACCCCAGTCTCAGAAAAGCGTGATAACATACATGAAATAGGGTTGGCATAATGTTCATTCGTTTAACAGAAACATAATCAGACACTTACGATAAACCAAATGCTCTGATAGGCACTGGAGCTACAAGAGTAAACAAAACAGATACTGTCCATGCTTTCATGGGGCTTTACATGTGAGGGGGCAGACATTCAACGAATCGTCACAGAATGAGCTAGGCCATTAACATTTGTCAAATGTTATAAAGGACGCTATAAAGTGAAGCGTGCTATGGGAATATATGGTAACAACTCCCTGTGGCAGGTTGTTTAACAGTCCCCCAAAAGATGCCCAGGTCCTAATCTTCTGAACCTGTGTGAATATGTTACCTGATGTGGCCAAAGGGACTTCGAAGATGTGATTAAGCTCAGAGTCTTGAGAGGGAGAGCGTATCCTAAATTATCCAGTGGGCCCACTGTCACCGCAAGGGTTTTGAAAAGTGGAAGAAGACAGAGGGATATTTGATTATAGAAGAGGAGGCTGGAGGGATATGATGTGGGGAGGACTCAAGCTGCCATTAACTGCTTTCAAGATGGGGGTAGGGGCACAAGCTAAGACATACAGGTGGCTTCCAGAAGCAGAAAAAGGCAAGAAAACACTCCCTAGGGACGCCTGGGTGGCTCAGTCTATTGAGCATCTCCCTTTGGCTCAGGGTCAGGATCCCAGGATCCTGGGATTGAACCCCACATCGGGTTCCCTGATGAGCAGGGAGCCTGCTTCTCCCTCTGCCTGCCACTTCCCCTGCTTGTGCTCTCTCTCTGACAAACAAATAAAGTCTTTAAAAAAAAAAAAGAAAAGAAAAGAAAACACTCCCTAGAGCCTGCAGAAAGGAAAGAGTATTGACCCCTTGATTTTAGCCCAGTGAGACCTGTGTCAGACTTCTGACCTACAGAGCAGCAAAATAATAAATTTATGTTATTTTAAGACACAAATTTCCAGTCATTTGTTAAAGCAGCCGTAGAAAACTAATACAGTCCTACACTTAATGGTGTAGGGGGGTGGTAGGTAGTCAACGGAGGCCTCTTTGAGGAATTTAACTGAGACTTGACAGTTGCCTCGGACTTAGATAGAGTTCTGGCCCATCAATGCCTGTCCCTCTGTCCTCCTGTCACACTCCTCAGCCTGGTATTGATGCCTGTGGCCTCTTCTGGTGGTAGCTGTGTTCTCCTGAGACAGCTGGTTTGGGATCCGCGAGGCCAACTAGCTCTGATTAGGACTTCTTCCCACCATCCATCCACAGCACATTCTCTCTATCAACAAGTACTTATTGAACACCTACTATGTGCCAGTTCTGTTCTAGGTACTGGGTATACAGAAAACAAAAGGAGAGATTCAATGTTCTTCTATAACGGGTTCATCTTTATGCAAAAGATGAACTCTATTTGGTCATAATTTCTTTGAAGAGCAGAACCACACATGAAATAAGTTGATGTGATCTTAAAAAGTGCTATAGTCTTAAAAAAAAAAAATGCCATGAAACAACGATCTGGGCCTAACAGAGACCTCATGAAAAACATTCTAGATAGCCAGAAGAATCAGTCAACTTTGCTGTGTCCTGTTTCTTGCCACAGTGTTTAAGTGAGGGTTACTGCAGAAAGAGCATTCCAACTCCTGTTCTAGGAATTGCCAATGCTACACACACACAATTGGCCTCTGGATTTAAGAACAGACTAGGGTCCTCCTCAAATCCTAGTGGTAAGGCTTAAGAATAGACTTTATTTTAGGGGCGCCTGCAGGGGTGGCTCAGTCGGTCAAGCGTCCGACTCTTCATTTTGGCTCAGGTCATGATCTCAGGGTCCTGAGATCGAGCCCCACATCTGCTTGTCCCTCTCCCTCTTCTCCACCCCCCACCTCTCTCTCTCTCTCTCTCTAAAATAAAAAAATTAATTTATTTTAAATCTCAAAAGTGAGAAACTCATAGACACTAAAGAGATAACAAAAACAAGTGGCACCACATTTGACATAAATATTGTTCGTGCAGTGCACAAATATCTACAACATTTTTTAAAACTTGTATCCAAAAAATTCGTTGTAATTTCCAGCGCCTAATGATTTTTGGGGGGAGGGGTTGTTTTGATTTTCATTTGTGTTATTTTCAAATCATAAATGTATTACTGGTCTAGCATAGGTATATGTCCTCCAAATGCCTGCCCCAAATTTAAGAAAGCATCCCAGCTCACTCCAGAAAGCTGAGGAAAACCTGAGATCCCGGTGGAGTGTGTCCTCATCAGACCTTTTAAAGCACATGGCAATGATGCATAATAAATGAGAATTCTGAAGTAGCTTCAACCGCCTATTGGTTTGAGAAGGTGACCTGCCAGTCCCTGGATATTTGGGTGGGAGACATTAATCAAGCATTCCTTTGTCAGTGTTAGTTAAATATAGTTAAATGATCCTATCTGCCTGGGCTGTTTAGACCTGTCAGAAGTAATCTGCCCCTTCTTGAGGATTGCCAAACAGGTTTTCATCCCAAGTGACTTAGTCATTTATTCCTGTTTAAATACAAATCTTACTTACCTCTGTAAGTCCTGGCTCACCCTTAAAAACTCCACATGGGCTTAACATGCCCCGCTGTATAAAGTGGTGAGAATTGTTATGGATTCTTCTCATTTTTTTTCTGAATACTACAAAGAAGGTAGCCAAATTCCCCAGAGAGTTGGGGAGAGTAGAAAGTAAATCTAGGACAAACCACAGAGGCAGTACATAGGGGTTGCTTTGGAAGAAAGCACTTGTCTGACTTTTGAGGCTTGCTCACCCAGAACCTACAGCAGGAAAGGAGGCATTATCCAAGCAAGGCTAAAATAATAGGTCAGAAAGCACAGAGGAAAATGTTCTGATTTGGACCACATGATGAAGATTTATAATAGAAATGACAAAAATGAAATCCCCTTTCACATGGATAAGTATTTTTAACATTGGAACAAAGAACTGGGAGCTGTTCCCTTCATTGTCACAGAAGCGCTGTTTCTTTGTTGTTGTTTTTTGTTTTTTGTTTTTAAAGACACCAGATTGGTCTGACTCTGTTTCCTCCTCTTTGGTGCCAGGATCTTTGCCCAATGGGACCGCGCAGCAAGAAGTAACATTACAGTTCCAGCAGCAGGAATCACCAGCCTTCTACCCAGAATTGGCTTCTGGATGTAAGAGCCTTAGAAAATCTCGTAAGTTTCCACCCCACAGTTTTCTCTTCTAGGAATTTCTCCTAATAGATTGTGTGCCCATACAAAGAAAGCTTCACATGCAAAGATGTTCATCCTGGTTTTGTTTATAATTGAAAGAAAAATGAAATATAAATAAAAGAACACACCCACATATTCAACAAAAAGGGGTTGGTTAAATTAATTTTGGTGCATCCACAGAAAGGGAATATTCTGTAGTCATCAATAATTGTTTAGAAGACCTAAGAACAAACAAATTGGTTTTTACTCATTCACACTTTTCTGTATTTCTTCCTTACTTTTTTTTTTTTTACAGAGATCATGATTTGCCTTGGTTCTTGGTTAGTAGGCAGAAGACCCTGGAAGCTGGCTGTAAGGGGACGACTACGTAACACAATGAACAACAACTGAACAAGGCCTTTCGTTTTAAAACGGTTACACCCAAGACTCAGTATTCATGATTACCCAACCAACTCTTCATCACCCAATCAAATATCTTTTCTTTCTAGCTAAGAACCGCCAACTGGTATTGCCCATGTCATTATTCTCCCTGTTCTCTGTTGGTAAAAGCTGATTGCCAGTTTGTGTGATCCTCTTGGGGGGAAAAAAAAAGTTCTCCTTAACCATTTCGTTAACCAAATCCTTTAACTTCATGGGTTGACTGCACTGGGAGAGGCCCTCTCATGAGTTGGTGCTTATTTAAAAGGAAAATTTGCATTTATTTACTCATAAAAGTGCCATTGAGCTGAGAATCTTATTTCGGTTTAAACACACTTTTCTTCTTACAATAGTGGTTGTCATGCCTTCCTTAAATGGATTATAAGCTTGTCTTTGAACTGCTCATATAGCCTAGACCAAAATTTTAAGTTGGCATGTTTCAACAAATCCTGCTGGACAAATAAATGAAGACCCCATATCAGTGAATTCCCACCTTTTTGTTTTTGCCTCAAAAAGCATTGTTTCAATTAAATCTTATTTGCACCCCAATATTTTAAATAATCAGAGAGGAGCTGGTCTAATTAAAGTGGAAGTGGGAAAGGATGAAAGCTGAGAGTGACCACTAACTAATCATGCAAACTAGGACATTCTTGGGAAGGAAAGGAGACACTATTAATGATCACATTGGGACAACACATCTTACAAATTATTCCTTTCTGCTTTGGGAAGATCACAAGTTCAAACTGCCCAAAAGCAGTAAAGGAAATGATTGGGAATTGGCTGTACAAAGTGGAAAGGACAATATGGTGTGCGGGTGGGGGGTGGAAAACACTCTAACTGAAGTCCAGAGCCAAACAATAAACCGGACGAAAAAATATATCTGCAAAACACAGACGGTGGGCTAATTTGGTCAATTTAGAAAGTGCTTGAACAAAACAATGAGGGAAAGATGAACCTCCCCCAAACGAGCAAAAGATAGTTGCATAGGCAGCCGAGAGGGGGAAATATAGAAATGGCAATGCCCAATAAAAATATTTTTTAAAATGCTTCTCTCCTTATATGTTACCTAAATTGAATTTAAATAAAAAATTAAAAAAAATAAAATTATCTCACTCATAATTAAAGAAATTCAAATGAAAACAAAAAGCCATTTTTCACCTAGCAGACAAGCAAATGTTAAGGTGTAAGGATAGCTGATACTAGCTAGACTATAGGGAAGGAGCCATTCTTAACACTGATGAAAAATGTACTAACAGGCTAAAACTTTTTAGATAGCCACAAGGCAAGAGCTATCAGAAGGAAAACACGTATTGTTTCTGACCTGATGGATAAACACAGCTAGAAATCGACTCAATGTTTGCTAAAGCAAACATATATACAAGTGACATGGTCTGTCATAGCAAAAAAAAACCTGGAAACAACCAAAATGTCTCTCAATTAGGGAGGGATTCAATATATTACAGAATGGGATGTCCATATGGTAGTGCTGTGTAGCCAATACAATAAACACTGTGGTATTTTATATGTTCTGATAAGGAAAAGCCTTAAAAACATATCATTAAGGCAAGAAAAAAAAGCAGGGTCAGAACACTGTGTATATTATATTTTTATTCTGCACATTGTTAAGAGGCTACTTACAGGGATTATGGACATATAGGTTTTTAAGATCACACCAGACACCATGACCACTGGTTGTCTTTGTTGGAAGAATTGGGTAGAAGAGGAGCAGCAGGGGTTGTTTTTAAAACTCTCTGCTTTATACCTTTTTGCTTTGTTTGAATTTTCTAAATATGTTCATGTGCTCCTATTATAAATTTTTAAAATGTCAACAGAGGTTATCTATGTGGTTGGATTATTGTAATAAATATTATAAAAGGTGGGGAAAACTATGTGTAAGGAAAACAAAATGGAAAGCCCACAGAAAAAGAAGTTCCAAGCTTACAAAATCATATCACCTCCATTAACTATGAAATAGTTTGAAGCATAGTCTCTTTCTTTTCAAGATATTTAGCATTTGAGCCATTCCCTCACCCAAATGTTTATTACAATATTGAAGTCAGAAAGGATGCCATTCCTTGCCCTCTAGTAAGATAATGAGAGAAATACATATAAGGGGTTGTGGGAGCAGAGAACGTGCACCCATGATGGATGTCAATACATTCAAAAAAGAACCTAGAATATCCAACCCACCCCCATCTTCATTCCTGGCCCTCAGTAAATGAGAGAGGCCACTGTTTCTAGGGAGACTTCCCTAGTATCTTCCTCTTATAGCATAAAGCCTACCATTTTGCATGAGACTGAAATAGCAATGCTTTGACCTGCCACATCCTTCAGAAAAGGTGCATGGTGGGGCTATGTTGCAGTTAGAACTGGGAAGAAGAGATCGGATCCACTTACACAGTAAGAATCTTCTAGAAACCTACCAGAAGAGGAGCGTCCTCCCAGAATGGAGACCACCAGTAGACCTCATTATACTTTGTTCTCATTAAGATAACGAATGTGGGAATGACGGAAGGAGACGCCGAAAGCACTGAAGAGGAACACTGAGGGGGCTGCTCTTCATTATTTATATGTACAGTTCTCTTTCCTCCAGCTTAGTTGATACGTGATTTATGATGTAGGGGTTTTGCTGTCCTTCTGTTTAATTTTCCAAACTAACTTTTCTTTGGAAGCAAAATACTTGTCATTATGGTATCTTCCTACGAAGTCTCATTCTTACCCAATATATTTTTTTTAAGATTTATTTACTTATTTGAGAGAGAGAGAGCACAAGCCGGGTGGGAGGGCAGAGGGAGAGGGAGAGAGAGAATCTCAAGCAGACTCCCTGCTGAGCATGGAGTCTGACACAGGCTCAATCTCAGGACCCTGAGATCATGACCTGAGCCAAAATCAAGAGTCAGATGCTCAACCGACTGAGTCACCCAGGTATCCTTTACCCAATATTTCTTAACAAGTGAAGTTCCTCAGCAGTCTAATGATGGGCTTAGTTATTCCACAAGATGGATGTTAACTAATAATAGTCATTAGGCATCTACTATTGCCCAGACTATGATAGTTGCTTTCCAGAAAACCACCCTGCTGAAGGGAATAGTGCACCCACTTCACAGATAAGGAAACTGGGGCTCAGAAGGGCTGACTAATTGGCACAAAATCATATAGCTCATACGTGGCTGAGTACCTAGTTGAATGCATTATGGATGCTATAAATATTACCAGAGTTAAACTGAATAAAGATAAATTTTCCATGAGAGTTTGGCTTCTCCTATCATCCTACATAAATAAAAGATTGGATTTCTATACAGTCAAGTGAATGTGAAAGTCTAAGAAAAGAACTCAGTTGCAGGTTCGTTCAGCTCATAGAACTTTCTGCACTGATGCAAATGTTTTACCTCTATGTTGTCCAGTCAGGTAGCCATTAGCCACATATGGATACTCATCACTTGATAGGTGGATAGCATGATTGAGCAACTGAATTTTTAATTTCATCCAGTTTAGTTAAATTTAACTAAATAACAGGGCTACCATATGGGACTGCACAGTTCTAGCCAAAGTCATTCAAGAAACATGTATTGGTAATTGGGATCAAAAGGAGGAGTGCAGGGAGAAGAAATGATATAAAATCACAAAATAGTTACAGTTGGGAAAATCTTAATGAGACCATCACATTCAACCCACTCATTCTACGTTGTTGAATAGAATTGTGACCCAGAGAGATTAAGCAATTTGCTAACGTCGCAAAAGCTAGTAAGGAGCCTGATACAAATCCCACCTTTTAGTGAATGTTAAGCCTAGCTGTGATGTTACAATTATACAGAATTGAGTTAAACTAAGCACAACAATAGAAGGATTTTTTTTTTTTTTTGGTATTCTTTTTGGATTCTGTATGAAGCAAGGAACAAGTGACAGTGTTAGTCAGGCTAGTTGTCCTTGCCTCCTCCCAAATCTCTCTATATCAGTAAGAAATAAGGTAAAATTTCTACAAGGTAGGGACATAAGTAAGTATAAAGCTAATCTGCTAGTTAATTCTATGGCCTCTGTTAGAGAAACACCAAGCCCTTTGGAATTGTGTTTTGATGTCCCAATTCTGTTACAAAAAAAAAAAAAAATCTGACTCCAAATTATAATATTCCCTAAATGATGCCCTCCTTCCCAACTTCTACCCCCGAATGGGTAGAGTCCTGTATACCTCTCTCACAGAGAAGCTCTTCTACTTAATTAGGTTAATAGGTTACAGATAGGCTAATTAGGTTAAATCCTGGGCAGAGGGAAAGTGCTTCTAATTGCCACTGCCATTGTATTACCTGGAGCTGAGATGGAACTTCAGTATACACTAGTCTGTATTCTGCTCATCAGAGGCCTATTTAAACACGGTACATGGTGGTGACTTACACACCAGGCACTGTCATTCCCCTAAACTCTTTGGCAAAAGCATTTTGGAAAAAAAGTACTTTCTGCTTTATAAATGATTTCTTCCAGGTTTCCAGTGAAACAAGTCATTTAAAAAAAATTTTTTTTGACAAATGAAAGGGGAAAAAAATGCCTTTTCAAATCCAGGGCACTTGAAAGTTTCATTTTCCTGTTTTAATTTGCTTCAGCGTTTCAAGGGAATAATAATAGTTTTTTAATGCCAAAGGTGGCTTTCATCACTCAAAGCCCTCTAATTTCCTCCCATATTGCAAGTAATGTGTTAATAGTTCCAAAATGAAATATTACCTAAAACACAACTTGGTAATTTTCCTTACAGTTCAAAGTTATTTGAAAAAGAAGCATCACCTTTTACAAATATTTACTTTGCGACAATAGAAGACGCTGCAAATTATCTTCTTTTTTGTGCCATCTTTGAATCTTCTGTTGGGAAAAAATGAAATAAATGGGAAAAAGAAAAAAATGCCTTCCCCCTTCCCTTTCATGTTCTAATACCGGGTTCCACCTAAAGACCTGATTTCTATCTTTAAAATTAGATAATGCTCATATATACATATTATATATATATATATAAAGAGAGAGCGAGAAGTGAGAGAAAAGCTTGGTATTCACGGCCTCATTATAGAATACACACACTAAAGAAAGGATGTGCATAGAGGCCATAGAGAATTTAAAAGATTTATTTATGATGTATTACTGTAATTTTTAATTTAGACATGCAAATTTTTTAATTTGCACCGACTGCTTTGCCTTAATGGTTTTGATTAATACTTGGAGGTAGTGTTTGTGAAAGAGATTTATACTGTGATTCATCTGCAAAATAATCAAATCATTACCAGCTAATGACAAAGCTGTGAAAAATGATATAGATATTGTGTAACTTCCAGCTATGGCTGAACACGTGGAGGTACCCAATCCTTCCAGCAAATGTGGACTTGTGTTAATAACTGCTGGGAAGTTCGCTCTAGGTCCACTCTAATTTGGCAACAAAAAACATTGATCTTAATAAAGCTGTCTGATAAAAGGAGCAGTGATTAACATCCCAAACCCTCTATTCTGCTACTCATGCCAAGGTCCCTTTTTTTTTTTCCAGGAATGAAAATTCCACTGCACTTCCTGCTTATCGCTGCATCTCACCTCAGCCCTCCGTGGGTTTCCAGATAAGGCTCAGACAGCCTTAGAAGGGGGAGGGGGCGGGGGACCAGAGGGAGTAGGGCTGGTGGCTGCAGGTGGCAGTTGCGGAGGGAGGAAAGTACAGCACGGTGAATTCTGAGTCTGAATCCCTTTCACAAAGCCAACACCCATTCCTTCCAGAGCTCAGAGGCACCTCCTCTTTCCCGTGGTCCTTCCTGCCTGGATTCAGGCAGTCAGGACTGAATGACTCTTCCCCTGTTGCTAATCCTAACAGAGTCAGCAAAGGTGGAGGAGAAAGCTCCAGAGCATGCCCAGAGTCAGCAGAACAAACTCTCACATAGTATCAGGAAACAGAAGAGGGCAGGAAGCAGAAACCCACTGATAATCCCCAAATCTCATTTCAGCCTCTTCTTGTGACAAGCTTCTCCACCACATCTCACCCAAGCGGCTAACTTGAACCAAATGGGCAGATTTGGATTTTACCTCCATTCTGGCTGACCCCGCTCCAACCATATAATAAAAATTAACATTTCTTACAGTCTCAACTGTGTGCCAGATACTCTGCTAAGGTGCTCCCCCCCCCTTTTTCACTTATCCTCACCACAAACCTACGAAGTTGTGCTATTAGTATGATTATTCCCATTTCCCAGATAAGTAGCTCTCCCAAAGTTAATGAAAGAGAATTGGCATGTGATGGAAGCAAGACTTATTTCTGGTTCATTCTACCACCACAGACCCCATCCATCAAAACCATGTCCTTATATGTCTGAAATTTCTACTGAAGAATGAAAATACCCCAAACGAGGGCAGTCAGGAGAGAGAGAGGATGAAGTGGAGAGGTAAGTTCAAAAAGAAGCTTGGCTCAGCCACAGTTCATACTGAAGCAATCGCATTTTAACTCATTATCAAGAAACTCAGCTCCTTTTTTATTTCGGTCCTCACAAAGGAAAAGCCCAGTGAGTTGATAATTATTAATATTTCATTGAAAACCAATCCATATTTTCTGTGATGGTGACATGGACATTCCACTTTATCAGGAAGCCATTTTACAAAATTAGAAAAAGCAAGGCACCATTCTGGAAAGCACAAGCCGAGACGACTTATCATTATTATTTATTACTTATTGGGAGCCAACTGGGTCCCCACCGCAGAGAGGGAGTTACAAAAGCATCGTGCAGAGGCGGACGGTCCCTGTTCACTGGGTTCACAATCCAATTCCGATTGCGTGCCTCTAAGGGACCCGGCGTCTTTAATGGCTGGTAACCGTGACTGCTGTGGAACCACAAAAGGAAGATCATAACTTTCTGTCACTTTTCTAGACATGAAGACAAATGAGAAGAGAAGCAATAAGTGTAATTAATTTCAGCCAGAGCTGGAAGAGGAAAACTTTCAGCTGTGGTACCGTACATAGCCTTTATCAGGAGAGCTTCTCTCTTAGCAGAGCTAGAGCCAGTGATTCACAGATAGGAAATAGGCTGCCATTTCAAAAGGAACCAGCAGAGGAGAATAAACGTAACATGGTAGCGTTATTTTGGTTCCAAGTGTCTATGAGAGAAACAAGCATGTGACGTAACGGCACCAGGGGCCCAAGGAAAGCAGGAAGAACCACTAAGTTCTAAGCAAAGTTAAAATTGAAGCCTATTCAGAGCGAGCCAACAGAACAAGTCTCTGGACAGATGGGCATCTCGTGCAATTCAGCACAAGATATGGTACAAGTAATGAGGCTGAAGTGCTGAAGGAGAGGGAAATACACTTTCAGAGGTAAACTTACATGCAAGTCATTGGGACTTAGCTGAATAATTCCCCCTAATGCTTAGATAAATAATGCTGCTAAATTCTTGGGAATCAAACCATATCTCCACCCCTCAGCTTTCCAGAGCTTCGAAAGACTGGACTGAGCTAGTGGTGGGGAAAATTAAATCCAAAATATATTCATCACGATAGTTTCAGAGAAGGGAGCTACTCCTTGTCCATGGTTAAGGGAAAAGGAACTAAACTGGATTCTATGTTCCAAACCTGAAAGGCAACCTCAGGTATTTTTGAGGAAGAGAACCGGGCATTCGGGTTTTATTAGCTATGCTTCTGCTGCCAACTGATCACAAATATTCTGGAATCCAGTCTTTATCCAGGTCCCCCAGCCTCCTTCTTCCAACACCACCAACAGTTACAGCCATGGTCATTGCAAAGCACGTCAGCTGTTTTTTTATGCAGTCTGTTTTCCATGTCTGCCGACATGCAGCAAAACCTTTTCAGATGATGCGAATGTCTTACATCTGTACTAGTCAGTATGGTAGCTACAAGCCACATGTGGCTAGTGCCACTGAGGAATGAGTATTAATTTGATTCGATTTTAATTAATTTAAACTTAAATAGCCATGTGTGCCTATTCATTGTCCTACTGGGCAGTACGGCTCCACAGACAGCAGTGTCGATTTTACTGAAGGATGTATGAGAGTAGATAGAGCAGCTTATATTGCACATGGCACCACATTCTCTTTCCCAGACTCCCTTGTGGCTAGGGGTGGCCCTGTGATAGAAGTTTGGCCAATAAGAGGAAAGCTGAGAGTTCCTGGACAAGTAATTTTCTTTCCCATATGCGACAATTTCCTATTTGCCTCTTTTGCCTCTCTTCTGCCTGGGGTGTGTACATGATACCTACACACATAGCAGCCATCTTGCATGTGAATGCCATACACCAAGACTGGCACATCAAGAAGCTGGAAAGGGGGCTAGGACTCTGAAAACTTCCTTAGTAATGACACGAGTCCTGGACCACCCACCTGTGGATTTCTGTGGCACGGGACAAATAAAGCCCTTTCTCATTTAAACATCTCTGCCTGTTTTTCTGTGCTTGGAGCCAAACTCATGAATCCTAATAGGTATTACTAGGTCCCATGATAAAGGTTTGCCACGTACTGAGTATCTCAGTGTCTACAGAACTGGTGTGAAGTCCAATTGTACTGACAGTGCTTCTCCATGGCACCCACCCAGCCCTACACTTCCCTTTGGGGCAACCCAGGGCACTATTTGAGGAGTGAGTCATTCCTACCAAATTGCCTGCCCCTCCCTCCGTTTCCAAGCTCTGTTCTGTTTCCCTGTGTTCTTGGCCTTGTCTAATTCTTGGTGTCTTCCTGTCTCCCCTTAGTGGTGTTGCTGATATCATCCATGACGGTTGTGATACCTCCTTCAAACTGGGGAGTAGAGGGAGGATAAGCTTTGTCATAGGCTAAAAGGATTGTAGTCACAAGGAAGAAAGGGAAGTAGGTAATTGGACATTATAAGGGTGTTTCCTTCCATTAAAATCTCTTGGGTAAGTAATTTAACATTATGTACCTAGAAAGAGGCTGGCTTGGTCTCACTTCTGATGTCTTGTTCACTCTTCTGTTTTCTTTCTGATGACTCTTAATTGGGAAGAGTCGAGCATGCACTAAGCCTCCTCTTGGCCCTTACATGCGTATTGTTCCTTTTAATCCTCAGAACAAACCCAGGAAGTGAACCTTGAGGAGACACTTGGGGACTAGGGTGGACTTGTGAGAGTTCTTCAAATCCACACACGGTACCTGTTGATAGCCATTCACTAAAGTTGCTGAAAATTCCTCTTGTGTGTATGCCAGTTGCATCTATTGTTCCCATTTTGCAGATGAGGAAAAGGAGGCTCAGAAAGCAGAACTGCTTTGTCATACATGACGGTGCCAGGATCTCTGGTTACAAGTCGGAGCTCTTTCCACTAGAATAAAGAGGAGGCTTGGGGTTTATTCTCCCATGCAAAGCTATCTAGTGCCAGCCACTGAAAGCAAGCAGTAAGTTTCCTTCCTCAAAGGAGCTCTGATGGGGAGATCGGGGGGAGAGCAGGGAGAAAGGGAAAACTAGGGAAGTTGAGGAGCCCAGTTCTCTGTCCCTGACAGGATGCCTGGCAGAAAGGCACTTTACCTCTGCAGTTCCTGGATGTCAAGATGTTAATAATAACAGGCAAGATGTTAATAATCCTCACAGGGAAGTTGTGAGGATTAATTCTTGTTTAAAATCACATCGTGATCCAGTAATGAAAGATTCTCTTGGTTCTTTGGTCTCCCTAGTTCCTCCTCCCACAGATGACTCATGAAAAGTAAATGGGTGGAGGGAAAAGTAGAGAGAGGCAGCTGAGAGCAAGTTGAAAACAGAATAAGATAGGGCAAAGAGGGCAGGGTGAGTGGTTCCAGAATTCAGACAATGGGAGCCACTGGAAGATGTTGACTAACTAACTGCCTGTCTCCCCAGACACTCAAATATACAGCAGGGATTTCCTCACCCTGACACCATCCCATACCAAAGAGAAAAATCGAGAGCTAACTTTTGGTAAGTGCTATTCAAGGGTCACGTTAGTGTAAAATCCTGCCTCTGCCTTGTCCAGTCCTCTGCCCCTTGGTGCACCTTCCTCCAGGAAGATGAAGAAAAATAGGTCATTCAGTCCTTGGATATTTGGACATTAGGTTTAGATGTGTCCCCAAGGCAGAAATGCTTTTAAAAAAGCTTTCAGAGAGTTGCAAGTTTTTCTACTTTTTTTCCCCTCCTTTTTTTGTTTTTTTTTGTGTGTTTTTGTTTGTTTGTTTGTTTTTGTCTATTATGAAGTCCTATATTCCTTTTTCCTCTTTTTCTAATTTAAAAATAAAAGGGTAAGTGTGGAAACAGAAGGGCAAACCCTATCCGGAATCAACTCAGCATTAAAGCACCCCAAAATCACTTCTAATGAAGGACTTCAATGATGGAACTGGGAAGGGAGACACTGAGGGATAATGGTAGCTCTTCACTAAATTTGTAGAAAATTCAGTCTCTTGTATGTATGCCAATTGCATCTCTATGTCCCAGAGAATTGTTGCCCTGCAGCTGTAACTGTGAAACAAATATCTACCCTCTAGATACTGGGGAGATGTAAAAAGGATGGAGGAGAGAAATGACCTCTTCTCTCTGCCCACAATATGACAAATGTCATCTCCAGGACCTGAAGTAGACTGGATTCACTTTTACTATAATATTTCAATCCATTTGAGCAAGATAAATATGCAACGAATCGTTCAACAAACATTTACCGAAGATCTTCTCTATGCTGGTACACATGAGATGCTCAATAAACACTCATGAACTAAGAAGCTGAGAAGCTGAAAGATACATCTTGTTCTTAGGATCAAGATGTGCATGATCAATTAGTAGGGAGAACGGAATTAATTCAGAGGCTAAAGTTTTAAGGAGGAAAGAACAGCAAGTTCAAAGCTGAGGCACTTTTCTCATTTAGGTAAGGACAGTGCACCCCAGGCTTTCCTAAAGAACACTGTGTACTGTTTCTCAGTCTGTGCACTGGACAAAAGAACTTAGCCAAGCATGGGTGGGTGACAGAATTTGGCTCTTTCTACTTGCCAAACTGAGAGCCAGTGAGCCACATCTACCCAGATGTGAAGCCTTTTACTAATTTACAAAAAGACATAATGTACTTTGGTGTGGTCCTCAGTAAAAAGAAAATGTCCCTTCTTCAGGTTTGCTCTTCATTTATAGTCATGATGATCATGTGTGGCCCAAAGGAAAAAGAATCACTGCAATACAACTCTCAATTGGTGGATTAAATAAAATGTTGTATCATTGATTTCTGAGCACTAAACTATCCGGAGATGTTGCCGGTGTCTATTTAATAGAACTGCCAAAAAACATTTAATTTTTTCATATAAAACACACCCAGAAAATTGAACAAATTTCGTCAAAATGTTTAAGCGCCAGAAACGATTCCAATCTAATAAAACATTAAGGCCTTGCGTGGTCTGTATTGCACATGTGGCAGACCCCCATTAACGACACGGTTGGAACCTAGTTTTTAATTCTTTTGCACAAAATCACCAATTTATGTTCTGCTGGGAAACCTTTTGGAAGGGTCTCTTTGTAAATAAAGCAACCAATGTCTTAAAATAAAGTTGGCCAAGAGTGCGTTTCCTTCAGGGTCTGAGAGGCATCTTTGCTGATGGGATGCTGAGGCAGGCCTGCACAATCAGCTGTTGTAACAGAATCTGTTGGCGTCTGCGGCGTGCTGAGTGACAGCAGTGTGTAATCACAGAGACGCACAGATACACATCAGACGGCAAGAACACAGAAATAAGCAGTGGAACGGGAGTATTTTGGAACCTAAATGGACCTGGGCACAAAACACTTTGAAACTGCCATTTTGCAAAGCCTGATAATTTTTGCTTGTTGCGTTTGGAATCTAGAAAGGGAAGAGTAAGGAAGAGGGAAGGAGAAAGGTTTATTTTTATGGAATGTTTCCTATGCTCCAGGCACAAAGGGCTTTGCATATATCGTGGGATCTAATCCTTGGAGTTACAAGATGATGTTAGGTGTATGATCTCTATTTACAGATGGGAAAATGAAATCTTAGAGGTAATATAACCTGTCCAAGGCCACACGGCTAATAAGTGACAAAGTCAGAACTGAAATCCAGGTCTGCCAGTCCCGAAAGTCCATACCCTCCCACTTCCCTTGTTTCCATGCTGTGGTGTATATCAGGGGGAACGCTTCCTTCCATCCCGACCCTAGAAGCCCCCCTCATCTGGTGGTTTCTGTATATATAAGAGGAGCTGGCTTTTAGCAAGTGCCTCTCACCTTGTCCACTTCAATGCTCAAGAAGGAGAATCCACCCTATTCAAAAAGTAAACTCCTGTGAAGTTTAGCTAGGTTGGGCTCAGTTGAACAACAATCGGACAGCTCATTTTTCTGGTCAGGTTTTGTGGACCGTAGGGCCAAAATAGTGGGATATGAAGCTCAAGATTATGGCCAGCCTCCCAGGTATCTGCCTTGGCAAAATCTACTCCAAATTCACATCAGATGATAGAGACTAGATACTAGCATGTTGCAAGACCTGCTGTCCCCAAACATATTCATCAGTAAGGAAAGTGAGGTTCCCCTCTGAGCAAGAGAGTAGATTTACAAGAAAGCAAGTGGTGTTCTCTGAGAGGAGTAAACCCACTTTATGTAAACCTGAAAGATCAGTTACAGTTCCCAGAATTCACCCCCAGAGTGTGCCCCTGAAGTCACCGAATAACGGACTGTGAGAAACAGTGTGAATGGACTCAAAACAAAACAAGACTCACCTGATTACAAGTTTCATTATGAACCTCGGGTTTTTTAGAGCTGGTGACATCACATTGCTTTGAAACGTTGGGAAGAGAAGGGGGGCTGCTGTCTATGCTCAACACACACATGAACTTGGCGTGTCTTGCAGGCCTCCGCATTGACATCACACACAACTTTGTCCTTATTCAAGCCTCGTGAGCTTGATAGGCCACCCCTGCCCTTCTCCCCTTTCAGAGGTGGTTAGTAACCAAAGGTGGATTTTTGTGATTTTCAAAGGCAGCTTCAGATACCACATCATAGCATAATTGTCAATGAATGTCGGAGTTGGAAGCTCCGGGACCTGTCCTAGCCTCTGCCTACAATATATACTTTTTGGATTTGGGGTACATAAGAATTTGGTTGCTCAAAGTGTGGTCCATGGAGGAGCAGAATGGGCCTCAACTGGAGCTTGAAAAAAAAAACAAAAAACAAAAAACAAAACCAGAATGCCCAGTTCTGTTGGATCACAATCCGTATTTTTTTTTACAAGATCCCCAGAAGATTTGTGTTGATTTGCACACTAAATTTGAAAAGTGCCAAGATAGACCAATGTCCTCCAAGTGTCTTTCAAGGACCAGCAACATCAGCATCACGGGCAACTAGTTATAAATGCAGAATCTCGGGTCTGTTGAATCTGAATTTCCACCTTAATGAATCCCCAGGGGATCTGCATCCACACTGAAGTTGGGAAAACACTGTTTTAGGATCAGGCGGACCTGAGTTTCAGTCTGGGTACCACCACTTACTAGATGTATGATTTTTTACAAAGTAGCTAACTCTTGGAGTTTCTGTTTCTTCAATAGGAGACTAATACAAATAGATCCTTTTTTCAAGAAATTCAAAGGGATTAAATTAGGTCATGTAGGTAAGGCTCTTAGCACAAAGCTAATGCCTATTAAACACTTATTAAATAGTTGTTTTTAGCTTTCACAGTTTGCTCCCTTCCCTCTTGTCTGTCATTCTCTACCCTAGAGATATTTCCATGAGGCCTTCCTGGGTCCCTTCCAGCTTTAACGTGCCTCGATTTGACAATTAGTTCATTTTTCTTAAACTTGCTGAGTAGCCATTAAACCAAACCCTGTTAACTATAATAGAAACAAAACTGGATTAAGAATTAGTTTCTCATCTGTGTCCAACTTTCTGTGCTTGCCGAGTTTGGTTTTGTCTCCAATGTGAAATGGAAGCAGAAGGGAGACAGTGTCCACAGCATGTCTGTTAAGCACTTTCCATGTAAAAAGTTCAGATGCCAACACAAGGAGAAACAAAGCAGTCGTGGTCTTACTCTCATGGAGTTTCCTTATTTAACCAGGGAGATTGACAAATAAATATATACTATTGCCATTGAAATTGTAATAAGGATTGTGAATGAGGCCATAGGAGGTAAATAGAATGTATATGGTGGAGGTGGAGTTAGGAGGGTGAAGCTGGAGAGACGGCCTTTCAGAGAGAGTGACACGGGAGCTGAAACTTGCAAAGGAAGAATAAGACTCAATCAGGAGAAAGAGAACCCTGGGCAAAAGCAAGACAAGTGCAATGGTTCTGAGATAGAAAGTGGTTTGAGAAGCTAAAGAGCCAGAGAGAAGGTAGATGAGACTGGACCTGGGTTGGGAAGGGGGCTGGTTCCTAGAGAGCCGAGAGTGGGGTGGGGCTGGTGGGGGGGTGGAGCCAGATCTCGGCTCCTGGGCCATTGGTGGTTATTGGGGCTTCTATTAAGGAGGACAAGGGAAGACACCACTGCAAGGAGCTCATGAATGTAGGTGGCTAAAGCAAACCTCACTACTGACTGCATTCGTGAATGAACTCCTAGAAGGAACACAGTACTATTTGTGATTAAGCACAAATGAGTGAATGGATGAGACATATAATTCAAAGATATTGACTGATGACTTAATAGATGCAAAAGTTATAACCCGGGAAAAGTATTTTGCAAAAGAAGGTGGGTTATCATGCCTCCAAATGCCCCTTCTCTCTCCTGCATTTAAATGTTTTCTTGTTCTGCTGGATTTTCTTATCCACATACAAATATGTTGTAATATCCCGTGTCTTTAAAAATAACCTTGCATGACCTCCACATTCTATTCCTGTTACTGGCCTATTTTTCTAGTACCTTTTACAGCAAAACATTGAGTCATGGGTTCCTGCACTATCCACTTCCTTTCTTCTCATTTTCTCTCTTAAAACACATAATATTGATACACTAAAGAATATATGTAATGTATATGTAGATCATAAAGCTTAATGATAAAAGTGCACACCCCATGAGAATTCTACCCAACTCATCTGTTAGAACCTCACCAATTCCATTGAAGTGATTTGGATATTCCTCTTCATTCTACCCCCGTCTCTGCTAACCCAGGCAATAATAAACCTGAATTTTGTATTTATCATTCCTTTCTTTTGGAAACATAGTTTTGTCACAAATGCTTATATCCCTAAACAACATATATTTAATTTTACCTGACTTTTTGAACTTTATAAAAATGGAGAATCCATCATGTAAAATCAATTCCAAAGGCAAAATATCCAAATTTTTAGAAGGAAATATAGAACAATATCTTTATGACTTCCAGTTGGGAAACAATGTTTTTAATAAGACATAAAATGCACTAATGATTTAAAAAAGGGGGAGGCACCTGGGTGGCTCAGTCAGTTGAGCATGAAGCCCTGAATGTGGCTCCCTGTTCAGCGCAGAGTCTACTTATCCCTCTCCCTCCCCCTGCTCATGCTCTCGTTTTTTCTCTCTCTCTCCCTCTGTCTTTCAAATAAATAAATAAAATCTTAAAAAGAAAACAAAAAACTCCTCCCCTCTATATGCATAAACCACCCCACTCCCACTCCCTTCCAGATGTCACACTGCTGAACAATTGAACCATCCACCAACTCCAACTTCCTTTGGAGTTACACATAACCCTAACACTATGGAATTCCTTTAAAACACAGGTATCCTCCAGGGATTAGTAATATATTAAGCCTCTGCTGTATGTTGGGTTTCCTGGGACATAAGCTCTAAGACAAAGATTAGTGTGCAGGAATTTTATTAAGGAGGGCTCTTAGGATCAATAGCTGTAGGGGAAGATAAGGAAGCAGGTTTGGGACAGGAAGAAGTTGAGCTGTGACGCAGTCCCATGGAGGCCTTAGCCAACACCACAGGGTTCTGAAGCTGGGATGGCCCTTCAGAGTATAAGTGGTGGCACACTGGCCTTTATCTCCTCATCCACCAGTCACTGCACGCCATTGACCTTGGGCAAGCTGGCTGTCTTCAGCCAAGCCAATTCCTTTAGGCGGCTGACTTGTAGATGTTTGGGGGTAGTACTTCCAGCAGCTGGGGGTATATGTTCTCATTCCTGAAGGGAAATCTGGATGGCACATCACAGCATCCACCAAAGTCCATCATACTCTAGACTGAATTCGATGTCTTCTTGAGCCTGGGGCAACCTAGTGGCAAAAGAACATGAGATATGGGTGTGCTGCAAAGGAAATGAGAGGAAGAAAATAAGCCCCCAGAGCAACTTGATTAGAGAGAGTTGGGAAAGGAATATTTGCTGGGTCACATTTGCTGGGCATTAAGTAAGGACTATAAAGTACACCAGCTTCCTCTACAACTTCAAAATGCTTTCCGGAATCCACCTTGTTCCTTGCCTCTCATTAGTACTGAGTAACCCAACTAGCAGACCAAGTACGTTCTTAGAGAACCAGCCCCACAGGAGAAGCTATCACCCCTCATCCACCTGCCCACACACAAAAAAAGTCCACTTTGATATACTTACTCAGAATTTTGCAATCAGAAAATCTAGAAAGGAACTATTTTCATTTCAACATAAATAAAATGTTGAATCATTTTGAAAAATAAAATTTGATACTTTGAATTATCATGTGGGAGAATGACACTGAGCCAGGGGGAGTAACCTAAACTTTCTAGGACTTTGGCTCCTTAATCTCTTTGTTAGAGCCATACCTCAAATGGAAACCCTGAGTGTCAGGTAATAGGTAGCAACAGCAACTCAAAAAGGTAGAGGCAGGCTTACAGGCAACTGGCCGTAATGGAACCCAGAGCCATCTGACCTAATAGCACTGCCATGAGCAACCTTCCCAGAGCTCTGCTTTGCAACTTTTCAGAAAATGACACGATTGTCAGCAATATTTTAAAAATTGACCAGAAAGAGAGAAAGCCATTGAGAAATAGCCCGTCCCCTTTATGCTGACTTGGTATTGCTTTACTCAAGCTGAACAGGTAGAAACAATTGCAACTGAATGTGAACATAAACAGAATAAAATTACTCATCTTAATCATTCTCTAGAATGACAGCATTCAATAAGCAGCATTTCTACAAGATATTAATAAGTTTCTTACTTAAGAAGGCGGCTGGAGGGAGCTCTTTCAAATGTATTTGGGAAATTCTGTGTATTGTATCTCTCTCCTGCATAGTCAGGGGCCCATTAGCTTATTCAGAGATCTGAGAAGTCCTACAGCAAAGAAAACTTTTCAATCTTGTTGAAGTGTGCAAGCCTCAAGAGTCCACCCTAGAACACATTTTCCTTGGAACACTCATTAACATCTTGCCAAACTAGTATATGAAGAGCACAATTTGGAAAATGCTGGTCTAATCCTACCTATTCTATTTACGGATCAGCAGCCTAGGGTCAGAAAGGAAAGGAAGCTTCCCAAGATCACAACAGTTTTTAGAGACAGAGTCAGGACGACAACCCTGGGTCCACAACCTTCAAACCAGTGTTCTCTTTCCAATCCGCTGACTAATGGAAGAAAATCCAATTTGCTCTTTTATAAACTGGCTACTGATTTGAGGGTTGGTCTAAGAGATGGCTGCAGGATTCATCTTAAACAGAAAACGTTTTTTTCTTTTTTTCTCATTCATGGGATTTCTCTGGGTTTTCATATTCATAGAGTTATAGAGGGTTTTCATATTCTTTCTAGGACAGGGAGATGGAGGAAAAGAGGGGCTAAACAGAGTCAGCTTAAGGTAAAGGAGCATCTACTTAGGACATTGAAGTCTGGGTATGCCTTTTGAGGGATTTTTCAGTTTCGTCTGGGAGCCTGCATGTTTGAATTGGAGGTGGGACCCAGGACAGAGGAAGGAGAAAGTGGGAGAAAACAGTGGGACCCCAGCAGTATGGCTGCAGAACAGACTCCAGGGAGAGAAACCACCACAAGAGGACTCTCTGTGGTAGACTACTGGAAAGGTGCTTCTGCTTCCTAATTTGAAATGCTCTGTGCTTCAGTGTCCCTCTGCGGTACCCTCACCTTCCTCCACCCTCCCCCACCCCCATTGTCTTTTTAACAGCAAAAAGAAGTACCAGCCCTGGAGCGTGCTGCCTTTGGGAATGAAGTGGAGGCTGGGTCCACATTTGGAGGGAAATGTACAACATGGAAGGCTGGAGTTCCTTAGTGGGGTACCACTGGGAAGCCAGAGGGGACCCAGGGGGAAAATGGAGTCAGATTTGGGAGCAAGAGGTAGAAGAAAGCAACCACCTCTGTACATATCTGGGTGGGGTCACAAGAGTCCTCAGATAATATTGGAGAAAGGACTGATCCTCTCTATTTGAAGTAGGATGGAGCCTCAAATTAATTTATTTGGCTCTTTAGGCAAAAGATGAACCAGAAGTCCAAATGGGATTTTTAAGGTACACCATGAGATGGGCACAAGGAATATCATATGAGAATATCATTCCAACATGGCTCCTAATTTTTTCTAATTGGATTGATCACCCCAGCTTTCCTGTCACTACCTATCCATGTGGCTCCAGGCTTCTTTGTCTTGCTTTGCCGTGTCACTGTGAACCCAGCCCCTCTTGATTCACCAAAGCAGTGTACCACAGGCTAGCACTCATCAAACACTGGGCCAGTCCTTCCTACTCCCTGGGAAAATACCTTGAGGATTAAGTAGCCAGACCAGTGGGGAATAGGCCCAGAGAGGCGAAGAAAACATACACATTCAATTTTCAAACTTGAAATGCTAAGGAGGTTGTGAAATGAAAAGTTTTTAAAATGCTAACGAGTCTATGTAATACTCTTCTATTTGACCTAACACCCCACAATGTGGCATACCCATTATGATTTAAGTTTTAATCCCAAGAAACCCTAAGCTTCCTTAAATCACTATATCTTACTCTACCCTTCAGCATTTTTACCTGTAAACATAGTCAATTCGTGGTAGCCATTAAATTGGATGCTTTCTGGTAGTAACTCACACACCTAGGAGCATTTAACCCACTTTTTCTCCACTAACAAGGTGGGCTTGACTCACCTGTGATGGGCAAAACCAAGTTTCTCCTTCCCATCAATATTCAATACCTTTGAATGCAACTTTTGGAGCAGCCATATATTCAGATTCATCCTTTCCTACAATGCAATAATTGTTTTCTAAATTATCGTTCTTATTTTGTCAAATGGTGTGTGCCTTCTCCCCTAAGCAGCTTACATGAGTGGGTCAGTTGGAACCTAATATGGATGAGGTTTCAAAGGTATGTGCTGTGCACTCCACAGGCTTCAGAATTTCCTGCTTGTGGTAATTTCTGTGGTTATTCCAGCCTATTCCTTTCTGTGCAGCAAGGCTTAGAACCCTTCCCCACGGCATTTACCCAAGCCGCTGCTCATGAAGAAAATAAATCCAAATGCTATCTTCAAAATCAGATGTTAATGTCCCATACCTCTCAACAAGTCAGCCCATCCCCAACGAGTTTTACTTTGCATTCCTTCCATACACAAAACTATTCTAGAGTGCATGCCATAGAGTTGAGCCAAGAAGCCAGATGTCTGGATCAGTATTTTGTGGTTCAAGGGCAGTTGGCCACCCCCCGACCCAGCCCCCATGGCCACCCCATCAGAAAGGCCAAGAGGATTTTATCGATAATGACATTGTTGTACTTAACCTTCCTTTGTGGAAGAATCTCTATTTCTTTTCTGTCTCGTCATTCATCAGGTACATATATTATTTTATTTATTTTTAAGATTTTATTTATTTATTTGACAGAGAGAGAGACAGTGAGAGCAAGATCACAAGCAGGGGGAGTGGGAGAGGGAGAAGCAGGCTTCCTGCTGAGCAGGGAGCCCAATGTGGGGCTTGATCCGGGGACTCCGGGATCATGACCTGAGCCGCACACAGATGCTTAAGCTACTGAGCCACCCTGGCGCACCCTCCCTGTTTTTATAGCTTTTTGAGGATAGAAACGTCTTTCTTCATCTAGAAGGTAGAAATGGCCCTGGTTTCAGAGGCAGACAGGCCTGGATCTGAATTCTAAAACTCCATACATTGCTGTAAATTGGCTCACAAAGAGAAAGGTCCTGATTTGTAGTTGCCACCAATTCCCATGGTGTAAATACTCCTAATATGACTGATTTCTAGTTACCCAGTCCTTTAACAACTGCTTATAGTGAAATTTTACTTATCTGATAGCTCTTGCAAACGGGCTGAGATAAGAAGGGCTCCAGGTTATCACTGACAGAGGATGGGCAACCTGTCAGTCTTGTTCAAACTCCTGGATCACCATAATCTAGAGTTGTGCTTGGCACGTGGCAGTTACTCATCCATATTTATTAAATGAGGGAATGAAAATGCCCCTGCCCTTGTTCACATACTTTCTGTTTACAGTATCAGTAAAATATTCATACTAGTAGTATTAGAGAGGTTGCTGAATGGATTAAATACTACCTAAAAAAAAAGTCTACAAAATGCCCAACCAAATGCCTGGTCCTTAATGGGACATACCTGTTAATTCCTGTCCTTCTGGATTATTCTACAAACAAAGTGTCTTCTACCTAGCAGGAATGCATTAGATAAATGAATGAATGAACAAGTGAATAATTGAATGACGTTAGTAAGGAGCATCTGTTTCGGATAGGAAGGGACAATTTTAGTCTTTATCAATGGGTAATGGATGGAAATATATGACTGCATGTATGCTTTTGTGACTTTGCTATAATTTTAAAGGCCCTTCTAGCCTTAGCACAGGGATGTGAATTCAAACGCCTGCACAGGCCAAGCTGTTAAAGTAAATGGTTAAAATGTGCTCAATGTGAAGACTGCAGGGAGTGGTTGGGATGAAGGTGAACTAGAGACTACACACCCACCACAGAGGCACACAAATTTGAACATTTTTAGACTTCTATGAGAGCCAAATGAAACAAGTCTGAGGCGGGGTGCGGCTCCTAGGCCCCCAGCATTAAACCTTTGCTTTTGTCATGGTAAAAAACCGGGTCTCTGGAGCCAACACTGGCCTGATTTTGAAACCAGGTTCCGCTTCTTACCAGCTATTGGTCTTAGGCAAGTCACTTCAACTCCCTGTCCCATTATCCAAGGGAATGCAAGGACCCCCAGAGGGAGGGGCTCTAGCAGGGATTGGAACAAGCCCAGGCACCCATATTCTGAACTATGAATCCTCAGGTAACTAACAGGGCAAGAGCTGGGGAGACGACCATTCTACTTGACTCTTTCATCTGCATGTAAGACCAGAGGAAAAAATTTCTCCTCAATATTGGAGACCCTTTAGTACAATAATTGGATCTCAAACTTGGCTGCTCATTAGAATCACCTGGAACTCGTAAAAATAGGGATTCCTAGGTCTGAGCCCTGACACTGATGTAATTGATCTGGGGTATGATCTGGGAGTCAGGTGATTACTGTGCAGCCAGGGTTAAGAAACACAGCCCTAAAAGATGCAATGAGGGAAAAAAATTATGTGATTTTCAGGGACATTATGTGAATTACTTTTATGTACCTTGGCAGCATGCTATTTTCTTTAACAAATGAATACACAAAGGCTATTTCTGCTGGACTTCAAATATTTAAAAAACAATAGCCCGATAAAACAAAAACAGAAACAAAAGAACTTTAACTCTCATGTGCAGTTGCATTTATTCAAACTGATTTTGTTAGAAAAAAAGAATTCGGCCTTCGCAGGACCATATAGAATGACATGTGATTGTCGCTCTGAAACGTGAACATTTCATCAGCCATCCCTCTCTGCTTAAATCCTGCCTTGCCCTTTCTCGGAACTCCCACCAAGAAAAAGCTTAAGTGCCTTACCTAATTTGCTATGAGGCAGCTTACCTATTTAGGTTAGGGTACCAGAGTTGATGAGAAATTCTTTGTGAAGCCAAGCACAAGTTTTTGCTTTCTACTATTTCTAGCAATCAGCTGGCTTTTCCAGTCCCTCATTAGATCAATCATGGCCATTGTCTTACAGTTGAGTGGGAAATCGTTACAGGTGGAAGAAGGCACGATGCCTCTAATTCAGCAGAGGCCCCCCTAACAGGAAAGCTGCAAGGAATTACAATCAAATAGGAGACTTGTCAGTAGAAAGGGGTTGCTTCCAAGGCAGGATTTCTGAAGACTTTCTGGATTTTGAGTCCAACAGAAAATGTAGACAGAAACTGTAACAAATTCACATGCACACAAGAAATGACCACCCTTTCTTTCAAGTACATTCCAAGTCTGGTGTTGGACTTGCAGCGTTAGCTGAAATGCTGCTTGGTACCGACACACTTAGCTTTGGCGGGGGCTTATCTCTTTTACAGGCCATTTGTTTGGGAATGTGTTTTACAGGTGGCCTTGCTGTCGGGTCCAAACCCTGGGCTTATGTAGCATACTATTGCTGCACATCTTTGTGACTGAATCAAGTGTCACAGATTATGGGCTGCTCGTAGCCAATAATATGGAAAGTTCTTTTTTGTCTCTCTTTGCTTTTTTCCCTGGCCTGTTGAGCAATCACAGTCAAAAGCCAGCTGAACCCATCATGAGGGGACAGGCGAGAGAGAAATTACTGGAGCCCAGATTTCTGCTTGGGCCAATATATGGGCTCTGGGGTGACCCTAGGAGCAGGTGGGTCTTATTTGGCACCCCTCCCATTAAAACCTGCCTCGGAAATCAGTTTATTTGAAGGAGTTAACGAAAGTGCTAGATATTTTCTACCACTGGCAGAGGGAAAAGTAGTGCACACGTCTGAATAAATAACTGAAAATGGCTTCTCACTGTTCAGGAAGTACAATCAATTTGAAATTAGGATTATGGAAACATCTGCGAAAATTCAAGTGTCATCTCAATTTGGGCTCATTCAGATCCTGTATTTTTCAACTTCCCAAGCAGTGCATTTAAAATCTAATCCTAATTAACACACATAGTTTAATTATAGCCAACAAAATATTCTACAAAAATTGTGTGTGCTGGTTGGGGGGATGGGTGAGGAGGGAGGAGGCGAGGGGGAAACCAGACAAATGTTCCCTGATTGTAAAAATTCTTGTTTGGTTAATAATATAAATCCTCAAGATTTTAAACACACACTGAAGTTGCTTATCAGGAATCAAAGTAACATAAAGAAGTATGGAGCCTCCTTTCCTCATACTACCTTTTGCTTTCTTCCTATTGTTAACCTGGAAGAACAAAGACCTTGTTAATTTGGCTTATGCACTCTCTTTTGCGAAGACCTTTGTTGCTTTGTTTATTTTCTTTCTCTGATCAGAAGATAAACCTTTATGGTTGTGTTTGAGTACAAATAAAGAAATAAATCTACTTGCATAAAGCAAACTTTATGGTCTGTTGTTTTAGTGATGAGAAACACCTCTAAGGATTTGAAGGTTTAACTGAGAGGCACACCAGCATGTTTGGATGCTTTATTGGAACCTCATCCTAATCAACCAAAACACAGCAATCAACCATCTTGCAGAATTATCGGCGCTTTCCCCTCCCAAACCTGGCATAAGTGGAATGTGCAAAGGGAACATAAATTTAAAGAAAACAAAACAAAAATCAATCAAACAAGGGGAAAAATCCCATCCAGAAGCTCAAACATAATTTTAACTAAAATTAACTCTGGGAGAGAGCTTACAAATTCAGGCTGACTTAGTCTCATTTTGTATCATTATTTTGGTCAATAATAGATCTAAGGAAAAAAGTCAGATTTTCTGATTCTTCTACTTAAGTATTACCTTGTTACTCAAGTTAAAATGCAGAGAAGTGACTTCTATTCTCGATTCTGTTCATTGTATCCCTATTGCTGAAAAAAGAAAAATATTCAAATTCTTGGTATTATTCTGAAAATTTTACTGTAGTATTTGCTGTAATGTAATTTGACCCTCAGTTAGTATTAAAGTAGTCTGGGTTTCTGAGGATCAGATGGTGATATTACTTCTTAAATTAATACCATTGTAATTTCTGTCATTTAAACCCAGTCTTGAAGATAAAATCCATTGTCGTTAGCACTCAATGGTTTGTACATTTGCTTTGCTTATAAATCAATTGCATTCCTTTGCCCACCATGACTTTTAAGAATTTTTAACAGTGTGGCGTTTTTCAATTGGTTAATAGTCATGAATGAATGACAGAGGGTATGCTTTGGCATTTTCTTGAAAAGAATCCTACATTTCTCTGCAGAACCCAGTGGTTCAAAAAGACCTATATAATAGGAACATAAGGTATTTCTACACTAAAGGATAAAATCTACTAGAATCGGTCTTGAAAAGTAGTCAGCAAAACAGCTTTTGATTAAATTTTATCAAATCCTACAGCTAACAATTTGTAATTTTTTTTTAAATTACCAATTCTTATTCTCTCTCATTTTCCTTCTCCATCATTCTCTTCTAGTGTCTTGCCTACCAAACTCCATGAAGGAAGAAACCGTTCATTCCTGTCTTTGTCAGAGAGCCTAGCACAGAGCCTGGCACATAATAAGAAAGCAATAAATATGAATTGAAAGAAAGAATGAATTCTACTTACTCACTGATTTCCATGATGAAATGTGAGATATGATTTCTGGCTGGATGTAGGAAGGTGACTGTAGAATCAAGCATAATAATCTCATGCTGAAAAAGGTAGCAAACATTTCCAGGTCATTTTTTAAAATGACATTTTATAACTGTAACAATCAAAGCAAATCACAAGGTAAGAATAAGAAAACTGCAAATGATTTGGAGATCAGGCATTGGGGTCAAACCGTCTGGATTCAAATTTCACGTCTCCCTCTTATTAGCTGTGTGGTATAGCAAGTTGCTTAACCTCGTAAGGCTCGGTTTTCTCAGCTACAACATGGCCTGGGGGTTTTAGTGAGAAGCAGGGAGATCATGCTTGTGAAGTATGCAGCAAAGTGCCTGGAAATTAACCTAGGATCAGAAACTGAAGTGATTATGATTAGTTAGAAATAGTTTCATTTTTGGCATAATGACTTAAAGGTCTGAAGGAAAAAGCACCAATAGCTGAACTGAATAGAACACCATGGACTAAAATGTTCCCAGACATTTTCAAACTCCTTCCAGATATTCCATGGCAGAAAGTTCTATAATCTCTCTGGATTCTAGGCCCAGTTTCTTGGTATAACATGGAAACTGTTGGCTTGTAGAGAGGAACAAGGTGTTCTGGGCTGAGGAGGGGAAATACAACGGGGGCAGAAATGCAACTACAAATTAGGGAAGAGGGAAAAGTGACAGTTAAAACAGCTTTTCCAACCTTCCACAGTTCACATTTATCTGAATGCTTTTGCAAAGAGTCAGACTCCCAGTGTGATGGAAACAAAAACTGCATTTTATCCACACAGGACGTTCATCTGTTTAACGGGCATTCCATTATTGTGTTGACCAGAAAGCAGTGCTCAGGTCCTACAAATTATTGTAGAAATAAAGTTAAGAATTCATTTGTAAAGCAAAAATGACTAAGAATAATGATTCCATTTTGCATTCAAATATAGAGTCATGACACTAAAGCCATATTTTAAGCCAGAGAAATTGTAAAATATGGACGTATATATAAAATTGGAGTCTTGAGAATGAATTTTACTGCTATGGCTAACCTACAAACAAACAAGTGTGGTAATTTTGCTATCAGCATGTGCATGTGTGATAATAGTGAGGTAGGCAGGGCTGCTCAAGAATTAGGGGCATCCATAGATCATGTGACCAAAAATTCAAAATGGATGGAAGGGGACAGTGTATGAAGGAGACAGGTGGAAGATGGGAAAGGTTGAGTAAGGCAGGGTAGAAGCATTTGGAACTTTTAACGGCAAATTTGTGTGTTTGGCAGCCTATGATAAAGGATTAGAAGAAACATAAGATGTTATTTTCAAGTCAAAATGTCACAATAAGGCAGTATGTAACAGGTGGTGTCAGCTGGAAACGGAACATGGTACTGGTATTCCACTTAAGGTAGACTCACTGGTGTGGTTGCTTGCTTTATGGTTCCATTTCATCTACGGTTATAACGTTGCCACTAGTTTTGTTCCTTGGCTAGATAGAGATGATTAATAGAAGGGCAGAAATGCCGGAGGTAGCTAGACAAAAGAGATTCTCTTTCCAGGGAATTTGAAACATGAGCTGAGATATTTAGAAGCAGGAGGTGGTTTCAAGCTATTGTTTCATAATTAGTGTCTTCGAGTTACCATTGTAAGGGGTCCTCTCATCCCAGAGTCTTGTTCTGCTCTTCCTTATGTTCTATGAGCTATCTCACATTTTCTAATAAATATCTCCCCCTGCCCCACTTTTACATTCGTTCACCAGACTTGTTTGCCACCAAGAGGACCTTACATGATTTATCACCTGGGCCCTTCTATTCTCCAATGGAGTTGACTGAACACTCACAGAGGATTGGACAACTAAGTATAAAGTGTTGTTGGTTCTACACAACAAGCCAGTTCCATGATTTATAAAATACAAAAGGCAACAAACAACACTTTCTAATAGCTCATTTCAGTTTCCAAGCTTAGGGAAAATAAAGTGTGTCTGCTTCTCCCTCTCCAGATCCCCCTGATTGTGCTCTCTCTCTGTTAAATAAATAAATAAATAAATAAATAAATAAATAAATAAATAAAATAGGGAGAGAGAAGTACATCGAGACTAAGATGTAGACCCTGGATTTGAATCCCACCTGCTACTTAAGAGCCATGTGACCTTGAGGATTTAAGTTAACACCTCTTTGCCTCAGTTTCCTCTTCTGTAAAATGGAAGGAAAATAACACTTACCTCACTGGATTGTTGTGAAGATTAAATTGATCAACATATATAAAGGGGCTAAAAGGCTGACATTCAGTAAGAACTATGTAAATGTTAATGATTATTATTAAAAAGAAATTTATTAAAGGTTATTAAAAAGAATAACAAAGAAATAAACAAAGCAAAGTGTGTGGATACAAGTGCTTGTACCTGAGAGAGAAAAAGAAAAGATTTTGAGTCAGAAGAGAACTATTTCTCTCATTCCCTTCCATTTTGTCAAATTATATTAAAAGCTCCTGCAATTGTCCAAAGTTTGCTGATGCCCCCTGAGTTGACCATGGCTGTTATTATAGTGGTAGAAGGGAAAACTGCTTTGTCAAGTTGGAGATCCATCCAAATCCAAAAGAAGTGGATGGACTCTATATTGCCTCCTCCAAGCATAGGCTCACCAAGACTCCCAGAGAACTGTAGTAACATAAAAACTCGTGCCTTCACTGTGTCCCCTGGCTCTGCCTAAGCAAATCAGTGCATAGCCTTTCTGGAGTCCATTTTTCTGTGATCCTTTGAAAGCAGGTCTTTTGAGTGTTTAAAAATGTTAAAAACTTGTAATCAGCATTATTTTATCTTTTTTCTTTTTTTTGTGATTTGTATTGATTGATTATATCAGCACCTTTTAAAAAAAGAACTGTGCTGTTACCTGCCCACTGAAATCTATGAATATTGCTAATCAAAGCTACTCTTGTGATGGAAGCAATTCTTATATAGAGTTAAGAAGGGAGAAAGGATCCAAAGATAAGAGAGACATCTAATCTATCAAGATGTGAGTACTTGAACACAATTTGTAACAAGTATGTTTATGTTTCAATGAAAATTTACAAGAAATAAGCTTTCAGTTTAAATATCAGCGCCAGTTATTTCAGGTTAATAAGAATAAAAAGGCCTTGAGCAATCTATCTAGAAGTGGCCACACGATTTGTTAACTGAAGATTGAAAATTTTATGGTTGAGAGTAGTTATTCAATCTTGTATCCACAAAGATCAGCAAAACTGGCTACTTGGATTGTCCCAGAATTTAAGTCCATAGAGGGTGAATGTGTCATATTTAGTGTTGTTTATTTCATAAGATATTAGATTAAAGTCATTAGTTCAAACAAATTACTTAGTATTATTACTTCATATAAAATGCGCCATAACCTCTGTACACATCAAAGTGTATAATTTACACCAAAATCATTACTTGCCAATATTTGGGGACCTTGGTAGGAAATCAAGAAACCATCTAGTCTGGTCAGTGAGAATGAAATTTCTTTTCTTCCTTGCCTGAGAACTGCTTTCCCTCAGTCCTTTTCAAAGACTTTGTCAAAATTTTAAACTAAATAGATGTGCAGTATATAGTAATGATCTAGAATTACTATTAATAAATTTCTCTGAAAGCTGTAATATCCCAATGTCCAACTGTTCTGAAACTTCCTGCCCAGACTCTTAATGATATGATTCAACTCAAAGTCCAAAAGAAGGAGGAAAAGTTAGTGAAACAATGTACAAAAAGGATTTAAATTAAAAGTTGGAGAAAGTTACAGAGAATAGAATACATTCTTGACTTGATGGCAGGCTTAATGGGAACTTCCAAAGAAAGCTAGAAATTGGGAGGGGGGATCCTCTCTCTCTCTCTCTGTTTTTCTCTCTCTTCTTCTCTCTTTCTCTTCTTTCTCACTATTTTCTGTATTTTGAAATTTTGAGCCATTTGGGAGATTTTTGAGGATTGAAATTTTATGGATGCATTTTATTTTTTTAACCTTAGGAGTAGCCTAATGATAAAATTTTGTGTGGTTCCTCCCTTCATCAGAAACAAACTAAATTTAACTGTGCAAACATATATGGAATGCCTAGGCTCCCTAGAATGTTTAAGGACCAGGGTTATGCCCTTCAGAAGATTATATTCTGACAGAGATAGACACATGTATCATAAATTAAGGAATAGTTCACATATATAAATTAAATAGATGGACATTGAGAATAACCAAATAAACGACTCTGAAGAACAGATTTTTTTTTTATACTTTTGTGTTCATTTTTTGGTGATAAACAATTGTAGAAAACCTAGAAAATTTTAAAAATCCTCTGGACACCAGGAAAATCCCCTAGAGAAAATCACCATTGCCCACATTTTGATGTTCAGTCTTCTAGTCTGAAAGACATGAAAAAGGATAAGCATGAGAACCACAATAAAGGTACAACTGATAAGATTTGACAACTGATTGAATGTGGTGAGAGGAAAATCATCAAGAATAACCATATTTCAGAACTAAGCAACTTGGTGCACAGTGATACAATAAACCAGATAAGGACCATGAGAAGAGCAGCAGGCTTACAGGGAAAGGACAGGTGTAAATTTAAATGTTTGAACTGGAGGTAACAGCAGTAGAGTAACATGGAAATCCTAGTATGTGGATGGTTAGGTAGAGTTGATACTACTGGTAATATTCTTACGGTATCCTAATTTAGGTTGGTCATTTTAAATTTATTTTTTAAAGATCATTCTCAACTACATATCACAAACCCTGAATTGTAGTGAGAAGAAGCTGAGATCATATTTTGATCCTCATCATTAGCTCAGATGAATACATTTAAAACATATATGTGTTGTATAAAGTGCTCCTCCCATTATCTGTGGTATAAAGTCATAAGGAGATATGCAATGAATATTCCCATTCATAAATAATTTTGACCAATGTCTACCAAAAATGTCTTATCTTAGGCACCTATGAAAATATCAATTTACTAAAAATTGAAGTTTATAGGACTTGTTCTGTTCTACAAGTGAGATAACAATGTCACCAAGAACTAAATGGTTATTAACAATGAAAATAAGTCACATAGCTAAAACTGAGAGAAGCCTAGAGAGTGAGGTTTAGAGAAGTCAGATTTGCTCACTGGGCCACTGTGGCTGAACCGGAACATTAGATAAGGATCTATCTTCACTTTCCCTATTCTTGCAGACCCTTAACATCTACTTTGTGCAGAGTTAGCCCACTTGGATCTGGAGCAAATAAGTAAGTGATAGACATCACTGGTTATATACCCAATTTTCATTTGCCCTTATTCCTTACTATCAATTTCCTATTTTGTTCATGTAGGCCATGACCCCTGACCTGGGGGATTAATTCTGATTGGTCTAAACAAAACATGATAATGCATTTCATTTTACTAGTCATTGGTCTATGTGCAGGCATGTGATACAGTTATGGCCAATGAAATGTAACAGGAATTCTATAACAGGAATTCTATAAAAGTTTTTGCCTCCTTAATGAGAAGGAGAGCAATGGGAGTAGAAAGCCCATTGCCCAACCTCTGCTCCCACCCCCCAAGGATATAATTATTTTGAGCGTTAGCAGCTATTTCCAACCACCTTAAAACAACAACATTAAAATAAGGAGAGGACAGTTGTACAACAAAAATCAGAGAATCATACCTCTTTTAGGACATCTCTGGAATGCTGTGCCAACCCTGAAATCCCTACCTCCAAACTTTATGTTATGTTTAACCATTAGTTGACTTTATAGTTGAAGCCACTATTAGTTACTTCCCTTGTAGTGAAAAGTAATCCTAATAATGTCTGTAAAGCATCTATCATAAAGCATGCACTTGATAGATTTTAATATAAATAAAATTAATGCATAGGCTTAGATGCACATTGTAGAGCATAGATTTAGTTTAGCTGAAGAGTGTGTCTGGGATAGGCACTCAGGTCCCAAAGTCCTACATACTTCACTTAAGACCAGCTTTACTATTATCCATATCTAGGTGTTAGCTTTGGTTTCTTTTTTTCAAAGATTTTATTTATTTGACAGAGAGAGACACAGTGAGAGAGGGAACACAAGCAGGGGGAGTGGGAGAGGGAGAAGCTGGCTTCCTGCGGAGCAGGGAGCCTGATGTGGGGCTCGATCCCAGGACCCCGAGATCATGACCTGAGCTGAAGGCAGACGCCTAATGACTGAGCCACCCAGGTGCCCCAGCTTTGGTTTCTTGATTTCCAAAGTAGTTAGATGCGTGCCTTGCAACAACCCAGGTTGCTGAGTTCCAGCAAGATCCAACAACACCCTAACCCCAAGAGATGGGCACTCTTCATCAGACCAGTTTTCACTCCTCTGGGCATTGCTATAAGCCACCAGTCACCAGTATATCTTCTCTCTCTGCTTCTTTCTACACCCTTGAGAACAACCATGTTGGAGTGGAATGAACAGGAGCTTGGCAGAGTAAGAGATATGGAAAAGGAACAGAGGGCTGAATAATCCATCAGCTGGCTAATCCATCTTTGAATAATTCATAAACCAACTAATCTGACCCTACCATCCTGCCTATACATCTAGGAAAACAAAAAGGAGCCTTCAGGCAGCTAGCCTTTTTGCTTCTTCCAGTGAGCTCCAATATCTCAGGGCAAAGCCAAGAATTGTTCCGGTCACCACCATATCCATGGGGCTTAGAAAGGGCAGCCAGTCAGTTATATGTTCTTCTCTGTAGTTTCACAAGCAATACAGCAAAATACTTCAGACAGAGGAAACAAAACATCAAAGAATTCAAAGGAAATGAGGTCATCAGAATCACGTCCCCAGCGTTCCCAGGAAGAGAATCCTCATGGTTAAGAAAAAAGACACAAAAACAGCAAAAATCTGATTCTAGATCTCCCTTCCTTCTCAAGAACAAAAGTATGTATTTTTCAGTCCCTAATGTGGGGACATAATAGAGATCCCAGGTCATTGTAAAGGAGAGTAAAACTATACCTCATTGTTAACCTGGCATAGAAGGATGGTCAATACCAGGGTTTTCGGTTATTGATGTGCTCTCTGTCTTTGATATAGGAAATCTACATTTTAGGGAGAAAAATGGTTTGATAGGCTGTCCCCAGACAATTAGTAGTGGGACAACAATACAACTAAAATGTTTTAAAAGTTGGTGAGATTGGGAATCAGGTAGTCAGTATCCACACCTAAACTTTAAAGAGGAAGGTAGCTGTCACTACATGTCCTTATTTGTTGAGGTAAAATAATCCTGAGATATGTTCCCTCTTGCGTGAGAAAGAAAACTGCAACGGAATGCAAACAGGTATGTCATAAATGCCTTTAGCATTTATCTTTTCATTGTCCACACTTTCTGGCTTTGGCTGAGTGTCGCCTCTATGCTGGGCACTGTGCTGAGCAGAGGGACTCATAGAGGAATCACATAAAGCCTCTGCCCATGAGAGTTCACAGACCGGGGTACACAATTACTCATCTAGAAACCTTGAATTAATTCTGTTTGAACACTACCATTTGCCTTGATATAAATCACATAGAATCCCATAGACTGTTGCAGGCAGAAGAAAGCTTAGAGAGTTATCAGGGAAGCAGAGAGGGGGATACTGTAAGGTTTGAATGGCTCATCAGCTGGTTTATCCATCTCTGAATAATCAAGGAACTGGCTACTCCAGACTAGCACCGCTAAACTAGCACCACATGGTAAAGGTGCTCAATCACATTTGTTAAAGGGATAAATGAGCCCTCGCTCCATGCAAAAACACAAAAAAGGAAATCCATCTCTGAAAGGTGAGAGATCAGGTGGCAAATTCTCCCAATCTCTAGTTCATCGCTCTGCCACACACAATGCCCTTAAATGAAAATAAAACCTTTTATCATTGATCTAGTCCTTTCTTTGTCATTCACACTTTGAGGCTCTTGTCATCACGCCTTGACCTGCTTCATAAATTTTAATAAACCTTTTTTTAAAGTAAATATTTTATTGGCATATAACATGGAGATAGAAACATGCATAAACTGTAAGGGTAAACCTCAAAGTATTTTTACCATGTAATCATACCTGGTTAACCACCAACTGGATTAATAAATTGAGATTACTAGCACCCAGACACCTCTTCTGTAAGCCTCTGAGCTTTACCCACCTCCCAACCCACTCTACCCCAACACACACACACACACACACACACACACACACACACACACAAACACACACAGATAGCTGCTATTCTGACTTTTATCACTATTGCTTACTTTTGCCTGTTTTTAAATTTTATGTAAATAATTAACAACATACTTTTTTGCAGCCACTTTCTTTCTATCAATATTCTACCTGGAAGATTCATTCCTGTGAGATAGCATGTATTTATTACTGTATAGTATTCCACCCTGTGCATACACACATAGTCACAAGCTCACATCCATCACAATTATTCATCCCTTCTATCATCGAGGGACATTTGAGTCACTCCCAGTTTCAGGCTGTTAAAAATATAGCTGCTATAAACATTCTAGTTTATATCTTTTGGTGCAACATGTACCCATTTCTCCTTCATATACACTAAGAAGTGGAATTGCTGGCCATAGGTATATGTTAAACTTCATTAAAAACTGCCAGTTTTCCAAAGCAGTCTCACTAACTTCCATTTCTATAGCAACTTGTCCTTACGGAATTTTGTGTTGTAGAGGTTGGGTTTTGTTTTTAGGCATTTTGATGGATAGACAGTATCTCACTGTGGTTTTAACTTGCTTTTCCTGATGACTAATTATGTTGAGCACCTTTTCCTGTGCACATTGGGCCATTTAGATCATTTCTTTATTAGAAAGTGTCTTCAAGTCTCTTGCCATTTTTAAATGGGATTAGCTTCCTTTTTTATTGATGTGTAGGGTTTCTTTATATATTTGGGATCTGAGTCCTTTGTCATATTTTTTGCATCACAAATTGCTTTGCCTTTTGACTTTCTGAATGGTATCTTCTAATGAGCAGAAATTCTTCATTTTAATGAAATCTAATGTATCTGTTTTTTTTTCTTTTACAGCTAGTCCTCCTGTGTTTTGTTCAAGAAATCTTTGCCTACCCCAAGTTTATGAAGATATTGTCCTATGCTATCATCTAGAATTGTGCCATCTAGTTGCCACTAGCCACTTGTAACCATTTAAATTCACATTAATGAAAGCTAAATAACATTAAAACCTAATTTCCTCAGTTGCAGGAGCCGTATTTCAAGTGGTCACTAGTATGTGGCTAGTGGCTAGTGGACAGTGACATGGACATCATCAGAGAAAATTCTACTGGACAACACTGGTCTAGAAGCTTTGCTGTATTAGCTTTCACACTGCTATTCATAATCTACCTGAAACTAATTTTTTTTTGTAAAATGTGACATAGGGCCATTCAATCTTTTATTGGGCCCACCGATGGGATATTTGGCAATCAGGAACATTTGCATGAGACTCTGCATGAGCAGAAAAATGAACTTTCATTGTGTTACACCACTGAGGTTTTGGTGTTTGTTTTAGCAGCTGGTGTTGCTCACCTTAATGAGTAGTCTACAATGTCACCAGTCCTCCTGTTCTACCCTTTCTCGATCTTCAGTTTCAGTGCATGTTTTCTTTAGGGATAAGACTTCCAATTCCCATCCTGTTTGTCCTTCCTTTCCAATAACTCATGCTTTGGAACCATATTTGTAGACTTCTTTCCCATCATTAGATCTTTGACATGTGGGGCATATATATTCATACACACACAATAAGTTTTTTTTTTTTTAAGAGAGAGAGAGAGAGAGAGCACAAGCAGGAGGGGCAGAGGGAGAAGGAGAGAGAATGTCCAGTGGACTCTACCCTGAGTGAGAAGCCCCATGTGGGGCTCGATTCCATGACTCTGAGATCATGACCTGAGGGGTCGTTCATTTAACCAACTGCACCACTCAGGTGCCCCCAGGATAAGATATTCTTTATTGAGTATCTGCTACGTGCAAACTACTCTCCACCAAAGTCTAACTCTTCCTCACTGGATTTTATAAGAATACTATCCTACACTTCCCTAATCTGTTTGGCTTCACAAAATATGATCTGATCATTGTAGACCCATTCATCCTTCTCACAGAATTTACGAGTTGGAGAACAATTCTAAGACCTGTCTTTCATAGATACCGCTTTAAGAATAAGCTGCCATGAGCTGAAGAGTTACTATGCAATATTTAAAATGTGGGACTATATACAAAGAGAAGTCCCATTTCCCTTGGGGGGGCGGACTGGATCACACACATCGGGGGGTAGAAGCTGACCACTTGGACCAATGGTACATCACAGTCCTGGGGGCTCTTTGGGATCAGATAATTATATCAAGTAGACACTAGCCGATAGATAAAAAGGTGAGGCAGAGAAATGTTGTTGGTCAAATATGAAAAGCTAAATTTGTCTTTGAGTATCTTGTCGAGTTGAGGATTTGTATGCAGGGAATTTAGTATGGAAATACCCCCAAGGAAGTGGAGAAAGCATGGGAGAATAGGAGACCAAGGTAAATTTCAAGCAAAGCACCAGCCTGAGTCAGATCCCACAGGGGAGTTATAGAGTATAAATTACCCAGCTCAGGGCAAGTGAACCAGGCTTTGTGCTATTGTATTCATCAGTCAGTCATTGACCAAAAGCCACTACTGGTGGGAAAGAGGGGAAGCAGGAAGCAGGAAGCCAATGCAGGACAAAACTCCCAGGCATTGCCAGCAGGCTGTTCGTGTGGACAAAGTGCCTTCAGCAACCTGCTGTCAAGCCTCCAAAGTGAGTCACTCACAGATACAGGTCATTAGACACAAAAACACACAGATGTTGAAAAAGGGGCACCTAGAAGCCAGAACAAGATCCGTGGGATGAAAGAGGAGTCACTTTAGTGTCCACATGTCAGCTTTAAGGGGCAAGGACACGCCTAGTGGTAGGGGACAAAACCATTGATCAGGGGGCAAGTAAACTCAATAATAGCACATGATGGGGCCAGATAGTCCAGCCTTCCTTTTTTATTGATTGATCCCACTGAGCATGACTGAGTTTGTCTGGGTTATAGGTTCAGAACCAGAACAGACTAACTGAATGGTTTAATCTGATTGACTTCATTACATACATTCCCAGGAATTCTCCTTCTGCATGAGAGTTCTACAATTCAACAACTGTATCATTCATTCTTTCATTCATTCTCAAGTATTTATTAATATCTCCATGTATCAGACACTTCCTGAGGAATAAAATGAACAAGACCAATGTAATCTCCTCTGCAATGTGGAGGATACGTTACAACCTACTAGGAAGGAACTAAAGTTCAGAGAGGTAAAGGATCTTGCCCTAAACTACAAAGCTAGAGAGGCAGAGGTAGAATCTCAGCCCAGTTACCCAGATCCCACCCCTGGTTCTTTTAATCCAACGGGCTCCCTGGAAGATGCAAACAATCAAGTCACTCACAGCAATCTAGAAGCAATGGCTACATTTTCCTTCCTCCCTAAAAAAGGCTTCTTGGGATGGTGGGAGAGAAAGGTCAAATGAATTTAATTATCTTATTAGCAATTTGGGGAGAGGTGTTGCTTTTTCATTAAAATACAATTATAAAAACTGAGCAAAAATTAAAAATCAAGTTCAATTTCTGTATAGAGAGCACAAGGCCAAAAGACTATCCTTTCCCGTTTATAAACACCTTTCCCAAGGTGTGAAAAGACTTGGTGATAGGTGTATAATTTTACTGATCCTTTAGAAGCAGCTGAAATTGTGGAAAAACCAGAGAGGTGGCTTAGAATAGATCCCCTGCCTTAGCTTCAGCTGCCTAAATGTGGTCATTTCAAGACAGATTCCCAAAGTTAATTATGTTTTCCTGTAAAGTGTAACATTAATTGTAAGTGTAGAGTATTAAAATGGAATGTATAATACACTACTGAGATGCTTTGTTGTATTTTGTCCCAAATCAGTGTATCTCACATTAGGTCCCTGTAATGGTATTAATTATTTATCACTTGATGTGGAGAAAATATCAATTATAATAAAGTATAAAAGGGTTATTAGCTTTTCTGAACAATAAATAAAGGGGAAGCTGGGAGATCAATATGATGAATATATTAAGTTAAAATTCTCTTTTGCCATAACATCTGATAGTATTTTATGTACCAATCTCATGAAAGTGTTATAGACATTTAAAAAAGAAATATATTAAATAAAAATAAAATCTATTAAAGAGGGTAATTTTAAATATTTAATGATATAATTAAGTCTTATTAATGTAACATTCTTTATTTTTCAGATGAAAAATTCACAGGATTGTCATCCCTTTCATCTTAATCAGACACCATGTTTGTTGTAATTGTTTGTTATGTATTTTCATTAACATTTGATGAATATTAACTGTTTGAAATAAAACGGTATTTTTTTTCTTTAGCTATGATGACTAACAGGGGCGACTTCACAGCTAGCAGATGGAGAGCCAGAAAAGAAATGGGAGTTGTTCCAGCAAACTCTCTGAGGTAAAGGGCAGAGCACAGTCAAAAGTTCTCATGGTTCCACCTCTTGCTTCCCACTGTGGAGGGACCCATGGCTTTGCCATGCCTGCGAGAGCACATCTTAGAATCTTCTGGGAAGCACGAGGTCTAGAGTGGTATAGAACTGAATTCAAATACAGCTTGTGGTACCTCCCCCTTTAGTTTTGGGCAAGTTGCTAACCCTCTCGAGCCTCAAGTTCCTTATCTATAAAATGGGAATAATAACACCTTCCTTGTAGGGCAGCTGTAAGGATTAGAAAGAGTAAATATGTAGAGCCTGGTCCAGAGTAGATGCTGAATAAGGAAAAAAATAATCATTTGATGCACCCCCTCGAGTACTAGAAATGAAAGGAAAGAAGGCCATAGAGTAGTTCCTGATTCAGTTTAGCTAGAGTAATAAGACACAGTTCCTTTCAAAGAACATGCGTTAAAAATTGGTGAGGAGCTTTATGCTATGAGGGACACCATCAAGAAGGTTAACAGACAAGCCACAGACTGGAAACAAATATTTGCAAACCATATCTCTGATAAAGGACTTATGTTCAGAATATATAAAGAACGCTTACAACTCAATAAGTAGACAAAACCTTGATTACTCATTAAGAAAAAACACATGCCAGAAAGTTCAGTGCTCAAAGTTGGCTGTTTGGCTGTTTGTTATTGGAAATTGTGTAGGTTTTATGAAATGAGTTAATGTATATAAGGAGAATGTGTATGCATTGTGTACAAATGCAATCTTCTTTGGGGGCAGTGGGAGGAGGTAAGTAGGGTTCTAACATTGACACTCTTGTACAACATTTATCACAGCTTTCTAGGAATCTTCACGCTGAATGAAATTCACAACAGAGCTCCCAAAGGAAAATTTGGTTCAAGGAACTTATGAGAGAATGAGGGAATGAGTGAGTAGCTAATACCTTCTGGTACCAATAAAGATGTTCTACTGAAGGAGTAGAGAAGGTGATAAATACTATCTAGATTTAAAAAAAAGGGGGGGGGGAAGAAATGTTAAGACTGACTGCCTTGTCTTTGATATGTTGCAATGGTCTTATTCTCTATGTGTGAGCATAATTCTACTAATAGTATCTATATCATAAACTATTGTTACCCCCTGTAAAGCTGTGAAAGATCCCATGGGAAGACAGCATAAAGATGGGGTGGAAAGAATAGTAGGCACATCGAACTGCATCTACCCAATGTTGTTTACACAAAACACGGTGGCATTGGATCATTTTTTAAAGACTTGGTTTTGTCTCCTTTTTAATTATGAAGGATAAAATAAAATTGAGTGACTGAGAGGAATAAATAGATAATGAAGTATCAAGGGTTTTTATATAGAAGCTCCTTATTAAAATGACTGTCTCCTTCAACTGTTTAATCTAATTTCTGCAAGGCAGGTTTTCACTTGTTCTGCTCATATAAATGCACAGGTATTAGAGGTATTATTAAGACACTATGTAGTTCACACTCAGAGCTTGAAGAACTGCTTTAACCCCTTAAATGCTCAGTGAACCAACTGAAGAAGGACAACAAGCCGTGAGGAAAAACCAAACACTCATGGAAAACAGTGAAAGCAGTTTTTTTTGAGCTCCAGATTAGACCCGTGTGCCTTTCCTTATGTGCGGGTCCTCTACAAAATATATAACCCCACCTGCAATCCATGTTCGTTGAACTGGGGCCTCAATCTGGATGCTTTGTGATTCAGCAGTCATACATGAGAAAGATATCAAGATTGGAAATGGGACTTTCAAGCAGACAATGGGAAAGTCTCTGCTCCCTATACTTCTATAGCTTTTATGGTCATCTTGCCTGTCAGAAAAAAATAAATAAATCAGACCTCTGAGTGTCCCAGTAACAATCTTCGAATAATCTTTCTTCGTTTGGAGGGTGTTACCAGTAAACCAGATTCTAGACAAGCTGCTTTCAAAGTATGGACTTCAGACCCATAGCATCAGCATCATCTGGCTTCTAGAAAAGCAAGTTCTGAAGCCCAGCCCAGACCCGAATCAGAAACTCAGGGAGTGGGACTCAACAATATGTGCTTTAATAGAATTTTCCAAGGGGTTCTGATACTGGCTCAACTTTGAGAATCACTACTCTAGATTGCTTGCATTTCAAGGGCTGCTTGACCAGTACCAGAAAAGGGGGACACATGCAGCCAGAGCCTGGCATTTTTACTCTGAATTTGCCCTTCTCTAACTAGGTGCCAGCACTCTGAGTCAGTCATTTAACCCTTTGTAAGCTGAGTAACTGGGCTGCTCAACATATGGGCCACTCCGGCAAATTGGCAGGATGCCACTGAGAAAGATATGCAAATAGGGTGTTTGTGCAGGCTTTGATGACACTTTCAATATTCCTTGTTGAATTAGCAAAGCCTTTAAGTGGGTAGGGGACTGTCCCCAGCCCTGGGAATTCCCCAATAAGATATAGGACTCTTTCTACCTTGGAAAACCCAAACCTTAGTAAGGCTGATGGAGTTCCTGAAGAGATTGTTCATAGAGATTGAGTCCAAAGAAAGTTAATCCTATAAACCAAACATGCATGCAAACACATACATGCACCCTTAAAAATCAACCCATTTAGAGCATAAATTATAAAAAAAAACCTTTGACTTCACAGTTTTAAGCAATAGTAATTATTAAAATAAAGTAAAATATAATATAATAAATAATAAATATATCGAACTTAATGGATTATCACCTGAAGCTGTTGGTTTGAATTACATGTGTTACATGGAAAATGATTAGTTTTGAATACTTAATAAAATCCTGATTAAATTTAGATAAGCTTTTTTTGTATCTCTTTCCATACTTTCACATACCTGTGGTTTTGTGTTTTTCTTCTCTAGTTATAATGAATAACATGCTTTAACCTCATTCATTTTTTTTTATGAAAAAGAGAATAAAAAGAAAGTTAAAATGAAAAACAATTCCATACACAATTGAAGGGTTGGAAACGTAACAACACAAATTCTGAGAAATATAGGTTTCGCCTACACGGCACACACGTTATTCTTTTGTTACTATTTAAATACTTAAAAGTACAGTGTAAGCCTAAAATAGCTCAAACATTATGACAATGTTTCAGTAACAAATACCCCATCAGGGTTCCACTGAGAAACTTCAGCAGAAGGTAGAGTTGTCAGTTGCTTTGCTTTTATTTATACTAAGCAAAATCTGAGGACCAAACTCAAGTCACCAGAGAAATTTGATAACAATTCCCTGAGAAATATCATCTCATCTGGTTAGGAGAGTAGGGCTGCTTCTGAGACTGTCTCTTAACAACGGTCATGGTTGTAGTAGGTGTGAAGGAACACTCAGGAATATACTCTAACCCAATGCCTCTAAACTTTTAAAGTATGTGGGAATTGCCTGGGGGTTTTGTCAGTGTGCGGATCTTGATTCAGTTGATGGGGGGCAGGGCCTGACCTCTGCATTGCTAGCCAGTTCCCAGGTGATGCTGATGCTCCTGATCCCTGAACCCCACTTTGAGTAGCAAATTTTACTCCAGCTTTCATCCCCAGGACAAACAATCTCTTCCCCAGGACAAACCTGACAATGAGAAGGACCTCTCCTGAAATTACTTCTTGATTCTTAAAAGCCAAAGTAAGATCATTCCATTGTATCAACCATTATTATTAAAAAGTTGCTAATAAATGTCTTCCTTTCCTGAGGGAAGACGTCAAGGAAATACTGTGGAGCTTATTTTCTGTATTATCATGGATAAGATTCTTAACTCTTTGAACCTCATCCATTTAGGTAATATTTAGCTAACTCTGCCCAGGTGCCAAGCCCTGTGCCATGCCCTAGAGATAGAGAAGACACACAGGGAAGCAGGTGATTTCAGAGCCTGTGATAAGGGCTATAATAAGGATTAGAGCCCAGCAGGTCACCAGAGCCCCAAAAGGAAGTACCTACAAACTGAGACCTATGTGACAAATATGAATTAGCCAAGTGAGGGGGAGATCATTCCTGTTGTGCCTATTATTAAATAGTGGCTCTCAATGAATCATGACTCTCTGTGTCCATACCATCTGCAATGTGATGTTGCTGTTGTTCCTATCAAGCGATAGAAGCTCCTTCTGTCTTGAATCTGGGCTGCCCTGTGACTTTCTGACCAATAGAATGTGGAGGAAATGACATACGGAAATTCTAGAGCCTACACTTTACGAGATCTGTAGTCTTCATTCCCACCTTCTTGGAACATAGCCAACATGTAAAGAAGCTGGGCTAGATGACTGAATGATAAGAGACCATGTGGAGAGAGACATCCCAACTTTCTAGCCATCTTTACCAAGGCCCCAGACATGTGAGAGAAGCCACTGTAGGCCCTTCAGCTCCAGCTGGCCCATCTGATGACTACAGTCACCTGAGAATACTCAGGCAAGACTGTCAGAACACCCAGCAAACACACAGGATCATGAGAGATAATAAAGCATTGTTATTTTGAGATGGTAAAGGTTGGGATGGTTTGTTACACAGCAATAGATAACTAAAACACCAGATGAATGAGAGAGAGAGAGAGAGAGAGAGAGAGGAGAGAGCTGGGGGAGAGGGGACACACATATGAAAAAATTTAAGTAATTCAATACGTCAGGACATGATGGTGTGACAGGGCAGTGGTAAGAATTGGACCTAATGAGCAAGACAAGGAACAAGTCCCTGAAGGGCCTTGTAGAATTTAAACTTTATTCAGACACAATTTGGAGCCATAGCAGTGATTTCAGTTGAGGGGGATGCCATCATCAGATTCTTCACTTGTAAAGGGAACATTAATACAGTTACTTACTCCTCCTAGGAGTTTTTTATCTAGTGAGAATTAAATGAGATATAATGGTGAAAAACATCACTGGGGGTTGCAGGGGGCTCCATTGAGACTCTGGACCAAGAAGACAAAGTAGGAAGCTCCTGAATTTCTCTCTTCTCACAGACACACTGAATATACAGCTATACATTGAGAAATTCCTTCTGAGAGAAATCCAGAAACTAGTTGAGTGACTCCTACATATTAGGTAACTGAGAAAATGCCCATAGCTCAGCAAAGGCTGAAACACATTCTTGCCATGAACATCACCCCCAGCACAGTGCCCTATAATTGGGAGGGAACCCCTAACTCTCAGCTTCTCCCTGAGAAGTGAACCTCCCATGTCTAGTGTCCCAACTTTTGAAGCTGCCACCCAAGGGATAAACCCCCAAATTGTCTAGCTCAGAAAGTCAACAGGTCTTGTGTTCATGAGTCTTACAGGACTATAGCAAACAAAGAAGCAGTTCTTAACAAGCATGTGAGCTCTGGCCATGGCTATCCCCCACCCACCCCACCCCAGGCTCAGTGCAGAAGGAGTAGACAAAAATGCCCATCTCCCAATTTTTTCCTGGTAGGAGTTTGACTTCAAACTTTCCCAGCTGCTGGCTAAGGATCCAGCTTCTAATCAGCTTGCATCTAAGTGCTGACTTCAATTCTTCCCTTTGAGAAGCTGATGAATCTTGGCACACCCCCAAATATGAGGAACCACAAAGACAGCAGCTTGGACAATCACAGAGTTTTGAGAGACAGCCAAGATCCAGGGCAGGGTTGTTCAATAAGGTACATATCCTATACAAGACCATTCCTTCAAGGCCAGGAGTGAAAATAGCTTAAGGGACTTATGTGATATCATCAAACTGACCAATATATGCATCATAGAACTACCAGAAGGAGAAAAAAGGATATGACAAGTGTAAATATATATGCACCCAATATCAGAATACCTAAATTTATAAGGCAAATGTTAACAGACCTGAAGAGAGAAATAGACAGCAAAACAATAACAGTAGGGAATTTAGATACCCCACATTCAACAATGGGTAGATCATGTAGACAGAAAATCAATAAGGAAACATTAGAATTAAATTCTATTTTAGACCAAATGGACCTAACAAATATATACAGAATATTCCATCCAACAGCAGTCAAATACATATTTTGCTTGAGTGCACATAAAATATTCCCAGATATATCATATATTAGACCACAAAATAAGTCTTAATAAACTTAAGAAGATTGAAATCATATCAAGCATCTTTTCCAACCACAATGGTATGAAACTAGAATCAATAATAAGATGAAAAATGGAAAATTCACAAATATATGGAGATTAAACCACATGCTCCTGAACAACCAATGGGTCAAAGAAAAGCAAAAGAGAAAGAAAAAATACCTCGAGACAAATAAAAACAGAAATGCAACATACCAAAAGTTATGGGATGCAGCAAAAGCAGTTCTAAGAGGGAATGATATAGTGATAAGTGCCTATATTCAGAAACAAGAAAACTCAAATAAACAGCTTAGCTTTACATCTCAAAAAACTAGAAAAAGAAGAAAAAAACTAAGTCCAAAGTTACCAAAAAGAAAGAAAATAGCAAAGATCAAAATAGAAATAAATACAATAGAGACTAAGAAGACAATACTAAAGATAAACAAAAGTGAGATTTTTTTTTTTGAAAAATGAGCAAAACTGACAAAGCCTTAGCTAGACCAACTATGAAAAAAAGAAGACTCAAAATCAAAAATGAAAGACAACACATTAGAACTGATAACACAAATGCTAAGGATCATAACAAACTACTATATAACAAATTAGGTAATCTAGAAAAAAATGAATAAATTCCTAGAAACATATAACCTACCAGGCTGAATCATGAAGAAATAGAAACTCTGAACAGATCAATTACTAGTAAGGAGATTGAATCGGTAATCAAAACTTGCCAGTAAACAAAAGTCCAGAAACAGATAGCTTCACTGGTAAATCCTACCAAACATTTAAAGAATTAATGCCAATCCTTCTCAAACTCTTCCAAAAATAGAAGAAGAGGGAACTCTTCCACACTCATTTTATGAGGCCCCCATTACCTTGATTTCAAAGCCTGACATGGGACACTATTAGAAAATAAAATTACAGGCCAATAGCCCTGATGAATATAGTTGTAAAAATCCTCAACAAAATATTAGCAAACCACATTCAACAGCACAATTAAGGATCATATACAATGATCAGGTGGGATTTATTTCCAAAATGCAATGATGATTCAGTATAATGCAAATCAATAAATGTAATACACCACATTAACAAAATAAAGGACAAAAATCATATGATCATCTCAATAGATGCAGAAAGAGCATTTGACAAAATTCACCATTTCATGGTACAAATGCTCAATAAATTGGGTATAGAAGGAATGTACTTCAACATAATAAAGGCCATGTTTGACACGCCCACAGTTAACATTATACTCGGTGGTGTTCTGTTAAATCAGGACCAAGACAAAGATGCCCACTCTCACCACTCCTATTCAACATAGTACTGGAATTCCTAGCCAGAGCAATGAGTCAAGAAAAAGAAATAAAGGACATCCAAATTAGAAAGGAAGAAGTAAACTTGTCTGTTTGCGGATGACATGGCATTGTATATAGAAAACACTAAAACACCACAAAAACTGCTGAAACTAAGAAACAAATTCAGCAAAGTTGTAGACTACAAATCAATATACAAAAATCAATTGTATTTTTATACATTAACAATGAACTACTGGAAAGAGAAATTGAGAAAACAATCCCATTTTCAATAACATCAAAAACAGTAAAAATACTTAGGAATAAATTTAGCCAGGGTGGTGAATGATCTATATGCAAAAATTATAACATGTCCATGAAAGATATTGAAAAAGACACAAATAAATGGAAAGATATTCCATACTCATGGATTGGAAGAATGCAGAAGAATGAAACTAGACCTCTTATCTTATACCATACACAAAAATCAACTCAAAATGGGTTAAAAATTTGAACATAAGACCTGAAACCTTAAAACCTCTAGAAGAAAATATAGGGGGTAAGTTTCTGGACACAGGTTCTTGGGAATGATTTTTTGGATTTGACACCAAAAGCAAAGGCAACAAAAGCAAAAGTAAACTTGAGGACTACACCAAAAACTTCTGTACAGCAAAGGAAGATATTAACAAAATGATATGGCAACATACTGAACGGGAGAAAATACTTACAAACCACATATCTGATAAGGTGTTAATATCAAATACGTAAGGAACTCCTATAATTCAATAGCAAAAAACAAATAATCCAATTAAAGATGGGCAGAGGAACTGAATAGACATTTTTCCAAAGAAGACATACAAAAGGGCCAATAGGTACCTGAAAAGGTGTTCAACATCACCAATCGTCAGGAAAATGCAAATCAAAACCACAATGAGATACCACCTCACAGCTGTTCAGATGTCTATAATCAAAAAGACAAGTGATAACAAATATTGGCAAGAAAAATGTGGAGAAAAGGGAACCCTTATGCACTGTTGATTGGAAAGTAAACCGGTAAAATCACTGAGGAAACAAATGGAGGTTCCTTAAGCAATTAAAAATAGAATTACCTTATGATATAGCAATCCCACTTCTGGAAATATTTCCCAAGGAAATGAAATCACTATCTCAAAGAGATATTTGAACTCCCATGTTTATTGCAGAATTATTCACAAAAGCCAAGAAATGGAAACAACCTAAATGTCCATTTACAGATGAGTGGATAAGGAAAATGTGATATATACATAATGGAATATTAGTCAGCCTTAAAAAAGAAGGAAGTCCTTCCTTTTGTGATGAGATGGATGAATCTGGAGGGCATTTTGTTAAATGAAATAAGGCAGACAGAGAATGACAAATATTGCATGGTATCACTTACACAGGGAATCTTAAAAATAGAAAAAAAAAAAGTTGGATCCACAGAATCAGAGAGAAGAACAGTGGTGGCCAGGGGCTGGGGGTTGGGAGAAATAAGGAAAGACTGGTAGAAGGGTCTAAACTCTCAATTAATAAGATGAATAAGGTCTGAGGATCTAATGTATAACATGGTGACTATAGTTGACTATAGAGTGTTGTATAACAGATTTACCAAGAGAGTAGAGTTTAAGTGTTCTTACAAAACAAAAAAACAAAAAAGGTAAATATTTGAGATGATGAGTGTGTTCATTAATTTAATGGAGGAAAACCTTTCACAATGTATGTGTATATCAAATCATCACATCATACTTTACATATATTACAATTTTATTTGTCAATCAGACCTCAATAAAGCTGACCAAAAGATACTATTAAGGGAAGAGCCATGATTTCCAGAGCTGGTAAGAACTCAGTCCTGCTCTTTTTTCCTCTTTCAGCACTCTTCCGTGTCCCTTGTTAATTCTGTGTGCCTCACCCTAGTTCAGATTTTGGCAGGGTGGGGGGCAGGTAACATCGAGATTCATCTAGATGTTTGTGAGAGCAAGAAAAATGTGAAAGTGCCAAGGCTGTAGACCTTGAAAGTCTCACCTGGATCCATGCCCCTGGCATGGTTTTTCTTTTCATTTCTCGTGAGATGAATTTTCTAGAAGAGAAGCCTAGAACCTGAAAGATTCCTTAATCTTGATCCTTGATGATAAATCTCAGGTTTGTTAATTAATAAATTTACCTTTGAGAGCAGTGACTCAGTCCCTGAGGATTTAAACTACCTCTTTGGGGGGGGCAGGGGGGGGAGGTATTCCCAGCCTATTCTTCATTTACTGATGCCAGCAATGTTGTAAAATCTAAGACAGTTTAGGTAACAGAGCTCTGAAAATTTGGGAGTTGCTTTTCCAAGAAGCTTAGGACAAAATATAAACAAAGGTTTTTTTTGTTTGTTTGTTTTTGTTTTTAATGTTTTCAGGAGTTGGGGAAGGTGTAGAGATGAATGGAACCAAAATCCAAATTCCCCAATCTGTCTACCACATGATCCCATCCTTGGCTTCGTAGGATCTAATTCAGCCCGTATGTGAGATACAATGTAAGCCACATACTACTGGCTTCTGATGATGAGTAAAATCCCATCATTGTCTATCAGAAGAGTCTGACTTACTCTGGAGACGATTTTACCAGGCCACTAACACCTCCCAGTCTCATGGCCAACCTCAGAGCAGTTTCAACTTTTTCAATACAGCTACTCAATTGGAAGATGACACCACGGGAAAGTGCCCCCAGAGTGTGTTCTCTGTATTTCCTAAGGGTGTGTAAAATGCAGCTCGTGGATTTAATTAGAATTACCTCAGAGAAAAATCTCATTTCCCCTGCCAACAAGAAACATTAAGTGGAGCCAGTGATATTAGAATTTGAAATTCAGAAGGAGAATCCTCTGCAGGCTGGAACATTCTGTGTAGATAGGATTGTTCTTTGGGGAAAATGCTTGGCCTGGAGCCACTGGGGGGCTTGACAAGGCTCCTCCATGTCACATTTATGAGCAGGAGATACATGACTAAAATAAAAACAAGGAGAGATTTATGAGGGGTTTATGATGTTACAAAAGGTTCCAAAGAATTGGTGGAAGAAGGTTTTGTTCAGGGTAATAGAGAAGAGTAAGTGTGTGTTGAAGGGTAGAGCTTTTTATAGGCTGAATTTATGCCCATGAGTATGAAATTTCTTTTCCTAGAACTAAAAGAACCCTATTCTTTTTCCCCAGTAGCTTTCAGTTCAAACCCATTCTTCACAGAAAAGTGCTAACCTCGGGGTCCTGACTTACTATGTTGCATGTTTGTGGGGTGTGTCATGAGTAACTTGCTATTAATGCCAGTTAAAGTGTGGAAATGTCAGGTTGTTTGATTTTTTAAATACATATATATTACAAAAGATTCAAAATTATTTTAAGAGTTAAGCCTAGGTACAAATACATCTGAGGCTCAGGACTAAAGACAGCATAGGACACAAACAAGGGAGTGTTCTATTATGCCTGGACCTCTCACTCTGTGAATCACATCAGGAAAAGTTTAGAAAGGTTTGGCCTACTTCTAATAAATGTCATGTGCCTTCTTCCAGTTCCCCATCCTTATGTGCAGATAAACTGATTCTCTTTCTACTATAGAGGTATATTCACAACTTCAACAATCCTAGAGGTATCACTATATCACGAGTCAGTCCAATAGTTAATACCAATAAGAACTGAGTGTGAAGCATAGGAAAAAATGAATGACTATAACTACAATAGATAAACTCCATAAATCTCAAAATTTTATTTTTCATTCACAAAGAAGTTCAAGGCTAGAATTCAGTGGCCTTTTATTCTGGATTCAGAGTTCCAGTCTTCTTCCCTCTTGAGGCCCCACTATCTTCAAGGCAAGGTTCTACAGAAGGAGAAAGAGAAAGCAAAAAAGACACAACTATTCCAAACCACATCAGCTCAGAAGTGACACTATCATTTTCAATTCCATTCTATTCATAAGAACCAATTGCAGAGACACGTCAAAATGCAAGGTGACCTGGGAAATAAAGACTCTGGCCAGAGAGAGAGAAAGCCATTAGAAACAACTCTACACTGTGGATGAAAAACACAAATACTTGGGAGTCTCTCTACATCTCTCCCAAAGGGGAAGAGAAGTCACTGAACACGGAAGAATTAGGTGATAAAGCCAGACCCTCCTTTACCAGGTTCTGAACATCAGGATCATGGTGCAATTAAGTCAATCAGATGGACCGAACCAGAATTTTGAATATGGACCTGGCAGATCAAGGAGCAGGAATAGGGGAGAATTATCTCTGGCCACAGTGGCAATGCCAACATACACAATGCCAATGGCATCTGATGGTGTCAGAGGTGCAAGCCGTGACACCCCACACTCAAATGTATTTCACGATGCTGGGTCATGGGGATTATTTGCGTTGTGCTTCTAACTGCGTGAATGCCCTTAGTGTCTGCCTGTTTAAAAAGCTGAGTTCTCTAATATTCTCAGACATTCTGTGAGCTAGTCAATTTTCTCTCAATAATTTTTTTTTGCTCACATCTGTAAGAGTCAGTTTCTGTTGCTTGCAGCTCAAAATCCTGAAGGAAATAATAATATATGATGCTATTCTGAGTGGTAGAGGTGTGGGGAGATGGAACACTAAAATAATGATATGGTTTTATTAGGCATCTTTTAAAATGGTAGCAAGTGAAAATCCAATTAAAAGAAGCTCCAAAAACATTTCAAGAAATTGGCAGCCTTGTTGGAGCAAGTGCCAAGTCTTCCAAGGTAACTATATTGAGGGAGATGATGTTGCTTAGATAGACATGTAAAAGGGGACACTTGGTGATAATTTTTAAAATCATATGTGGCATATAATGATAGAAGGTTTAGTCTGCACAAATGAGGCATATTAGATTAATGCTTTAAGAATGCTTAGCAAATGTAACCAACATAAGTACTCATGGCTTTATAGGTGTTCAGGTTTATACATTATTGCCTTTTCCTATACGATATATATTGCCTTTACAGATAACTAAGGTTACATGTCTGCAAAAAGTGCATATCACTCACAGACTTTAATTTACTAGACATCTCTAGTCTAGTAGATAACTAAAGGATTATCAGAAAATATTTTTCCTTTTTAGCTATTGTGTAAGATAATTCACCATTGCGTAATAGATAATTGACAATGAGGTAATTTGTCATCTCTTCCATGAAGGCTTTTTTCTCTTCCCTTTTCTTTCTTTTTTTTTTTTTAATTTTGCTTAAAACATCACTGACATAACTGCTATTTTTCTAAACTTACAGTTAATGGTTAGGAGGTTTCAAACCAGTATTTGAAATCCATCTCTACCCTTTCCCAGTATACGACCTTGGGCAAATCATTTATTTGCAACTGACTTCAGATTTTCCTTCCATTGAGGAAGAGACAGGACAAATTAGTGGGAAAGTAGTATAAGATATAGATTATTATCAAGGGTTAGCTTTGTTTTGTTTGAAACGTGCAGGAACTGCTTACATATTTTAAATAATTAATTAACCCACTATATAACTAAATCATACCAAGCCACACAAAGACCAATTATAAAATGTATAATGAACTAAAGATTTTTATTTATCCAGTTCTGTGCACCCAAGCCCTGCCCCCTCCAAAAGACAAAAACTAACAAACCAATGCAAAATGTTGTCAAGTAACCAAATTAAATAAGTGATGTGTCTTCTGGTAACAGTGAAGAATCACTGGCTTAGGAAGCAAACTCACTAAACAGAGTTCTCATTTCTACTATTTATATGCATATCGAGAGTCCATTTCCTACCCCAGATCGAAAGAGATCAACTGAGTCTAAAGGTAGTGACTTCACACTTGTCTGCTCAGTTCAGAAATGCATCATCCACTATAAAACAAATAATATTTAGAGGCTTCAATGTATTATTTGAAATGGAAATAGAATGGATGGTGTTAATTGAAGGATCTGAGTTGTCATTTTATGAATATTTTAGTTCCATTATAAATTACTCACTTGTTCAGATATGTCAGCCTTCTTCCCCTCACCCTCCATGCCCTAAAACATCTCCAGGCTAGTAAATAATTAAAGGATTATCAGAAAAAGTCAAAAGGAATTTGACATCAGAATAGCTCATGATGGATAGTGTTAAAAGTTAGCCACAAATAAATAAAAGTGTCTCTTAATTAACTACAGCTAACGGAATCACCTCCCATGTTCTGTCAGCAAAAACTCAGTCTCAGTCTCTCCACTTGACCAGCTCTGATATGGTCAGCACTACCTTATCTTTTTTCTCATGTGACAGAGGGGACTCAACAAGGTTTTGTTTGAAAGGCCACTTGCTTACTGTGTGGGTCTTCTGGCTTCTACTGTCCTAAGTCTTCAAACCTTGGACTGAAGACCAGGCCACTAATAAAATGGGGCAGGTAACGACCCTGCCAATCCCAGTTGGCCACTCCAGCTCTGCCCTCTAGACCAGCAGAGCTAAAAAAGGCAAGAAAAAAAACTAAATAAAGAGTATTCCAGGGTGCCTGGGGGGTTTAGTCAGTGAAGCACCTGACTCTTGGTTTCAGGCTCAGGGCATGATCTCAGAGTCCTGAGATGAAGCCATGCCTCATGCTCCGAGCTGGGCGTGGGTCCTGGGTAAGATTCTTTTTTTCCTTCTCCCTCTGCCCCTCCTGGCTTGTGCTCTCTTGTGCTCTCTCAGTGTCTCTCTCTCTCTCTTAAAAAAAAAAAAAAATTCCAGATGCCAACGAAAGTCACAAAGGACAAAGGAGGACAAAGAAGTAAAAAATTCAGCCAAATGGAGAGGGATGCTGAGAAAGCCAACGGTGGCTGAGAGAGCTCAGTGGGAAGCTGTCTTATGTTCACAACTGTGTTTCCCAATTAGTAAAAGCAAATGCTTGGAAAGAATACTGTGTCAACTCTGATACTCAATCGTTAAACCACAGACAGGTTGAATTATTTCGCTAAAAGGTATTTCTTAACAAAACGTCCATTGGTCGGGTTGTGGTGCTGCTGTCCCATAGGCATTATTTTAATCAATCTGAGTCCACAGTTTATCAAATCATTTAATAACAACATGGTTTTAGGGGAATGTTACAGAAGAATGCAGTGAAAACAGTAAGTAGATGAGAACTTGTTTTATCTATCAATAACCAGTATAAAAAGCCAAACCACAAAGTATCTATTGTCCTGTCTCATGGAAACCCCCTAAGAATACCCTGAATCATAATCAGAACTATTTACTGAACATACAGCAACTACTCTATTATGGTTTTGAATTTTTTACCTCCATTTCAAAAACATAAGCTCAGTAAAGAAATCAGAAAATCTTACTTCATGGACAAAGTGACGTGAACCATTTTATGCCCAGCCTTTTTTTAAGGCTTCATTTTTTATTACTAGCGGTAAGCATTTGTACATTGTTCAGGATTTATATATTATATAAATTATTATATATATTATATATACATATTATATATTATTACTTCTAATGACAATTTTAGTTTTCTCCTTAATTTTTTAAATCTTGTATTCAAAGTTCCATTTTTTACATAAATGATGCTTTTAATTTAATTTTTTCAGCTTTATTGGGATATTATTGACATATAATAATGTAAGTTTAAGATGTACAATGCGATGATTTGGTACACATATATATTGCAAAATGATTACCACAAGTTTAACACCTCTATCCTCTCATATAATTAATTAATTAATTAATTAATCTTTTAAGTGTATAATGTAGTATTGCTAATTATAGTCAATATAATTTAATGCTGTACATAAGATCCCCAGAGCTTATTCATCTTACAGCTGGGAGTTTGTATTTTGACCAACATCTTCTCATTTCTCCCACCCCCCATCCCCTGGCAACCACCGTTCTACTCTCTATTTCTATGAGTTCAGCTTTTTTATGTTCCGCATTTAAGTGAAAACACACAATATTTGTCTCTCTCCGTCTGGCTTATTTCATTTAGCATAATGCCCTCCATCCATGTTGTCTCAAATAATGGGATTTCCTTCTTTTTTTGTGGCTGAATAATACTTCAGTGTGTGTGTGTGTGTGTCTGTGCATGTTTAATCTATTCATTCATCGATGGGCACTTTTTTTTCTTTTGTTCTAAGATTCAGTGACATTTAGAAAAAAAATCTACTCAACCTGAGAAGTTTGGATACCAAGAGAAATCCAAGTCAGCACCAATCCCTGAGAGCAAATTTATTAACAGCACCCATGTTTACCTGCAATGGACTTAGCCAGGACTTCTCCGTGTCTTTGTTTATGACATCCTTAAAGTCAGGTTGCATGGAGGCTTTCCATAGTCCTGTGCTCTGTGGTCACATTCCCATTCAGAGCCTGTATCAAACACAGAGCAAATAGCATTAATGTTCTTTTCTCCTGTGCTTGGCCCAATTAGACAGTATTGCTCCAAACAATAAATGCTCATAAAAATAGGAAACATATTAAATAGGAAGGTTATTATTGCCCTGTGGCCTAGAAATTGGATTGGTTCACATATGTTTCCAATAGAATCTTTAATTAAGATCCTTTTCCTATCAATGTACTTCGGCAATACAGGTAATTACCTGTATTGATGATGGGTCATTATTTTCCTGGTAAGGTGATAGAGACTCTCACAGGGGTATCTTAACAAGACACTTCTAGAATACTTTCTGCCTTTTGATTTTTTTTCTATGACTAATTTACCTAAATGACTTGGTACTTACCAACTCCTTTCTTAACTGAGAATGAATTAGATTGTACACTTGAACAATATTTTAAGTATAAGTTTAGTTGGGCTAGAGACCTCTATTCCTTAAGCACTCAGTGGAGTAATTCATTCATTCATCGATTCATTCATTTGGCAAATATATACTAAAGACCTAATAAGTATTAATTGCAGTGCTCTGATATTGTTGTTAATAAGTAAGATTGTCTGCTCATGCTGGACTTCAAAGCTGAGATGACAAGAGGAGCCTGGGTGACTCAGTTGGTTAAGTGTCTGCCTTCAGCTCAGGTCATGATCTCAGGATCCTGGGATTGAGCCCTGAGTCAGGCTCCCTGCTCAGCAGAGAGTCTGCTTCTCTCTCTCCCTCTGCCCCTCCCCACCACTTGTGATTTTTCTCTCTCTCTCAAATAAATAAAATAAAATAAAATAAAATAAAATAAAATAAAATAAAATAAAATAAAACAGAACAAAATAAAATAAAAATAAAAACAAAGTTGAGATGACAAATATGGGCCTGTGTACGTGGGACCTAGATAGACCTAGTTCTAGGACCTAGACCAGTGATAATAAGAAAATCATTTTTTATAAACCCCCTATATAAATAGGGTATTGACTATAGGATATTTTTGGATTTGGCATATCCTGTCAAACTTTGTTAAGGAGTCACCCTTCTTAATAAGTTTTACCTTAAGGGAACACCTCCCACACACCTAATGTTAAAAAATACTTGTCCTTATGCCGTGACCTCATTGACCCCTGCCTGACTTATGCTATTCTTAGACCCCACCTCCTGGCTGTGCTGCCCCTTCCTGATCTGTGCTAGCCTCTTCCTTCCAACATGATGTGTGACCCAGCCTCTCTCATCTCTGACCTTATGTCCCTTCCCATATTCTTTCTTCTCTACCTGGACTACTCCAAGATGGCCCTAAGGAAACCTTCAGATCTCTTCTTCCCATTCACTGTCCTGTGGAACTCCCCCAACTCTATTTACCCCTGTCATCTTCACTCCTTTCTCCATCTAATGATGCTGCTTCTCTTCATCCCCCACCTAAGGCACTCATCCTCCTCACACTCTCTTGTGCTGCTTGCTGCCTTTCTCAGGATGCTCTCAGGTTTTAATCTTGGTTGTACACAATGATCAGTAGGTACAAATTTTGAAAAATTTCCTGATTTATGCCCTTGATTGGAAAATTTCCATCTTATATGGAGCTCCTCTCCCAGGTCTCCCATAATTTGTCCGTCATTAAGACTTAAGCATGACAATGTAGTTCAAGAGAAGCATGAGGTAGGAAAAGGCCTAGAGAGATAAAAAGGGAAAACAAAAGTGAATCCTGTTTCTCTGAGACATGAAGCAATTATGTAGAGAAGCAAGAAGGGAGAAGTGTGGGGTTAAAGGATTGCTTTCTGGTTGTCCATCAATAGTGGGTGGGTGGGAGTTGAGGGGTAGATGGTGTGGTAAACAAGGTTAAGGTGAACATAGACAACAGGAGGCCTTCATTCTAATTCACACTTGGGCCTCTGGGTTGCGGCCTCTGACTCACCCACCTGGGGTCAGCCTTGTGAAAGCGGGCTAGGTGGTATAGAATGGCCTCAGTAGAGGGAGGGTCAGAGATTAGTTCTCCTAGGGTCAAATTTGATTTTTACAGGCATGGATGGAACCCAAGTGTGTGTGTACATGGGTCTGAGGAGAATGTGGGTGTCAATTTAGAGTCTGGCTGAGTTACTGCAAATGAGGAAAGAAGCCAGGGATGTACAGTGGCCGTGGGTGAGGAGGTGCAAAGCAGATTTGGGCCTGAAATATAGAGGCTATTACTGCTCCTCAGGGGTACCTACAGCACCAAGGAGTGTCCAAATCGTGCCAAATCAGCAAGAGGGAGCCACTGTGTTCTGACTACACCAAGAAGAGTGAGACTGGACAACCCAAAGCCCATGAGGTATACCTTTCAGCGGGAGATGCCGGTAGGGATGGAATCAGTCACACCTCAGAGGTCACCTTTCCAGAAAAGGCATAAGGTGACTAAACAAAGACCCCGGAATCTATCTCCTCACCAACATGAGAAGACAGTGAGTTCGTCTCCCACACCTGCTGTTATATTGAGGAAACAAAATGTTTTAGAGTCTGGGGATTGGAGAAAAGTTTGAAAAAAAAATCATCTCTGTTAGACCAAGTTGTTTCAAAACAATGTCCAGATTAGGAATTAATTAAAAATAATCCTCCCCAACTGATATTTGGTAGGTGGTGGCTCATAGGGAAGATCTAGTAAGTAACGGGGAAATGTCAAAAGCAGCATTTCCTTTGCACTCAAGAGGAAAATCAGTGAGTGCTTTCATGACTCAACTTCCTTCGCCTTTTTCATCCCCAGCAATTATAAAAGCAAATCTCCATTGCCTTGACAATGAGAGGGTAAAGCAGGCTGTCCCAAAGCCAATGCTTTTAGGGCAGCCAATAGGGGAGTCTCCCTCTGCTTCAATTCAAAACCTCTGCCACGATCTATTTACATAATTTTTTATTTCTAAACGTTGCACACATGTTTGAAGGTTACTGCCTGGTGAAGAACTGACTAAATATGTTTTTAAATGTTGTCTCTTGCCCCATTCACACCAGCACCCGTGGGACTACAGAATCTTTTCTTTTGACATTCAAAAGCATTAAAACAGCTTCAGGGCTGAAGAAAACATCTTCCCTGTAATCTTTCAAAAGTTTAGTTGCCAAGGCGACAGAGGCCTTGGCCACCAGGTAAGAAGGCCCCTGCAATATATTCACATGGTTATTTAGTGAAGGAACAGGAAAGCAAGGGATGGTTGGAGGGAAGGAACGCGGGTTTCCCCAGGATCTTATACCTAGAGTCTCTTTTATTATGTAATTAGAGGAAACACAAACTTGCCCTTCCTCAAAATGGTACTGTTTTTTTGAAAAGATTGCAATTTAAGCTACATGCCGCTTTGACTTATTATCACGGGGTTGAAATGCAAACATCATTCTCAGAACAGCTACTTTGCAGAGAAGAAAGGGTCTGAGGAGTCTTTTATAGATTCCAGGATAAATGACAGCCACCCAACACTCCACTCTATTTTCAAGGAAGGTCGTAAACATCATATCTCTGTAGTATAGCTGGTAAGGAGCCGAAAGGGTACAATCCTGAGACAGAAAGGAAAAGATGTTGATGAGTGGATGGAACAAAAAAACAAGAACAGTTCAAGTTTTCTAAGTGTATCAGTCAAATCTTGCTTGTTCATGTGGAGTGACTTTTTCTTACTCAAGATCTTTTCATCCTACAGTCAAAGAGTTGTTGAGACTATGTGAAAATGCATGAAATCCCCCCAGAAAGCACCACAAGTCTTAGTTGACTTTTCTTTTTGGCGTGAGAGAAAGAAAATAGAGGGCCAGGAAAAAGCTGAGAAAAGATGCACTTTAAGGCAACACTCTCAATTAGCTTAACGTATGTGCATACTTTAAAATGGGATGAATAAGACCGGACTTTTCATCTAATACATTCTAACACATGGTAAGGAAATAAAGATCATTTTGCATATTCTAACAGGTTGTTTCCTATATCGACCGTTCACCAGGCCCTACTGTTTTGTCTTATACACTGAACTTAGCACGTCAACTTTTGAGGGTGGAAGCAACTCTTCATCTTGTCTGGTCTGCCCGATTTGTTCTCCTCCAAGACAGTACTTTGAATTCAAGAAGACCAAAATACCAAGCTCATGGGAAAGGAGAATTTCTCCTTCTGGCCATAAATCCATTCAACCAGAGACCAGAAATGGTTATCTTCTCAACACATGACCTTTTGTCCATTTATTTTCTTTTGACTCTGGTTTTCTTAGATAATTAATAAAGAATCATTCTAATAAGCTGGCTCCCAAGGACATTTGAGGTCATGCAACTATCCTTATCAGAAGAAGGTGAAACTTAAATCAAACAGGTAAGCAGTGGAACCTCTGGTTGATATAATATATTTACTTGTCTGTATTGTCCTATTTTTTATTTAAGTGGGTTCCAAGAGACATGGTTTTGGGGGTTGCAGAACAATACAGTTGGTTTCCCCGAAAAATCTGTGCTCAAAAGAGAATTATGAGTACAGTGGACACAAGAAAACTCTTGCAATTTTTCTATAAGAATGGATTAAGTATCCGTAGGAAGTAAGATTATAAACAGAGTGGACACTTAAAAATCAATTAATTAAGTAGTGAATAACTGATAAATGTATACAGAGACAAGACAAATTTTTCTACCATGTAATTCCTAGCTATTATATATGCAAGATTGTCTTGGAAACTTTAGAATGTATTAATATTTTTCAAAATTTATATCATTAGCCTGAAAACATATCAATAAGCTTTTTCTGTTAAGCAAATAAGTTATTAATAGCTTTTCAGAAGGATCTAGACTATGAATACTGGCGTTCTTATTCCAATTTTCATAATTAAAAAGCCATATGAAGAAGGTAAAATAGCCCATAAATAGTCACGGAATGACAAAAATGATAACAATATTTCATACTTTGTACTAGGAATTAATGTGGAATAATATTCAATTCAATAGAATAATTCTGGCAGGGTGTTATTCAAGCAAAAGTGAAACAATTTTAATATTTTGGCTTCTGATCTTCCTACTCTATTGAAAGCTCTGTGGCTGTTAGAATTCAGATTTTTATTGCCCATGATGCTGGCCCAGTATTAGTGCTCCTGTAATAAGTCAGGATTCCTTTATACACAACATTCCATGCTCCTTATATAGATCAGAAGTTTTCAATTAAACTCCTATTTAATTTTTCTCTTCCCTTTAGAATACTAAAAGGGATATTGTTTTCTGATTCTTCTTAATTGTTCTCCTTTTTCTGATCCAAATCAATTGAAACATCATAACAGCCTCAAAATTAATTACAAGATTTCCCCTCTGCTTGGATAGATATGTACACATCTCAGAATGTGACGGCTGCTTTCATATTACTAATTACTCACAGCATCCTTTGATGGTTGTGTGTCTGCACTGGCCCAAGTGAAACAGCTCACCTTTACTTAGGAGTTGTTTTGTTTTTTTAAAAAGGGGGGGAAAAGGACAATGAAAAGGCGTTGATGATTTGGGTTTTCTGTGACTGAACAGAATCTACCCAGCCTTTTGTCTTGCTGGCTCAATTTGTGCTTTTTCTTTTCTTTTCTTTTCTTTTAAATCAGGTTTGCATAAAAAGAAGCCAAACATTTTACTCTAGAGCATAATTTTTGTCTGGAGGGGTAAGTTGAACAGGTTCCATCCAAAATGGGAGATAAGACCTGCCCTTTAACATCCCTAAAATCTATAATAAGGGAAAACTAGAGTCACTAGAAACTTCAAAAACCCCTCCTCATTGTTTTACCTTTTTTCCCAAATGAAGTGCAAAATCCATGAAAAATGAACTTTAAAAAGAAAACATTTTAGAGCATTTGGATCAATTTAGAATTTTTTGTCAATTTGTTTCAATGAGACAGAATGTGGCAATGATATTAACAAAGGAGAAAAAAATGTCTTGAGAAGTATGTTACAAACAAAAAAAGTCCTTTTTTTTTTTTTTTTTTTATTGCCCCTACAGTAAGTGTTGCAGGGCTGTCTCAGAGGGCTGAGCAGTTTGGGCACTGCACAACTCCATTGGAAACCTTCCATAGATAGGTCTGCTCACGCAAGTCCCCCTGGGAGGATGTGTGACATGCCGCTCAGACATTTGTCCAAATGGGAAGTTGTTGTGTGTTTTTTAATGAGGAATTTTAAGATGAGTAAACCAATTAGTTTTTTTTCCCCTCAGAGGGGGAAAAACATTCTTTGTAGCCTCACATTACCTAGTTCTAGGTACTCTGTAAATATTTGTTGAAAAAATAAATGAATGAAAAAAAGCTACCATATCTTTTATTTTCCTCTCTTTAGCCTCTTTTCCCAGTTCTGTAATCACTTTCCAATAAAACATTTGAACATAAAAGGAAGTGAGAGAAAGTAAAAAATTAGAAGACGTGGTGCCAGGTATAACGTGGTATGACCCCATTTTTAAATCTGAATTATCCTTCTCAAGTTTAAGTCCTTTTCTGGGAAGAGGGGAAAAAGAGTCCTTGGCAAACTGGAACACATGGTATTGATTAGTTGTCTATTAATTACGAAGTTAGTTAAACCCCAAAGAATTCCTAAGCCAATCGGAAGGGTTATTTTAGTCTTCAAATAAATCCTTACCCCACTATCACCTTGTGCTCAAACCGGAAGCTCTACAATGTCCTATCAGTTCATTAACGCCTAATTTTCTAATAATTGGAATGTCATTTTCCAATTCAAAATTATAAGACAGAATTTGAACATACATATGCTTTGGAAAAGCAACATTGATTTATATTTATTCTTCCAATAGCTGATATTAGATTACTCCCTAAGAATCTTGCATAAAAAATAGGAGGGAAAGAGATAAGGCAATAGGTACCTGATATGAAGGGATGTTGGAAGAGAAGGAAGAAAAAGATTTTTAAAAATGAATCTGGAACATTAAAAATAGCCTTTGTTTGCAGACTTTCTATTTTGCCTGCATTCATCTCTGTATCACAGAAAGAACTCAAACCTGAAAGAAGGCCATACACACACCAAGAAAAAAAATAAAATAAACTTAATTAGAAATGAACCATTGGTATTCTATTTCTGCCAAGTGTTTGGGTGGTTTCCCATAGTACACAGCTGTATCATTGCTATGAAATTGCTAAGTGTAGAAGGAACCCACCATTATCTATCCCACAATAATACACTCCTTTACAATTCTCCCCAAAATGGGCACAAATATCCTTTGGGTGTGATGACCTTCCAGTTTATCAATCAGACCTATAAACACATTCTTCAGCCCTCCAAATCAACATTTGTGCTCACTCCCGAAACTTACTGATCAGCCAAGGGAAAGAATTAATTAAAACTAGCCCAATAGATGCACATCATTCTTAATTGTCAATTAGCAATATGGTTCATAAGCCTGGGATAGAAAATCTATTTGTAACCACTGATGGCTGAGTTATAAAACTTTGTTGTTGTTGTCATCTTGAACTTAAATTTTGGAAAAGGATGGAGAAAGACAACAAAACAAAGGATAATTTAAAACTTTCACCTCCTTAAGAGGACTTTTTAGTGTTGCATCCATATATTTAAAATGACTATGTTTAAAAAAATTTTTAAATAATAAAATGACTATGTTATGGTTCATGCTACAAATAACAGGGGTTCAACAGCCAGAACCACTGATTATTCCTCTGAGCCATGCAATCTTAAGAACCTATCATTTGAATACATCCCCAAATAACAGAACCTCTTGGTTCCTTCTATTTCAAGTGTGATCTATGAACTAGCAGATCTGCACCACCTAGAAGCTTTTTAAAAATGCAGATTCTTGGCACCTGGGTGGCTCAGTCATTAAGCGTCTGCCTTCGGCTTGGGTCATGATCCCAGGGTCCTGGAATTGAGCCCCGCATCAGGCTCCCTGCTCAGCGAGGAAACTGCTTCTCCCTCTCCCACTTCCCCTGCTTGTGTTCCCTCTCTCACTGTCTCTCTCTGTCAAATAAATAAACAAAATCTTTAAAAAAAAATGCAGATTCTTCAGGCCACACCCTGTTGGACAATCTAGATTTTGTCAAGAAGGATGAAGAAAAACAGGGATGATGCCGTACTTCCTGAAAGAGAACCGGCCAGTAACAGTAAGTTTTCCTCTATTGAGTGTCTACCATGTGCCAAGCACTCTAGTAGACGTGTTAATTTTTTTAAAAATTCTATTTATTTGGAGGAAATTGCCACATTCCATTTTTTTTTGCCTGTTTGAACTCTACTGGATTGCCTACTGTGTTCCTTTGATGAGAATGGGGCATTTAAGCCCTTCTGTGGGGTACCCGGCATGCCTGCTCCTTCAGCTTTGTCCCGATCACTAAGGCCCATTTTCCACATGTTTATATAATTTCTTATCCATAACGCTCTCCACTTCTAGTGCTAGTCATGTGCAATGTGCTGAGAGAAGTGCACACTACAAAATGGTACTTGTAATATCAAGCACTTTCCAAAGAGTATGATATTTGCATTAGGTCATTAAATATATTCCCTCCTGTCAGAGAATGCTTTTGTTCTCTGCTCTCCTCTAACTTGGTTCATCTCTCACAAGTGAAAATATCCTTATCTCCACTAACCCATTCTTACATAATCTTTAACTTGCATCAGTTATTATTCTTATGGGAGAATAATATCACTCTACATGAACAGAGAAAAATCCCAAGCAAAATATATTACAAATGTATTTGTCTATAGGAGTGTTCCTTTTAAACATGTTGGGTTCAAGCCTTAGAATTCTTTCATTGTTTATGGGCACAAAACTAGGATTCCTTCTAGAATCTGGATGCTCAAAACTGCAAATTAAAAGGCGTGCTCTGAGTGTAGCTGGATATCTTCCACCATGCTACTTTAAAGAATATATTAAAGAGAAGGTGAAGGCAGGTGGTACATTTTTAACTGGCAGCTGAACATTTGCTTGGCTTAAAGCCAAATGAAATAACATAATCCTAACTGACTGGTACACTTCTCCTTGATCCCTTTAAATTCCTCTTTCTCAAATTCTTCATGACATTTAAATACCCTTAGAATTAATCAATATTATAAAACAATGAGATGGTTATAAATGAAGACAGCTAGTAGCAATAACCATAATAAAATGGTTATTTTTTCCTGAGTATTAAGAATGTTCTTTGACTTTATGTGGATTATCAATTCCCACAAAAACTCTGTAAGAGATGTAATCTTACTCCCATTGAATAGATGAAGAAAGTAAGGCTGAGAGGAATGAAGTGACTTGCCCATGTTCCCAGAGGTAATCAGAGAGAAGACAAGATTCAAGTTCGAGTGTGTTTGTTTTGTTCCATAGCCCGTGTTCTCCTCACTGTAGTCCCCGAAAATCATGTTGCCTAGATTCCCTTACATTTTTCCTTTCCTTGCGTCTTTTAAGGGAAGGCTACCTAAAACTTTCCCAGGTTCTCTTGCTGGGAAGAAATGCCAACAAGAATGCTACTGGGAAGTGACTATTTTCAACTCCGCCGTTGGAAGAACGGTGCCCACGTGGCTAGGGCTCAATCAATGTTAAGTAATAACAGTTCAAACCCAGTAATGATGAAGCAGGAAGCGCCTCCCTCTTTATACTTTTAATGACTTCATAGGGTTCTTTCTTGTTAATTGTTTAATCACAAATTTCAGTTATTGCTATTTACATGCTCTTTTTCAACTTTTGAATACAGACTTATTTCTATTTTGCCAAGCTTTCAGAAACACCAAATTAGAAACAAGCCTATTGTCTTCCACACAATTTCTGCACTGTGAAGAATGAAAACGCCACCCGCGTGCCAGCGTGCCTAATAGGGGAAAAGAAAGAAAGGAAAAGAATCAATTGTAAGTTGCCTAAGGAATGCCACCTTTAGATCCAGTGCGCCCACGGTCGAGAGTCACTCTTTCCATGATGGAAAACACCCCTCATACCATCTTCAGGATGCTCACGGACAAATCAAAAAGGCTTAGCTTTATACAGGTAGAAAATCCAGCAGAAGTAAAGGGGTCATTGACTGAAAGTAAAACTGACCAGCTTTTGTCTTGGGTTGAGTGAGTGACTTGCTCTTTATAGGAATAAACAGATTTATTCTCTCAGTCTCAATCAGTAAAATTAGAGATTAAAAAAAATAAAAATTTCACCTTGCCCTAGAGAATTAAGAGAAAGATACGTACATGAGGTTTGAGCTTGGCGTTGTCCCTTTTTCATGATAAACCACCTGTACAAGCAACGGTACACTAAGCATTAGGCTGCCCCTATGCCCTCAGACATTTGGACGCAAAGTTTACCTCCAACATCATTGAGTACTTGAACCATCATCTATACTGAGACATGTATGTCCTTCTCACAAAACCTTTCTAATGTTTTGTGAAATTCATACACTAAGCTGACAAATCAAACTTCGCTATTGTTACAACCAACCCTGAAAATTAGCAATGGCATTTGGACTTGTGACACAGAAAGCCTTAAAAGAAAACTTGGGAAAATCCAACAGAAAGCCTTGACTGTGTATTGGCCAAGGTGATTCCATTTGTTTCTGAGGATGCCTCTGTGCTCTTAAAGTTAGCCACATGTGAAGAGTAAAGGGATTACAGGTCAGTAAAAAGAGAGAAGATATGAATCAGAGTCATGCCATTGGTCAGGCCCCCTGACAGATTTTATGTGGCTTATACAGTGCCTCTTAAAATTTGTGTGTGGGTTTTTGTTTTTTTTTTGGTCCATATTTAAAAGATGGAAAATGTTAAATAAAATCCAGATTTTTAGGTTTCCTTTCAATAACAGAAGATCTGGGCACCCGAGTGGCTCAGTCATTAAGCATCTGCCTTTGGCTCAGGTCTTGATCCCAGGGTCCTGGGATCCAGCCCCGCATCGGGCTCTGTGCTCGGCCGGAAGCCTTCTTCTCCCTCTCCCACTCCCCCTGTTTGGGATCCTGCTCTGTCAACTAAATAAATAAAATCTTTATTTAAAAAATAAATAAAAATAAATAAATAACAAGATCTGGAAATGTAAGCACATTGCTCCCACAGGACAGTAAGTGACTGGGCTGAGAAATGGTTGCCCCTGTCCCCCCTTTCATAGATAAGGCCTGTGTTCAGTTTGCCACGAGTCCCTTGTTACTGACACGCAACCTGGTTGATTCATTTGCATGATCTGTCTGATTCCTGTAAGCATTTAAGCATTTATAACCTTTGTTGTAAACACTGGTGAGGGAATACAAGTAGTGTGTATCTGAGGGCTTTTCTACCTAAAGATTTTAGGATATTTACTTGTATATACAAAAACAGTGATAAACTAAAAAGCTCCCATCTTCAGAATTAAATGACATGGTTTTCATTTCACTTCTACCCTTAATTAGCTGAGTGCTCTACAACAAATTATTTTAACCTCTTGGACTTGGATTTCTTCATTAGTAAAATAAAGGCATTGTATTAAGTTACTTATAGGATCCCTTGCATGTTGAGAAGGCTGTGTCTTCTGTGGCTAAACCATAGGTGCCAGGGAGTCAACCTGATATAGAAGTTACCTGTTAGCAGGCGAGTGAGGGTGCTTGTGCAAAAACATCCTAATGACACCCCTGTACGTGGTGAAGAGAAAGTGAAATTTTAATTTCCTCTGAATAGTAAAATTCTAAGGGAAAAGAATAATTCAATCTTTTCAATTAAAAGAATTAATTCAATCTTACTCAAAAGAGAATTTAATATAAAAATAATAATAATTTTGTATAAAAGAGATCCACCTGTTCTGGGTTGAATTGTGCCCCCCTACCTCTGGAAAAAAAAAAGTGTAATAATTTCAGCCCCGGAATCTCAGAATATGACCTTTTTTGAAAATGGAGTGTTTACAGAGGTAGTCAAGTTAACGTGAGGTAATTAACGGTGGGCCTTAATCCAATATGACTTATACAAAGGGGGAATTTGGCCAAGACACAGAAACACATGTACAGATGTAAAGAAACAGGGAGAAGACTATCTGCAAACCAAAGAACGTCCAAAGCTACTTACTAGAAGCTAAGAGAGAGTCATGGAACAAATTCTCTCTCACAGCCCTCAGAAGTACTCAACCCTGCCTTGGTCTTGGACTTCCAGCTTCCTAAACTGTGAGACAATACATACCTGTTGTTTAAGCCCCCCAGTTTGTGGTACTTTGTTACAGCAGCCCTAGCAAACTAATATATCATCTTACATCCATTTGCCCCCAGCTGGCTGGAGGCACAGCCTTGTTCCTGGGGACAAAAGGACCCAGGGAAGAAAGAAAGTAAAAAAGAAATGCTAAGAGAAATGGTAATAATATCCTTGTGACCTCTGCAGGGACAAAATGCAGATCACCTTGGCTCTTTGATTCTTAATCTCCACGTTATAAATAGGGGTCAGTGTGCGAGTTCTTAACTGACTTTTCTGAATCTTAAAACCGCTTCCTAAACTGGATCCAAGACCAGTTACATAATGTATAGGATCCAGTGCAAAATAAAAATTCAGGGTCTCTTGTTAGAAAATTATTAAGAATTTCAAGATGGTGACAGCAGAGCATAAACTACACAGGCTGGACTGGGACTACACAGGCTGCATACCCATGAAGCGCAGCCCTTATGGGTCCCACCAGATGTTTGAGAAGGCCACTGATGTCTTCACTCCCCTTTCTTCGCTGGGTAACTCTGCAGTGTATCTTGTCTCTTTGTGGAGCATTTTTGACTTGTTCACAGTGAGTCGAGCCCAAATTTTCTAGAAACTTCTCATCATCTCTTTCCATAAGTACATTTATTTGCCAAGTGTGCTAAATCCATTCAATGTCCCAGCTACTATGCTGGCTCTTGAAAAGTCACATGGACCTTGTCTGAAATCATGTATAATTTAGTGGCAGAAATAACTACAACCTAAGGAAGTATGTAATAAGTGAGAAAAAGGAGCTACAAGCATTGCTCTCTAGTCATTCAAAGAAAAAGACTTTACTTCTAGGTAGGTTGCTTTTAGAAAAGGCAACATTGAGAGGACCCATACAAGAATAAATTGGGTTTTGCTAGGCACTTATGAAGACAATCCAGGTAGAAGAGCTAGTATATGCAAAAGCATAGAGACGGGATCCAAAGAAATCTATTTGAAGAATATGGGCACTTTGGTATAAGGTAGAAACAGAAGGAGCTATTTGGGGGTGAGCTTGGGGAAATGGGTTGGGAGTAGATCAGGAGGACTTCCTCTATTTAGGAGGCTAATGGTGCAGGAGAGCTGACTTAATTATGTTGAATAGCCAAAAGTAAGCACTAAGTTGAGATTAATCGAGCTTCAAATTAATTTTATGTCTGACAATAGATGGCACCATCCTTGCAGATGTATGTAAATCTATCTTACTAAATATCGTTGGGCACTAGTAACTATTTTATTCCCATGGGGGAGAAAATCTTTATAGAAAATCTTGGGCCCACACAAACAGAGGCCCTCTTTGGGTCCTTCTGATAAGCTGGTACCAACATTTATACTGGGACATATCATATGGATTGCAATTATTTGTCTTCAAGTACACCTTCCCCACCAGACAATGAGTTCCTCCAATTCAGCAACTGCATCTTATAATTCTTTCTATTCTGGCATCTGTCATAATGCCTCATATATGGTGAGTGTTTAGTAAATATTTGTCAGATGACTAAACACAGATTGCCGCTAAATGTGGTTGCCTCCATCTAAATACCACCCTCCTGGTGCGCGGGGGTGGCTCAGTCAGTTGGGCATCTGCCTTAGACTCGGGTCATGATCCGGGAGTCCTAAGAATGGGCTCCCTGCTCAGCAGGGGGTCTGCTTCTCCCTCTGCCTTTCTCCCCAGCTTATACTCTCTCTCTCCTCAAATAAATAAATAAAATCTTAAAAAAAAAATCTTCCCTCCTATCTACTCATAAATGAGGGGTATTAAATAAGAACTTGGAGTGAAAAAAGACTCTCATCCAGTCCTATTTGTGAACAATGGCTAATTGTTCTACTTTCAAGTAGACCCTGTTCTCCATACCTATTTTGCTTTGCTTTCCAGTCTGGTTTCATCATCCCTCAGTGTCCTTGATCTCATGGTACCTGGTTGCTGAGTTACGTGGTACCGTTGTTTTCTTACATTTGGCAATGGACTAACTGTCTCCTGGCAGAGCCACCCCTCCTGAGATAAAGATGAGAAACTTCAGGTATGTTTAACTAGATCAATGGCAGCCAAAGTGTGAGTATAACATCCGCTTCCTGTGCAAAATGGCTCCCTGGTGGTCAGTTCAAAGACTCAACATTGGAAAGCAGCAAGGTAACATGTGGCAAGGGCAATCCAATCCTTATCCTGCCACCTCAGGAGTTTCTCTGCTGGTTAACTCTATAAAGTACTTTTAATGTGTCCTCATGCCAACCTCTCTTATTTGTGGTTTATTTGTTTGTTTGTTTCTAAGAGAGTATTTGATGGTGCTTTCACAACTCACTTCAGAGTGTGGAGGTGAGAAGAAAATTCCTCTGCTAGATGGCTTCTGTTGTTTGGTTGTTGAAAGGAAGACCCTATGACATAAAGGCTACTAACTGTTTATATTGATAAAAAAAAACCAAAAAACAAAAAACCTGCCTGCAACACAGGCTGGTAGGTGGGGAGGTTTTAGACGGCATCATGATGTGAAATACTATGTGAGACACTTACCATGACGTCCCAGGACCCAGTGGTGTTCCCACAGCTGCATCCTCGGCCACAAAGCACTTTACAGGGAACAATTTTAAATCACTTTGATTTTAAAACAATTTGAAATCACAGCGAACCTCAGAACAGAGTTTTTATCATTTTTTTAAATGTGTATGGTGTAGCCCATGAGTTTTAGCAGTAGCGAGAATAAAAGACGCACTCATCTTTGTAAAGATTGTGAGGCACACTAAACTGGAGTGAAGAGGGAAGTCTTGGGCTCACTGGATCTGGATCCTAGCAAGGGGTTCACTTTCCAGACTTCAGTTTCACCAACAATAAAATAAGATGATAAAAATGACTACCTCACAGGCAGCTCGACAAAACAGCATTCTTTGTTTTTGTTTTTAAGATTTTATTCATTTATTTGACAGAGAGAGACACAGCGAGAGAGGGAACACAAGCAGGGGGAGTGGGAGAGGGAGAAGCAGGCTCCCCGCGGAGCAGGGAGCCCGATGCGGGGCTCGATCCCAGGACCCTGGGATCCTGACCTGAGCCGAAGGCAGACTCTTAACGACTGAGCCACCAGGTGCCCTGACAAAACAGCATTCTTAATAAATTAGTTGATGCTGTAGCACCTATTAATTACTTGAATTATTATCATAATTTGCACTGGTTGTGGAGCCAGGATCTTAAGTGGTTTGGATCCTATTTCGCTAAACATCTAATCATCTAGCCTCGGGCAGAACTTCTCCTTGCCTCAGTTTCCACAACTATAAAATGGGCTACTGTGTCCTCATAGGACCAGTGTGAATATGAGATATCTATGTAAAATATTCAGCAGAGTGTCTGGTATGTAGTAAGCACTTAATAAATGTAAATTGCAATTTTTATTATTCCATTGTTGCTAAGATTATGCAAAATGCAGCATCCATTTTCTCTGGGAAAAAGAAAATAGCCCACTGTAGCCATTTCTGAAGATCATTCTGAGGACCAAGAAACAAAGAGCTGACAATTAGATGATATGTAAGGTGGAAAACTTTAAAAAAAAGTTACATTCCTTTTTCAAAAAAATCAACTATTTCTTTTGAGATAACAGTACAGATAGTACAGAGTTGTCATATACCCCCTCCCCCACTTTCACATTTTACACAACCATGGTACAATGATCAAAAGTAGGAAATTAACATTGGTACTATGCCATTAACTGAATGACAGATTTTATTCACATTTCACCAGTTTCCCATTAATGTCCTTTTTCCATTCCAAGCTCAAATCCAAGACTTCACATTGTATTTAGTTGTTGCATCTCTCCCAATCTGTGACAGTTTCTCAGTTTGTTGCTCTCTTCCATGACCTTGACCTTTCAAAAAATTCTGGTCAGATAATTTGTAGACTGTCTCTGAATTGGGATTTGTCTGATGTTTTCTCATATTAACTGAGATGATAAAATTTGGGGAAGAATACCAGAGGTGAGGGGCCTTCTCAGTGCATCTTATATGGAGGTACATGATATCAATATGTTTTGTTATTGGTGATATTAACCGTGATGACCTGGTTAAGATAGTTTTCTGTCAGGTTTCTCCATTGTGGGTTACCATTTTCCCTTTCCCTACTCCATTAATGAGAAGTGAGTCACTATGTCCACGCCTCCAGCAAGAGGGAGAAGAAATAAGCTCCACTTTTTGGAGGGAGATATATCCAAGAATTCATGGACGTATGATTACAACCAGCACAGCAATTAATAAATACTTTGGTGACATAATCTGTGGTGAGGCAAAAGTTTCTCCTTAAACTTTTGCCCACTAATTTTAGCATTCATCAGTATATCTTGCCTGCAGCAATTTTTACTACAATGTTCTTGTGGTAATTTTCTCTTTCCCTCATCTTGTCTATATTTATTAATTGGAATTTCTCTGTAAGGAAGAAGTGGCTTATCTTACTTATATAAGCATGGACTCACCAATATGTATTTTATTGTTTGGGCTATAAACCCATATTATATTTATTTTTGTTTTTCAAATTATTGTAGCTTTGACCATTGGGAGATCTTTAAGTTTGCTGATTCCTGTATCCTTTTGACTTTTTTTCCTCACTTCCTTACTTCTTGAAACCATAAGATGCTCTGGTCTCATCTTATATTTTCCCTACCTCCGGTCTTTCTTTATGGAGATCTTTTACTGGAGAATGGTATTTAGAAACCAAGTTCTGGGTGCTAAGTACATTGCTTGCTACTGGAGTATCCCTGCTACTAGGCCCTCTCAGGGAATCTATGTATGCATACCAACCAATGAATAAACACACACACACACACGTTTATGTATCTACACTTATGTTTGTATCTAACTGTAAACATGTTAAAATAAACATTTTAATAAACAATTTTAATAAATTAAAATTAAAACATGTTTACTAGTAAACAATTTAATATTTAAAAAAATAAAAATTAACATTTTAATAATTAAAATAAACATTTTAATATGATATCTCTGAATCTCATCTACAACCACAGGGTTCTTTCTAGCCTTCCCCCTGCTTATCCGTAAACTTCTTTCTCTGGCAATGAGAAATCTGGCATTTGTTTTCTACAATGTATATATTTATTTGCTCAATCCTCATGTACATGTCGCATAGTTTCAGAATTGGGGCTGACCCATACCCTTGTGAGAAACCAGTTTATCAACTAGAGTAAATAGTTTGTGCACAGTTTTGGTCTTTAGCCTGAAAGCATCTAGCTTAAATGTGGTTTTCCAAAGCCACATAGGTCAGCTCCTTTCTTCCTCACCACTTTTAATAATTATATCATACACTTGTTCGTCGCAGTCTGTATTCCTTCTTGGCTCTCACTGTCATCCTGTTTTTTTTTTTAATTTGCATAAGTAAAATTCATCCTCTGCGATGTACAGTTCTATGAATTTTGACAAATGCATAGACTCACACACCTACCATCACAATACCATTCAGAACATCACTCCCCCAAATTCCCTCATGCTCTCCTTTGTAGCCAACCCCTCCCCTACTCCCCCACTGCTGATCTGCTTTCCATTTCTATCGTTTTGCCTTTTCCAGAATGTCATATAAATGGAATCATACAACATATGGACTTCTGTATCTGGCTTCTTTAATTTAAGAATATGTGTTTAAAATTCATTCGTGTTGTTGCATAAATCAGTAGTTCATTTCTTTCCAGTGCTGAGTAGTATTCCACTTTATGGATACACTACAGCTTATTTATCCATTCTTCTGTTGAAGGACATCTGGGCTGTTTCCAGTTTTTAGCAATGATATATAAAGCTGTTATAAACGTGCACGTACATGTTTCAGCGTGATGGTAAGTTTTCAGTTCACTTGGTTAAATACCTAAAGTAGGATTGGTAACTTATATGCCAAGTGCATACTTAACATTATAAGAAAGTGCCGAACTGTTTTCCAAAGTAACTGTATCATTTCACATTCCACTGGAACTAGAGTTCCAGTCGCTCTGCATCAGCATTTGGAATCGCCAGTTTTGTTGCTTTTAGCTATTTTAATGTTATGGTGTCTTGTTGTGATCCTTATTTGCATTTCTCTAAAACTACTGATGTGGAACATAGTATCATATGCATATTTGCCCCCTCTATGTCCTCTTTGGTAAAGGGTCACTTCGGATCTTTGTCCTTTTTTAAAAATGGGTTGTTTGTTTTTGTATTGTGGAGTTTCTAGACTTCTTTATCATTCTGGATACTAGTGTCCTACGAGAGATGTAGTTCGCAAATATTTTACTTCAGTCTATGGCCTTTTTCTCATTCTCTTAACAATGTCCTTCACAAAGTAAGAACTTACTATTTTGATAAACTACAGTTTATCATTCCCCCCCTTTTTTTTAGTCCGTACTTCTGATTGCATAACTGAGAACCTTGCAAATCCAAGGTCACATTAATTTTCTTCCAGAAGCTTTATAGTGTTGTATCTTACATTTAAGTCAATGATCCATTTTGTGTTATTTTTGCATAATGTTTGAGGTATGTGTCAAACTTCCTTTTTTTTTTGCATGTGGATCTCGGGCTTTTTCCTCACCATTTGTGGAAAAGACCATCTTCTCTCCATTAAATTGCCTTTGAGTATTTGCCCGAAAGTTGGTTGACTCTACTTATGCGAGTCTATCTCTAAACTTCATATTTAGTTCCCTGGTCTACGTGTTTGTCTTTTTGCCAGTAACACACCGTCTGTGTCCTGTCTGAGTCTGGTTCTGGTAATTGCCTTGATGATGACTCACCTTTGCATATGTCTCACGATTTTTGAAAGTTGCCTACCTAGTAAATACTGAGGTAAGTATGTTTTGTGCTTGGAGACGGGCATACCTTTCCTTCTGCTCGGCCTCTGGTGTCCGAGGTTTGTGTGCCCTATTCGGGAGTTGGCTGGGTACAAGATTTGTTATTGCTATGGCTATGCTCATCGTACCTCAAACTTCAAATTCACCTAGGGACACCTTCTCTTCAGGCTGGGGCTGGCTTGCCAAAGGTCATTTCCTTGGTGTCCACTTCCTTCCTGGATCTGGGTCTGCTCTTTGTGTAGCCCTCCAGGGAGAATCTGGCTCTTGCAGCTGTCCCAGGTTTATTAGAGTTATCGTTGCCTGACATTTGTCAACCTGGTGCTGAGGGGTAGGAGACAGACGGCTCTGATGACTGATGCTCTCAGTAATCCTCAGCTGCAGGCAGGCCCAGGGTCCCTGGGTCTGGAGGGGTGAGGGTGGTTCACACATTCTCCTGCCCTGCCCCTCCCCCAGCTCTGCTCCTGGCCTCACCTGCATGCCTCAGCCCCAGAGGCAGAAGGGTTTTTCTTTTCTCTTGCTTCGGTGGCAATGAGTTTTCCCTGGTACATTAAATTCCCACTTGTTGCTGCCTTACTACAGATGGAGGTACCTTTTTTTTTTCTCTAAGGAGATGGTTCTGGGGCAAGTTTTTGCTGAAGCTTCTGCTCCCTTCTCCCAGGCAACACCCTGAAGGAAGTTTTGAATATAGAGCAATGAGGACAATGACAAGACGATCAGTGACACGGTCAGGTTTACCTTTAAAAAGCACAGGGAGAGGGGCGCCTGGGTGGCTCAGCCAGTTGGGCATCTGTCTTCAGCTCAGGTCCATGATCCTGGAGTCCTGGGATCAAGTCCCACATCGGGCTCCCTGCCCGGTGGGGAGTCTGCTTCTCCCTCTGACCCTGCTCTCTCTCTCTCATTGTCTCGCTCTCAAATAAATAAATAAATAAATAACAATCTTTAAAAAAAAAAAAAGCACAGGGAGACTGGTTTGGAGCAGAGCAGAATGTGAGAAGACCAGTTACAGAGCTCTTGAAATTGTACAATCTAGCAGGGTACAAGGAACACCCATCAATATCTTAAGAGCTGGCACCGGAATTCCTCTTAGGGAAGAAACTATCTTTGTTTAGGAAAATCCCTTAACAGGCCGTTTAGGTGTGAAAAGACCCCCAGGCAAGAGTAAAGAACAAAAGCTCAGCGGAATTCCTCACGGGAATAAAATGAAGTAAATGTGAGCTTGTTTGGCTGAGATTGATGAGAGGGAGAAAGGAGCTGGAAAGCAGACCAACAGCCCGATTACAGAGCACCTTGCAGGGAGCTGTGATCACTGAAATACCGGGGGCAGGGGGTTATCGAAATTGCACGTATGTATAAGGAGAGCTAAAATGCTAATACAAAATTATCGTGCTTCTGTGAGGTAGATGCCCTCTATTGCCCTGAATCATCAATAAAGTCAGGCGCATACAGCAAAAGGAATGTTTTAAGGAAGCTTGATGTGGGTGGGGCGTGGGGAGTCTCAGGACCAAGGATAGACGCTGAGTCCCGTGGCTTCACGGATTAAGTTCACTCCAGCAATAGTCCAAGAAGGAGGTCCAGAGAAGCCAGGTTCAAGGAAAGTAAGAACTCCTTGCCTGACACAAATATGACAACTTAAGTGCCCTAAAGGGAGCACTGGACTTTTTACAAGTCAAAGATCTAGGTGTTTGAGGCAAGGTGGTCTCAGCAAACCCTCTGTCCATAGTCAGAAGTTCATTCCCACAGCCAGGAATAGGTTAATACTCAGGAATCAAGTATATAACTGGGGTGCCTGTTGTGTACATTTTCTCATTTAAAATAATTTTTAAAGAGATATTGATTTGTAATATAATAACTACATTAATAAAGGCACAGCAAACCGAGTGTGTCAAAATAAGTTGCTTTGGTCTTCAACTCATACCATCAAAAGAAAGCAACAGAGTTGAGTTAACTTATTCAAACCACTTAGAATTATTTAAGAATGTCATTTTACATCTGCAAAAGAGAAAAGACAGTTGAGGTTCCTATCAGAAAATGTTATTCAGGGAGAAGATAAAATATAGTTTATGAATTATTATATTTAAAATGGAATCAGTCTACTTCAGAAGGAAAATCGGGCATTTTCATGATGACCTGGATGAAAGTAGAGATAGCAAACGAGAAGCCTCTCCTCCAGGTAAACGGGGACTGTAGCAACACCTTGAACCACTACTCCAAATATGAGTCCTACAAAGACACTTAAGTCCCACTGTACATAACATATCGCTAGCAAAAGGCAAATTGGGCATGAAATGCCAATTATTTTACACCTGAGACACAAAAGCAAGACATATTACAAACAAGTGTATTTTGGGAGATTCTTTCAAAACAGTTAATCACTAACTTTGGCTCATAGTCTGTTGTATGAACTTCAGTACCAAACAAGAGGCAGTTGGAGTTACTGTCAACAACAGAAGCACTACATAAGAAAGTCAAAATTTTTAAAGAAAACCTCCTGTACATTTATATTGTAGGAATATGTCTTATAAACAAGGGAGAAAATGTCACAAAAACTCCAGGTATTATTCTTGGAAATATTCACATTCACATTGTCTTTTTTTTCTTTTTTTGTCTCCAAAATATCTCATGCCCTTTACTGAAACTAACACAGAGAAATTATTCTCCTCTGAATTCCCTTGAATTTGGTCCATAATGGGGATACAACTCTAATATCAATCCAAGTACATTTGAAAGTGAGGGTTTTTTTGAGTTAATCCAAATAGGCTTAATACTCTCTTGATTTAGTTCCCCTAGAACCAGACTCTGATGTAAGGAGTTGAGTGCAAGTAGACTATTTGGAACATGATCCCAGAAAACTCTAGTAAGTGTAGGGGGAAGTGAGACCAAAAAAAAAAAAAAAAAAAAAAAAGGAAAAGAAAGGGGGAGAGAGAGGGGGGTGGCTGGGTGGCTCAGTCGGTTAAAGTCTGACTCTTGATTTTGGCTCAGGTCATGATTTCCACGGTGTGGAGCCTGCTCAAGATTCTCTCCCTCCTTCTCCTGCTGCCCCTCGCCCCCCTCAAAAAAACCAAAAGAGAGATAGAAGTCAGTAAAATGTGCCCTTCAAGGAGATAACCACTGTGGACGACTGGGAGTGCCCCTGGGGATCTGTGGGAAACTAGTCTGGAATGTACCTCAGACTTATCCCAACCGAGGGGCCTCAGGAGTCAGACACTATCTGCTAACTCCTTGCTGTGTACCTGTTGAGAGCTGCTTCTAGGGACATGAAGTCTCCAATTTGCCCTGTGTCTGGGCCACCCATCCTCCAGGGACCAGAGGAAGGGCCCTCCAGAGAGAGCTCAAAGTGCTTACATAAGCAGCTTTGGGATCTTGTAGAGGGAAATGCGGTGAGGATGTGTGTAGGGCACCCACAGCATCTGTAATGGCACTCAGCATTGCTCACAAATTAACAAATCAGAGAACCATAGAATGAAAGAGCTGTCAAAACAGTCAGGGATTGGGTCCTTTCTACAGGTGCTTCTGATACCTTGTACCTGTTACTGGTCTCTGCACTTCTGCAGTAAGCACTGAAGTTTTTTCAGGAAGGGAGAAAAGGAAAAACCCTAAGCGTGTTGTTGGTGTTCCCAGCAAATTCATGCAGTCGTGCATTAGGAAATGAGAAAAGAGGGTGGACAGATAGTGACCTGTGATACAAAGGGCAGTCCTTGGCCCCAGGGACTCAGGCCATGGCTCAGTGTCTCATGGGAAGAAAATGAAGAGCATCAGGAGACAATGAATACCTATTTGCTGCTTATATGAGAAACTGGGCCACCATGAGAACGGGAGCCTTCTTGGCTTTTCTGGCAAGAGCACAGTGTGATCCCGAGGCTGTGAGGACCACTGAAAACCTAGCCCAACTTGGACAAGTCTGAGATCTGAGAGCTGGGACACAGCCCCCTCGGTACAAGCATCCATGATTTTTTTGCTAGAGGGGAAGTATCAGCCTCCGTGGCCTTTACCAGGGTATCTCTCCCAAACAGCTCCATTGGTGACATAGCTCTAAGGGACACAGAGTTTAACCTGTGCAAGAAATGTTCATGGACACCTGGGATACTATCAACAGCTCTTGGAAATAAATAGAAAAGTCTCGGAGAGGTAGTAAGGTTACACTGGAGCTGGGTAGAGAAATGTCAGTGATGGAGTGAGGAATGGATAAGGCTCAGGTATTGGCTGAGGAATGTACTAAGACTTCCGGATGGACCAGGGTTAGCGGGAAGTTCGTGGATGAGAGAATCAGGACATGAGTGGTGGACCCAGTGCGGCTCTGGAATGGATATGGAGCAAGGATTTATTTCTTCAGCAAATGTTGATTGAGCTTTTAGTACTTGTCAGGCACTATTCCATGTACTGGAGATACATTGCACCAGATAGAAATTTCCTATTTTTATGTGGAGTTTAAAGTTTAACACAGTGGCGGTGTTATGTGTGCATGATACTAGACAGTTTTTGCTACCTTTTTAAAGACATCTTTTTATTATCAAATAATAATTATCTTTTAAATTTCTTCTCTTTGGATCAGGAAGTATGGATATGGCATATAGAAGTGCCCCAGGATGAAAACAGCTATGTCAGAATTTAATATGCACAATGTCTTGAATAGTGTAAGCTTTTTTCGGTAATTCTGTTCCTCTTGCAAGTGATTGGCTAAGGCAATGGCATGTGATACAACCCTGGCCAATGAGACTCTAAGGGATATCGGCTAAGGAGCTTTTAAAAGGGATGCCTAGGGGCTCAGTTTGTTAAGTGCCTGCCTTCGGCTCAGGTCATGATCCCAGGGTCCCGGGATCGAGTCCTGCATCGGGCTCCTTGCTCAGCAAGGAGTCTGCTTCTCCCTCTGCCTGCTACTCCCTCTGCTTGTGCTCTCTCTCTCTCTCTCTCTCTGACCAATAAATAAAATCTTAAAAAAAAAAAAAAGAGCCCCTGGGGAAAAAAAAGTTTTCCTCATTGACCAAGAAGACACTTAAGGAGAAATTGCCTCTTATCTGTCTCTCTTCATGGTTGTGTAAGGATGTAGCATCTAAGACCACAGAGACCATCTTGTTTCCTTGAAGAAACAAACCTGGGGGGTGGGGGAATGCCAGCCCATTGAAGGTAGGGGAATGGACAGATGGAAAGAACCTGGGTCATTAGTACCATCTCTGGGCCACTGATTTAATAAATCCTGGAAATGTCTGTTTCCAATGCTCCTGTTTTCAAGCCTACAAATTCTTCTCATTATTGAATTCACTTTTAATAGCATATTCTGTTACTTGCAGCCAAAAGCATGCTATCTGATGGACTCAGTAAGTTTACCAAAGCATCAATCATGAATACCATTTAAACATTGGTACCAAATGTTCAAAACTGCCTGGGTTGCATCGCTGACAACAAAAGTGTTGTTTCTGGACCTAAAGTCAATACACTTATTCCAAAGCGTTCCGTAGACTGACTTTACTTGCTTTGTTCTCATTGCTCTTGAAACAAAGCCCTTAATTTTTGCTCTATACAGCTAAAAAGTATATATTGGATATGCTAAATATACCAATTGATATACTTTTAGTAATGCAGAAGAATAAAAGTAACTCAAGCCCAAATATTATAGTAAAGAGTTATCAGAATTCTTTAGAAATTTCTGAGGAATTTGCCCTTGGTTAATATTTGTTTAGCATCCAAGACACTTTATCCTTCATCATACACTTTAAAGGTGCAGAGAATACCCTCTCCATGGATCTGCCATGCCTCTCCTTCAGCACCCCTCCCTCTGAATGGCTAGCCACTTACTCCATGAAAAAAATTATCTGCCACAGTCACTTAATGTAGGAAGCAACATGAGACAGTAAGAAAACTTCCAATTATACTCTGACCTAACCTCTCTTACGATGTCTTTATATTCCCATAAATCAAAGCAGGTAAACCCTTAACACCGCCTTTGAAAGGTTACATATATATATAAAAAAAAGAAAAAGGAGCGAAATAACCAGTTTTCCTCACAGTCAGATTTTACTGTTACATTGTGAAGACCTTTCAAGATTTTTCCAATATAAGCTATGTCAGGAGAAATCTCAAAAATATATCATACGATCTGAATTGTGGATGACAAATGGCCTGGGTTTCCCATCATTCCAATGTTGTCAATTTGGCCTTCCTCCTCATTGACTCAGGACAGACAGTGGGACTCCAGACTCAGGCCTGCATTAAGTATCACATCCAGTAAATGAATTTATTTCTTTTACCAATATCATTGCATCAGGGAGACTTGGGGGGAACACTGGCTTGGGAGAACGTTCCTGGTAGCTGCAGACAGTTCTATTTCCTTCCTGTAGTCCCAATAAAGATGGGGGGAGGTGAGGGGGAAGAAAGAAAAGAAAATCAGAGTGATGAAGATAGGAAGGGTGCAACTTGATCTCAGTTTTGTCATTCCCGTCCATGTTTCACACAAATTCACCACATGGTGAAATCCAAAGCTTGCTCAGAAGAGTGGGACAGTGTGGAGCCACAGAGTCCTCCCCCTCCACCTGCACGCCTTTTTCAGAACCACAAAGTTCACAGGTGATACGAAGGGAGGCGTCTCTGATACTAGCTGCCAACCCCCCGATGCAATTTATTCCCTTCCTGAAAGCTTCCATCCTCAGATGTGGTAATCACACCTCCTCACCTTCCTCCTCCAAGAGCTTTGTTAACTTTCCTGATTTGTTTTTCCCTGCTTCAATAATCCAAAGCCTGCTACTGCCTAGTACCTCGCGGAAGAACAGATGCAGTTGGGTGCACCTGGGGACAGCTGCGGTCCGGACTCCGGGCCCCCATCAATTATCACCCCCCCTTACACTCACCCTCCCCTCCATCACGTTGCCACCTGTGCTTCATGTGTTCCTGAGATTCCCTGGGAAAAAAAAAATGCAGTGAGTGGCATTCGGGAGGCTCTCCGATTCCCACATAGTGTGTAGCCTTCCCTTCTTCTAGCCCTCTTTTTCAACGTGCTAATTGTAAATGCAGCTACAAAGAAATGCCTCCAGAAAGCACAGGCTTCAAGCTCAACCCAGACAAAGGTGTAGCGACTGCCAGAACTCAAATACTATCGGCTTTCAGTCTGAGGCTCAGGCTTTGAAATTACTGCAGGCTCCCAATTCCCCTTGTCTTCAAGGACAGAACCGGGCCCAAGCAGGCGGCACCCACTGTGAGTCTGAGGGCCACCCAGCAGCGTGAGGGTTTTCACTGTATTACAATTATTAAAACACCTGTGCTAAATAACCTGATCCAGTCTGAAGTGTTCCTGAATCTCCCAAATCACTCATTTCTTAACTAGGCTGGCTTATTGATTGCATTTAGGTTGGCACTAGAAAATCGAGGTCAAGCCAGGTTCAAAATCTCTTGAAGTCCTCTCTCACCTGCATTCCGAGGCATGCTACATCTGCGTTGAAACTTCTCATTCCCGTATTCTCCTGCAATCCTGGTGAAAACCAACCCAGATTTCAATGGCACTAAAAAAGGCAACCACGGACAGCCTGAAGAAAGCAGCTCAGGGATGAAAAGGTGCCGTTTCTTTGGATTAAGAGTGGAGTGGAAGGAGTTTTTCCTACCAACATGAGATGATTTGGGGAATGAGAATTCCGGGGTGAACCCTGCAGAAATGACAAGAGATGCAGTTTCAAGGGAATGAATTCCCTCCTGCTTCTCAAGATGTACTGAGTGTCCGTGTCATATGCCTAAGCTATTTTAAAGCAGCTGGTCACTTACATTGAAAATCACACAGATGGATGAAAAGTTCTCACAGGATTAAGAAATGTCTTTAAAATAATCACGGCCACATGTGCTCTGTGGCCATCAGCAAGGCTAGGACTTTGGCCTCTTTGTCCATGAGCCCACGGACTCTAACTGTTCGAGGAGACTTCTGGCGCTAGCAGTGTTTCTGCTTCCTTCAAATGCAATTTCTTCTTTGGCCAGGGCTTCTTTCCTAAACGGTAGGGCTCAGTTCAGGTATTGGCAAGTGTTTCAGGAAATGATGGAAAGAAGCCCTACACAGGTTCAAAGAAAACTCAATTCTTATCTAATCTCGGAAACATAGTATGGAAAGACCCTGGGTTCCCCTCATTCCAGGGCTCTGTAGGAATGCTAGTATGGTTCTGAGGCCAGCCTGTAGCTGTGCCCACACTTGAACTTCTCAGGCACCCCTCGACTTCTTGTCAAACTAGACCAAGCCAGACTGAGTCCATAAAAGCAGCCCTTGACTCGTCGCCATACCAACGTAACCTAGGAAGATACAAGCGGATGTCATTAATGCTTTGACAATCTCTCGCACAACCTCTAACATTTCATCAGCGTTTACTATGTTCGGGGAACTATGCTAAGGTATTTTATATGATATATCCTATTTATTCCTCACAGCAAGCTGGTATGGAAGGCACTATTGATGTCCCCATTCTATAAATGAAGAAGCTGAAATATAGGGTGTGTGAGTAACTTGCTCAAGGCCACAGAGCTGGTAAATATTGGAACCAGAAAGGGACCCACACTTCCTAATTCCAAAGCCTATACTCTTAACTGCTACACAATGTATCCAAAAGCAAAATAGTCACTATGCACACACATGCACACACACAAAACCTATTTAACCTCATAAATAATATTAGAAGTGTAAAAGTAACAATGGGACACCCTTTTCTTTTTCAAAATATTTACAATGATAATATCTGGTCAGGGGTGGGGGAGGTAGGGAAAGTGCTGTGGGACACAATTAGGTACCAACTACCTGGAAGGTAATTTGGCAATGATGTCAAATGTCCGGGGATTTCACCTACTATTCCAATTGGTAAATTTATTCCCAAGTCTTTATCCTAAGGAAATAATTTAGACAAGGGTGAAAAGATGAATGCTCAGTGATTTCTCATAGCATCATTGGCAATAAAATGGGAACTAGCCACGGTGTCCCATCACAGGGAGTTGGCTGCACAAGCTGTGGTATATCCATATATTGGAACACTGGCAGTTATCCAAAATTGTGATTTCAATGTGTATCAAGGGATATGGAAATACGGTTAAGGTATATTATTGAACAAAAAGATAAAAAGTCATAGACACCATATAATCTCATTTGGGCAAAAATTAACACACCCGCTTGGACTTTTGATGAAAAGCATTTCTTATTCCCATTATTTTAACTCTGATTATCTTTGGTGAGTGGAATTGTGTGCAAGTGTCTTTCGCTTATTTTTGTCTCTGGACCAAAAATGTATTATTTGTATAATCAAAATATTTTGAAAAGCTATTGATAATTGTGATAACAGGATAAAATTGATTTTATAGATCAGCAAATCTCAACCACATTGTATAGGCAGATGTGAAATAACTTATGAAAGGTCAGCATTTTCTTATGACAAGCAATACTGAACTAAAATTAGCAAAAACTTTGTGAATTCAAATTATCTCTTTAATCATGCCTCTTTTACCCCCTTGGGTTCCAACATACTGTTTTGAGTAGAGGTGGGTAGGAGGGGGCGGGATTGCCACTAACCTGGAGAATTGCATGCCGTCCACAGCTCATGTTATCCGTATCCAGTAGACAGCCATCTCCAACCTACAAATTGAGAGGGTTGGGGGATGATGCATAGCGACAATGTGTGGCCTTGGTAAGGGTGGGATCAAAGTCTAGCTAATGTCTGCGTGTGAATGACTGTTCATCATGTGGCCTCTGCAGGGGGAAAAAAAAAGGTTGAGAACAAAAGCCACAGACTAATCAGACTATTCCCAAACTCTAATATTCAAAGTCCTTACATGCCAAACTACTTCAATCCTTAACATTTCAAATTATACTCACAAGTTAGAAGGTTCTGAATGTAACTCTTTTCTCCCTTTTGCCTCTTTCTTCATCCATTCCTATGAGGCTCTCCCGAGATGACACCACAATGCTCCCAGGGCCGAGGATGTGGGTCCAAGCTTTTGGTGTATCAACCAGTGTGGGCTCTGTTCCATGGACACATGTCGAACTCCTGCCATTCTTCTCAAAACATATGCACAGTTTGGCCAAAGGAGCCCAAAAGAAATTACGTAGCTGAATCTTTTGCCAGTGTGGCAAAAATCAAAGCACATGGTCTATGAAAGATAGGTCGTTGACAGTCTTCTGGACTGCAGAAACAAGAGTATGTAGTGTTAAATCATCCTGCAACCAGCACACTTGCTATTTGTTTATCGCTTCATCCAACAAATGTGTGAACTGATAGTCAAAGGCACACTCTTTGACAAGAACAAATATGCAGAAAATATAAGAGCCCAAATGAGTAATTGTTTCCACCACTTACAATAGGATTAAGCATTTGTCAGATAAGGAAAATACCACAACTCAATTGGGAGCATGGGTGACATTTCAAATATAAAATATTTGGAATGCGTGTCCATATCTGATAAACATCACAATCTATTTCCATGTTATTATATCAATTTTGTCTCTATAGAAATCTCAAAGCTTCTGTTTTTAAACACTATGCAGATATAAATATTTACATTTGTTTGTGATACATGTGTGTACTGTGCATGTATTTGAGTGTATATACACATCACATATCATACGTATCATAATGTGCTATAATTCACACTAAAGTTAAGCCTGCCTGAAGTGATTTTGCATACCAAACCATATTTTATCACTTCAATAAAAATATTTAGTGAGCACTTTGTATGTGCAAGGTTTTGTGCTAAGTGCTAGCAAGGGACACAAAAGTGAAAAATAAATTCAATATGTATGCTTTCAAGGAGCTTATGATTTGTCAGGTAGTTGGAAAGACGAGGAAACAAACAACTATTAGGTAAACTTAGCCAAGTGATAATGATAGAGATGCAAACAAAGTGTCATGGGTATTTCAAAAATTGTATATAGATACGGAAGTAAAGTTCAGCCATTGTCAAGCGTTTTCCATAAAAAGCCAGAGAGTAAACAAATTCGGCTTCATGGGCTATACAGTCAATGTCACCACTGCTGAAACCTGACATTATAGACAAAAGAATCCATAGACAATTTGTCAATCAATGGGCATGGCTGCCTTCCCATAAGACTCTCTGTATGGACATTGGGATTTGAATTTCATATAACTTTAACATACTGCAAAATATTCTTTTTCTTTTTATTGCTCTTTTCAACCATTTAAAAACGTAGCAACCATCCTTAGCTCACAAGCAGTCCAGAAACAGGAGGTAGGCTAGATTTGGCTTGAGGGCCAGGGTTTGCTAACTCCTGATATAGATATAGACCTCGCTGAAGAGCTCAAGATCACAACCAACTGGGGTGTGAAAAGAAAGAACTTGGGGGAAAAGCTTCATGGAGAAAAGGGCTGTGATATGTACCATGAAGACAGGAACTGTTTAGAAGAGATGGCAGTAGGAAGGGAAAGGTAAGGAATGGGAGAGGAAAAGCAATTCACCGTAACTAGAATGCCTTGCTAAGGAGTTTGAGTAGGTCCTGAGGAAGCAGGGAAATATTTCAAATAAGGGCAAAAGGATTGCAGCTACTACTCAGATAGCGGAAGGTGGGAGGTTTGGTGAAAAAAGGGATGGAACTACTGCAGTCACCCAGCTGAGTGATCACAAAGCCTTGACCTTCCAAAGGGGTCATGGGACCAGGGACGGGAGGAGGGATTCGGGATTCAGTGACGAAGCCAGCAAGATCTGGTGGCGGATGCCTATATGTGTGAGATAAGCGCAGGAAGAAAGCTAACTCCATGGTCAAGGTCTGGGGAAGGTGGAAAAGCTGATGCTGTGACAGAAGGACTAGTTGCAGGGAGATTTTAGGAAGGATGATGAAGCTCAAGGCAAGTGAGGCAGGACGGGCAAGCACACAAAGGAGTCCATATTCTACTGGTTTCTGGAAATGGTCTCCACAGACAGCCTATCTTCTCTAAGCGGCAGGCCATTGCTATTATATCATGAATAGTTGCAATGATTTCAAATCAGTGTTCAGCATTACCTGCCAGCAAGATATTTTTGGATACTATCAAAATCTGGGCTCAGAGCGTTGTCATTTACCTTATAGTCCTTGGCAGAGAACAGGTTAAGAGCCACCGCTATCAACTACTTCCAAACACAAAAGCTGAATGTCTCATGTTAGCAAAAACACCTGAATAACTGAAGGTTGAACTGTGTTCCCACCTTACCTCTGTAACTGCCTGTTAGCTGTAAATTTGGACCTCAGAAGGAATTTTAGACTTCAGATACAGTTTGAGAATTGTTAGCATACAGAACCAGGCCATTCAATAGAACATTCTACAGTGAGGAAATTGTGCTACATCTTGCTGTCCAATAGGGCAGCCATGAACCCATGTGGTTAGTGAATACTTGAAATGTGGCTACTTGTGAATACTTGAAGTGTGACTGAGGAACTGAATTTTAAACTTATTTCATTTAAATTTAAGGAACCTCCAGAAACCAATATTGTACTGTATGTTAACTAAGTAAAATTTAAATTAAAAATATATAAAATAAAATGAAAAAAATATAAGGAAGCCTATGTAGCCCACGGTTACCCTATTGGCCAGTGCAGATATAGATGACAATTGGAGCTGAGGGAGTGGGTGAGTAGGAACAGCATATCCAGAATATCAGAAATAAGGGACATTTTAGAGTGGGAGGAGGCAGAAGGTGGGTAGAGATTACCTAAAGGAAAGCTAAAGAGGAAAAACCTTTGAGGAAGAGTGGTCAACAGTTTCAGCAGAGAACATGTAACAAACATGAGGAGATGCACAGACAAAAACATCTCCATGGACGGTAGATATAAGGTGACCATGGGGACCTTTGATACCTACAGGAGCGTGAGAGAGGCAGAATCAAACTCAATGGGTTTGGGAATGAACTGGTGACTAAAATTAACATAATAACAGTAATAACAGCAACAGCCATGGCATCATGCACCAGAACTACTTCGGAAAGAAAATAAATAAAAAGACAACTTTTTCAAAATCATGTGTGGCTTAACTCAGTTATTGGAAAGACCAGACTGGGAAGGACATTGAAATGTCCTGTCTTCCCTGACTTCTAGGATGCCTTCAATTATAAGGTGCACCATCAATATAGTAACAGCTTTCTGTGCAGGGGGCAAGAGGGAGCCACCACTTAATATACACACACCAATTCTTTTTTTTTAAGATTTTATTTATTTATTTCAGAGAGAGACAACGTGAGAGAAGGAACACAAGCAGGGGGAGTGGGAGAGGGAGAAACAGGCTTCCTGTGGATCAGGGAGCCTGATGTGGGACTCAATCCCAGGACCCTGGGACCATGACCTGAGCCGAAGGCTCAGTCAGCTTAACTGGCTGAGCCACCCAGGCGCCGCCCCACACCAATTGTAATAGCCAGGCTTTCTAGACTCAAGGGAACATAGTATATAACACACAAAGGTAAAAGGTCTTCCTTAAAAACGCAATGGCTTTCCTTCTCCACTGGAGAAGGAAACCTTAGCTTTGTGGAGAGGTTCCAATCAGTACCGTCACAGATTCTCAGAGAATTCTGGCTATGCATTCTTGCGCAAATGGTAACTAGAGAAAAAAATGTGTGACAGTTGCCCCAGGAGGTAAGAACATTAGGACAAGGAGCAGGGCATGAGAAGAGGGTAGGTTGACTTAGGTTCCAGAGAGAATGGAGACATGGCGTCACTCTGCCATCACTGGCCACAGTTACAGACATGGGACGAACAAAGGAATCAGACTCTGAGCATATGCGCTCAAACTCTGAGCACCCAAGCTCTTTCTTGTGAAAGAGCACATATGCTCAGGTTAGCTCTGGGTTCAGGTGAGGCTGCTCTGGAGTTCCGGTGCCAAACCAAGGCTCTTCATGTGAGGCACTGCCAACATCGTCAGACAATCTGAGGAACACAGATCACTCTCATCTCTCCCACACCCACTCCTGCCATTTCTGGGCTTCTGGTTAAAAAAGGAGACTTTTCCTTTACTTTCCTTGGAGCAATTTACAGGACCATGGCATCCAGCTCACATCTTCAGGCCTTATATGCACACTGAGAAATATTTACTTTTATTAAAGAACATAGAATCATGGAACTAGAAAAGACATCAAAAGACCAGTCCCAATCAGCGATCTGTCTTCAGACAAGTATTTGTTTATCGTGCCCCCAAAAGATGATTATTTATATCCTTCTTGCAAATCTTTAGGGACAGAGACGAGACGCTCTGCCTTGTTTGTTTGCTGCAGCATTATATCCAGATGTTGTTCATCCAGAACAGAAACCTGTATATTCCTGGCAAAATGCATCAACCTCCATGCTGGAGTCTTTGTTCAAATGCATACTATATTTGAATAAACACGTCTGGGTCACTAAGTTCCTTCCAACAAATGTTTTAACATCTTCCCATTTCTTTCTTCCATTTGTTCAATTCATTTCAAAAATAATAATCATTGTTCTTTGCCCTTTTGTCCAGTTTGTTACTCTGTCTTGTATTTTTTTTTAATTAGGGAAATTTAGTGCAACATGTTATGCCTCTGATTCTAAATGTCGACAGTAAAGCTCTCCAAACTCATGATTTCTGTGGCAAATATAACCCAGTCTCACTGCCGAGTCACAGAGGCACAAGCATTAACATTTTATGCTATATGACAAAATACTGCACTTTTGGAAGGGGCCGGGATTAATGTTACTATGACAACTCCAAATTTCTGACTTTTATGCATGTAAAATTTCAAGGATACAGTTGCATTATAACACAAGGTTGTTTATAAAATCTCGCCTGAGCACTAAGATATTTATTACAAGTCCTCACTGAGACCAATAGAAAGTGTCACACCCCCCCATAGCAATACACATCAGTGAAATAGATGGTAGTGTATATGTGGTTGCAAAATATTATGAAATCGATTAAAATCTTATTTCTTTCATAGCTGCTATACTTATAAACATACATACAGTATGCAGCCCTGGATATAAATACAAATAAAACATAAAGAGAAAACATATAAAACCTCATAAATATACAGTATCCTGCCTTATCAATATTCATTTATGCATATCTCTGCACTCACGCATTAATAAAAGCACATATATTGGATTTGAATGTGTGAGGGATGGGTAGGGAAGCTGTAATCAAGATATTCAAGCTCTCCTCTTCATGGAGAAGTATTACATTATCTCTCTCAGCCTATTATGTTTTCTGAAATTTCCAAATGTATGTTTTGGCCTCTTCAACTTTAGTCTTTTGCATTTAAGTAATGAGAAAGTTAAGTGCAATAAATGGATCACTCAAGGGCATTACAAAGAATGTTTTGATCTATTTAGAGCCTTTAACTTCAGAGCAAAGGCCTGGTTTAGTGTGACCTTAGTGAATTCAAACTGTTTTGTTTCACTAACAAGTGAAGCATATATTTCAATAGAATTAATGTATGACTAGCTTCTCAAAGAGACTCCATTTCAGGCTGGGTTGCGAAGGGCGGGGGGGGCACCTGATTTCAAAACTCCCACAGATGTATTTCTAAGAAAGCATCTCAGTATAATGCCAACTGATGAAAATTTGAGAAGTATATGGCCTTGCAGCTCTATTTTATTTGTGTTAGTTAGTAATTAGTGGTACAAATATAGTTTTCTTCAAAAATTCAAAGCGCCAGGATTCTTTGCAAGAGACCTGGACTTTTTCTCAACAAATTCCAACATGTTCCCCATAGGATTCAGGGGGACAGGGCCCTGCTCTGTATTCTTATTTGGTTAACTGTTAGTATTGAGGTCCAAATCAAACTCTGAGCTGAGATTCTTTCCTGTTTCTTGGGCCCTCACCTCCCATAGACGTCTTCCTTTTCAATGGCTTCAGTCCTTCCTTCGGCAGCTATGAATAATGCGCCAACATCCTTACTAAAGGCCAATTGTTTTATGGAGCTGGGATGGATAATTAGTAAATTAATTCATTAAAGTTACCCTCCCATTATTGAACCAATTATCTGTATAAGCAAGATGTCCTTAGTTTATAAAAGACATTTGTGCCCATGAGTGAATAATTGTGAACCTGTTCTTTTTCCTTTCTTGACCGAGTTTAGAAAGACATTTTACATGGAGTTCCTTTATGTCCTTACTAAAACAGCTGACAAAATATAACAGGGCCAGAGGCAGCCTAGGGCACAAAGAGCCATGGGGTTCGACACAAGACTTATAATCAAGCTTTAGAAACAGAGCCTTTGATTTAGTAATAGCTCACATTTATTGAGTTCTTACAGAGAGCAAGGTGCTATTTGAAATACTCTGCATTTGCATGTTTTCATCCTCACAATAACGTCCTAAGAGTGAAACAGCAATTGAACAGAAGGCTAAGTGACTTGCTCAAGTTCATGCAACCAGAAAGCAGTGCAGCGAGGATTTGAACCCCAGGGAGCCAGGCTCCAGACCACACTCATCTGTTTTTCTTTTCTTTCTTTCTTTCTTTTTTTAACGTTTATTTATTTATTTGAGAGTGAGAGAGAGAGAGCATAAGTGTGAGGGGCAGAAAGAGAGGGAGAGAGACTCTTAAGTAGACTCTGTGCTGAGTGTGGAACCTGACCTGGGGCTCGATCTCACGACCCTGAGATCACAACCTGAGCTGAAACCAAGACTTGGTCACTTAACCAGCTGCACACCCTTCGACTGCTTTTCTTGACTTAAGTTTTTTCAGATCTCTTGAGATCCAGTTTTAAAAGGCATAGAGTTTTGGACTTTCTTGAGGCACCCCTATGACCATCCTCCGCTTGAGGATGGGAGAGGTATTCCATATAAGTAAAAGCTTCAAAGCATTTCCTCTCACTTTAAACAACTTCGCCTCTTACGTGTCTGATATTTTAAACTACACGCTTGCCCTTTAGTCAGTGGGAGAAGAGAGAACCAAACTTCAGCTTTGATGGTAAGAGTTTCTCTTTATAATTGTATAAGCTTTTTTTTCTTATGATTAAATTCTAACCTGTGATTGTGGAGAGTTTGTAAAACACTGAAACAATCCTTCTTAATAGTTACGCCTTGTTAATGATCAATCCTGGTAATAATGCTATGGTAATTAGCACTTCAACATATTTTATCTGTCTTTTCTATGCACACTTTCATATTTTAGATAACATTGTATATAGTAATTACTAATAATATTTAATACCTGTGCATAATCACTAATATGCTAAGAACTATTCTAAGTTTCATATACATCTTGCTTATTTCATTTTTATCATAAGCCTCATGCCAGTAATGTTATTTATTACCAGGGCAATGGCTTTATGGTATTTTATTTGTGTAATATCTACTGTGTTTAGAATTAAAAACTTGTTTTTTCCTCTTTTTTTTACTATTGTATGTAATACTGAAATGAACATCTTCATGTGTTTCAGATTCTTCTAACATGGATAAGGCAGATTGCTAGACATGGAATTAGTAGGTCAATGGGCTGACCCTTTATAAGGCTGTTTCTGGTAGTTTTTGCCAAATTGCTTCCTAGAATCTACTATACAATTCTTGCTGGAAGCCTGAAACACTTAGTGAGGCAACTGTTATTTGGGGAGGTTAAGTTAAGGGATATGCCAACCCTCTTCTCAAGTTAAATCATCAGAAAGCTCCAAGTTTAAAAAAAAGAAAAAAAAAAGAAAGTTCCATGCTTGAAACTCATTAATGTGACTTCTCAGAATGGTCTTCCTAAAGTCACATGTCAAGAGTATGGCCTTGACTTCCATGGAGAACAATTAGGACTTACTCCAGGTGAGCAAAATCACTGTTTAAAGCATTGTCTACAGTGTTAGTCATCATCCCTTAAATAGGAGCAAACAGCTTTTGTCCTGTTTGATTAACAGTCACACATTCATCTTTTTTCATTTTTTCATTTTTCATACAAATTCCATTTGTACCTAGACAGTCTGGAAACCTAAAACCTAAGTAAATATCCTACAGTAGCCTACAAAATGAAATATAAACTTTTCATTGGCAAAATATTCTGCCCACCATTTTGTCCCAGTGTAGTGTTCCAATCACATCTCCTATTATTGCTATAAGTAAACTCTCTGTCCTAGACAATTTCAAGTCCCACTTTTTTGATGACACATCAGGTGTCTTTAGCATCCTCATTACAGGCACAGTACCATTATCTAAACACCTTATTTAGACTTTTACATGTTACCCTATTTTCTTTACTTGCCTTTTTAAGTCCAACTTGGTGACTAGGTCATAAGCCCAGAGAGCCTCTCTCATGTTTGCATCCTGTAGGAATTCTTAGAGGAGAGGGTCTCATGTCTTAGGTTTATTTAGTAACATGTATAGGGTCTGTTGGGCATTCCCCAGGGAAATACAGTGAGGCAAGAAGAGTCCATTATTACCCCCTTATAACCCTTAAGAACTTGAAATCCCTTTACATCATAATCACTTCTAATAAAGGCATAGTCACTTAAGCTAGGAAGTCATTCTCCTGTAACATAGAAGCATAAACTGCTAAACAGGTCCCACTTTCATTGTTAGGACTACAGATTAGTATAAGATCTCTGCTCTAGAATTTACTGAGTGGTTAGCAAAAAACAAATGTTGACTCAGTACTTATCATATGTACCTAACCTCTCTCCGAGAGAAGAGGACATCACTGAAAACCCCCTTTCAGTTTGGTTAGGGTTTAGAAATTTCTTTCCGTAACCCTGCAACCAAGGAACCTTTCTGAGCAGCATTACTTTGACTACTCTAAGTGCGTTTTATAGAAACATCTCTGGAGAGTGCTTATGTTCTATGGAAAGCCAGTATTTTTCAATATGGAAGCTCAACAAACTAGCTTGTACCCTTTTGTGTCCCCTAATCATTTCCTCTCAAGTTTCCAGAGTTACTTGAGAAATATTCACTTTGTGAACCTCCTTTTGTAAAGTAACAGTTTGACCTGTACGCCTCAGTCAAGAGCAGAGTCATAAAATGTGGCTAAACAAGGCACTTGAGGAAAAATAATCAGGGTCAGTGTACAAGTCAGCCTAGCAAAGGGATGAATTCACTGAGTGAAATCACCAGGTAATGAGTAGGTTGGAGGCAATTGAATTTTCTCCTGGAGAAATCTTAAACTCTTGGGAGGGCGCGGGAAGGAAAACAGACTTGTTGATCCAAGAGACTCTTTAAGTCTCTCGTGTCTCAAGTATGGAAATGTCCAAAACTAACCATTGAGATAAGAGAGGCATCTTCAAAACAGGCAGCGACATCTTCCCCTAACGCCATCAAAAACCTGCAACAGAGAAAACGCAGAAACCGTCATTCAGATCCCAGAGACCGGGAAGTAGCTAATGGAGCCATATATTCATCATATTGATTGGGCCATTGATTTTTCCCCCCTTTTCAGCGCCCATTTCTTGGTCTTGTGCCAGAGATGCTTTAAAGAGCTTAAACAAAACTTACACCAAATCTTGCCAAAGGCCCCCAGGGACCCTACAAACTAACTTTCTCTGTTGCTGCAAGTGTAGCTGCCCAGGCGAATCCCCTCCAGAAGAAATTCCTTCTGGATCCAAAAAGCTGCTAAACCTATCTAATGAAGAACCCCAACTGGGAAGGGAGGTAAGCAGAAGCCTAAGAGATAAACCTGGGTGGCTGGGCCGAGAGGACATGAAGAAAGATTTGCTAAGCTGCCCCTGAGCAAAGAAAACCTAATACCTTAGTACAAGTGGAAGAATTCTTATCTCAGCATCAAGAGTATGGAAGGAGCATCTTCATTTTCCTAGAACCAGTAATAGAAATTCTGGCATCAGCTACTTAATCTATTACTGTCCAAACTCTGCTGTGTTTAAGAATCATTCAGCAGATTCCTGGGTCCACTTTTGGTGAGTCTGGTTCAGTAGTGAACAGATCATAACAAGCAGATTCCTAAATGAAGGGGGTCTTTGGATCAAACTTGGAGAAATACTGCAAACAGGTTAACTGCAGAGGAGTTAAATAGTTGAATGATTTAACTTTGCTAAATAGTTGAATGATTAATAATCATCTTGTTATTATTGTCCACTTATTCTATGCACAGGCATCTAGAGAGCCTCTTGCCAACCCTTGAGTAACAGAGATGCACAAAGATTGGTATTAATTAGAAACCTTTGGTTGCAAGTAGCAGAAACTGACTTAAGTTAACTCAAGCAAATCAATGCGACTTTATTATGAGGCTATAATGACATCCCATGGAGTTTGATGACCTGAGTTAAGGAACTAGAAATTCATAATACTCTGCCTCTCTCCTATCTGCTAGTTCTCTCTCTCTCCCTGCCTCCATATTCCTTCCCTGCTTCTCAGTTTATGAGGCAGGAAATGGCTGCCTCAAAGTTCCCCAGTTAACACATGAGAGTTCTACACAGAGAGACTAAATTCCAGTTCTAACTTGGCTTGGTTACTGCCTATAGCACAATTAATATGGATCCAAGGTCACCTAGAGGTCAGAGGCCACATGAAAGGTGAAGAGTAATCTTGAGTAGGGAGTGGTAAAGAACTTAAAGTTTTAATTATACTCTTTCTAGGCTCTCACTCTGAACAAAGATGTTTCACAAGAAATCATGCAACATGTAGCCTCATATAGCAAGGAAGCAATGATCCATAGATTGCTGTTTCTTAGAAGGAAAACAAAACAGATGGACAAGATTTGGTCTTAGCACAGGGTCAGCTCAAGGTATAATTGTCAAATAAATGAAAAGTATCTGATTCCCCTTATCTTCTCTTTCTAAGCCTTTACACTCCACCTGTGTCCCCCTGCTTACTCCATCCTCTTCTGCCAGTAGAGTAGGTATTAATCACTTGTACCCAGTATGCATGGGTTAAATTGATCTGTCTCTTACTTCTTCACGGCAAAAGATGACCAAATGAGACTAAAATCACCCATTTGAATGACAGGACATTCATTTCATTTACCCTGAAGGCATCTCCCCTTCCTGAGGCACTGGGCAAGCGAGTTATTCCTTGTGCTAAGATTTTGGTGCCTCTCACATTTGAGCAATAAAGCAAATCAAAATGGACAGAGCATGATCAGGAGTTTTGATCTCAAAAGCAGATGTATTCTCAGATATATTTTTTTGGCACTTCATGACCTATTTGTCTGTATCAGGAGATTTTTCTGTTTTTAAATATTTAAACAGGGTGAAAGAGTTCATTTCAGCCTCTGCGACGAGCAAACCCCATGGTACTCTTCCATAGGCTTAACAGAATTTTCCTTCTGAAAAATTTCATCCTCCGAAGGCTGAAGGTGGAATTGTATGCGCTTGGGGTGGGAGTAGGTGAGAGGAGTTTGATCACAATTTAGCAAACCTTGACATTCTTTACAAACTCCATCATCTATTGCTTGAGGGGCTTTTCACCTACCCAGGTGTTCTCTGCTGGCAGCTAATTGGTGTGTGTGTGTGTGTGTGTGTGTGTGTGTGTGTGTGTGTTGTTTTTTAATCAAGCCAGACTTCTTTGCTTGAAATTTTATAATTTATTTCTATATTTAATTTGTGCATTTGAAGAAAGAATCACCAAAAGGCATCTGGTCTCTTGAGGCTAAATGTACTTAACAAAGACTCCCATCAGAAATTTGAGCCAACTTCAAATGAGTCTCCCTCTGAGTCCAATGAGCACAAATCTGAGCTTTCAGCTGAGGTGTGGCTCTTCAAGCTTCTAAGATAGGATGAGCTAGTGCCAGGGAAATCTGTTAGGACAAGATGCAGTGATTTGTTCCCACGCTTTTTCTACCCTCTGGGCATTCACACTCAGCGGGGAGGTCACTCTACACTGAGCCACCTTGTGGCATGTGGGAAAACAACAGCCAAAGGCAAAAGTTCTGGGTGACACAAACATTTCTGGGACACTCTTTGGAGAGGTTGTGGTAGTGATCCTGTGGGCCTTCTTAAGGGAATTGGGCAAGAGAGCTTTTTTCGGCCGTTCAATTTGTCTTCTGTAACATAACTCTTCTGGGAGTTGGTATTATTGTAGTGATTAAGAGAGAAAACTTGGGAGAGCCACAAAAACGAATCCCAACCTTACTCCACCAGCTACTTAAAAAGTTATTCAGTCTGGTGTGAGCCTCTGAAAAATGAGAATGATAATGATATCTACCTCATACTTTAGTTGTGAGAATTAAATGAGATAATATACAAGAAGAGGGTGGCATAGTGTCTGGCACAAATCTCAAAATTTTTTCAGTGGATAACAGGAAAACAATTGCTATCAGACTTGTTTGGCAAATTCTCACTATTGCTCCTTTGAAATTAGAGCCATGCTTTTCTTGCGTGGCCAAAGATTTGATGACAGAGTTGCCTTTTTAGAGAAGGAAAAGAATCTTTCAGAAAGTGCTGTTAAGTCCATGTATTCGTTTTGTGATTATTAGATTTAATTAGTCAGTAGAAACTACTTATAAGCTTCTCTGCATTAACAAAGAGGATATCCATTTGATATCAAGGCAGACTTTGAAAACTCCCCTTTCTCTTTGTCTTCCTGCCATATTTTACCAAACTAGCTATCTTGAAGTATTAGGAGATATTAGTCAGAGAAAACAGATCTACTGATGAGTTCCAGGAGCTTAACTTGATGTCCATTCAGATGAAAGTTGAAAGTTTTTGGTGATGTTCATAGGATCATTCTAGATCAAACAGATTGATTGCAGTGGAAGCCCAGCTAACCCAAAACCAATGAGTGAAAAGTTCTTTTCCCATTTCCTGTCTTCTTGCTTTCTCTTTATATTTTAAAAGCAAGTAAATCCTTTTTAAGTCCTGATCTTTTGGATACATCTGAAAGCTTCGCCCAAATTCACAGACCCTTTGCCTCTGCCAAAATACAACGGATAATCTGTTAAAGGGGGAAAAAATTATAGAAAAATACTACCTAAACCCCAAAGACTTTCAATTTTGAGTGATTTTTTTTCTGGGTAGTGTCTCAAAAAGAAAAACATTTTATAGAATTATATAGAGGGTGAAATCTCACATCATTAATAGAAGGCACCAGATACCCAGGGAGATACTTCTCATTCTATTCCTTAGGCTAATTAATTGAAAGAAGCTCTTGAAAGATGGACTCAATGCACTGAAATAGTTACAGTCCCAGGTCATGGGACAAGGCTATGATTTTCCTTATCCATTTGGAATATAATTGAGATGGTGTGGAAACTAGAGTCAGGGAATCAAAAGAATATCCAAGTATAGGGACCATGATATTTTAAGTCTTAATGACAGAATGTATGTCCTTTGACCTTCTTCCATCATGTTATTCAGTATGAGGTATTAGGAGGAGGGGGAAGCGAGTTGGTTTTCCATCTCTACCAAGAAATTCAATATATTTTGTTGATTGTATTTTATTTTGAGAGGTGCTACATGAGTAGGAATTATGTTTAATATCCCAGGAGCTTATCATTGTGCAGTACTTCACAGTTTGAAAATCCCTTTTAAGTGGGTTGTTTGGTTTAATCTTCACCACAATAAAATATGTTCCACAGATCATTATTAGAATTCAAATTTGATAAATGAGGTTCCAAGAGATTAAGTGACTTGTTCAAGTCCACTCTGCTAGTAAATATTCATGCTGAGTTAAGAAGATGGTGTTGTTGGGAGCTTAAATGGAACACCAAGAAAACTTATGGAACTTCCTCCCCTCCAAATCTTTCAGACACAAAGTATATTCTCTTCTGACTAAAGTGTTGCATACGTGGTACCCACAAACGGTGAGGAAAGAGACCAGAGACCTCTCCTAAGTATTCTGCTAGCCCTGTAATTGGGGCAGTTTCTTGCTGTCTAAATGGAAGAGCAGTGATGATAATAATTAAGTTCAGGCTTCCGTACTTCCTTTCATCTGAATTCTTCAGCCAGACAAGAAGGAACCACCCCCTCTACATAGTATGGATCTCTTTTCAAGTTGGTCCACCTCCATTAACTATCTAGATCTTCGTTTGGGTAAAAGCAAACATCTTATGGAAAACTCAAGAGTTTGCACACACCCCCACCCCCACCCCCACCCCCTTAAATGTGTGGTCAAGTCTGCTTTTTACAGAGCAGGATGTCGTAGATTTATAAAACTTTCTGAACAAATGAAGTTGCTGCTCACATAAAAATGAAGTTAAGGACCCATCAAAATCTCTCGTCAGCAACATCTGAGAGTTTAGTGGGGAGAGTCTGGAGGCAGAGCCTGAATAGAAATGTGAACACTCCTTCACTCTGTCCCTGCCTCCTCTCAGCCTTCCACCTGCAATAGACTGTATTCATATCTCCCAGAGGAAATATGCTATTACTGATAATATGATCACTGAAACACTGGGAGTGGTTAGATACAGAGCTCTGGCAGTGGGTTAATAAAAGGCCTAATGAAGAACAAAAAATCCTGCCAGTCGTTGTAAAAAAATATTGCCCCCGGGAAATTATAAATCAGACACCATGGTGTGAAGTTTAAAAATATATATATTGCATTGGCTCACTGATAAATGCAGGAGTGGGCAGACGGGTGACGAAACAAATATGTCACTGGATGCCCTTGAAGTTTCAGTCCACCTCAGCATGATGCAGTTAAATGCCTCAGCAGTGCAAAGCCAAAACCACATTTACTCAGCCTTGTCAGATCACTCTGCACCGGGCGGCAGAAACAGGATGCCTGGTCCACAAATTAGTTATAATTCCCAGAGCCTCGCTCGCGTTTTCTCTTTTTATTTCTCTCTCTCCCTCTCTCTCTCTCTCTTTTTATTTGTTTGTTTGCCTGATTCCACAGCATTAATCTCAATAGACTCCTAAATGCTGCTTCTGAATAGAGACCTGTATTTAGGGTTTTCTTAATATATCCACACTGAGTTTGTCTGGAAAGAACCCAGTAGAAAACAGTTTTATGGGCAGCCTCAAGGCAATTCCATCTGACCCATACAGGAACATATCAAGGCAAAGGCCCTAACAGCTTCACCCTACCTTTTAGCTAAACTGTCAGTAATCTAGGAAAGGAGTTGACCTCTCCAACACTAGGAACACTCACACACCTTGAGTCATGAACACGTTGGCTCCCTGACAAATACTCACTGAAGGGCCGCAGTTCATCTTCTTGGCTTTGCCCCTTCATGGAGTCCCTCTTGCCTGTGACCTCTCTTTTTAGCCCACTGCCCTCCAACAGGCCAGTTCTTCTCCAAGGGATCACTTCTGCCTGCTTTTCAGCTGGTTGACTGTGTGCCAACTGTTGAATCCCCACTGGAGATAGGCATGTGTCCAGGGCACTTGGGGAAAGGTGACCAAACAGTGCAGTAGGGTCAAGGCCAAGGAGAACCCCTCGTTCTCTCCCCCACCCCACCCTCACCGATGAAGCCTGCTTTATGTTCTACCTGCTGGAGCTGGTGTCACTCAATGTGCCACTGAAAGAAATGGGGAGAAGCTGAGATGTTTCCAGAACTCCTTTCCATTTTTTAAGAACTCCAGAAAGGCAATTCCTGAAATGTAAGGAAGCTCTGTTAGAGAAATTCCATCTCTTTTAGGGAAATTCAACAGCAAACCTCCAATAGATTGTACGGGGAGACATCTCTACTTATCACGAGCATCAGGACCTTTATCTTGAATTCTCCTTACATCGTCCTAGAGAACTCTAAAACATCAGCACCAGCATATTACCCTGGTATCAGAGGGTCTCTTGGCCCCAGACGTGGATTCATCTTTCTTTTCTTTACTGAGGTGAGGTGAGACTATGTAGACCAAACTTTACCAAGGATTCAGGGATGGGAGAAATGAGAAAAGAGATAGTAAAAGGAATATACAATTTAGTAATCTGATTCACCCATTAAAGCTTTATAAAGCTGTCTGATGGAGCATTGATTTCCACAAGCCAGAGCAAATTTCTGAGAGAATTTTCATGGGTGCACAGTGCCGCAAAATGCAAAAGAACAAAATGCAGTGAGATTTTCATATTATATATAATATATATAGTAAATTACACTTTATTTTATTTATTCTCCTTCTTCTTCTTATCCATAAATAGTCCTCTCTTTGAATAGACTACACTGGCTTTTTTGGTATCCTTATTTGGTAAAATAAAAACTTGGTCATTCTGTGCTGCTCTCCCACTTTCTAAATTTTACTGGTCCCCCAAATCCAAAGACCTGGTACCCACCACAACAAAGGGGTGACTTCCTACCTTGTTCCCAGTATGCCCTGACATGACAGAGGCTACCTTCTCCCATCACCATGGAACCAGTCACCTCAAACATATCCAGAGATCCTTAAGTAATGCCCAAGACAAGAAGGTTTCCCCTGAAAATAAAGGAGTTCCGTTTTACTCCAACCTCAAAGTGCCAACTTCATATTTTTATTCTGAGGATATTTCTTTTTATTTTGAACTTTGAGAGAAAATTGGTTTCTGGAGGGTGCTGTAGTGCTACTAAGAGGACATCTACCACGTGGAGACTGAAACAAGACCACTGGCTCCCCAGTGTTCACACTGCCACCTTCATAAGCCAAGCCAAAGATCCCTTTTCCCTTCCTTGTACACTTAAAAATTGTATTGTATATATTTGGTTATGCTATTATCAGAGGGAGCTTTGCAATGTTGCCAAATGTGTGGCCACCAGACTTATTTGTAGAATAAAGTCCTTGACAGAATCTAGTTATATAGTCATTGTAGTTTATGAAATCCAGCTTATAATTGGTGTTACTCAGTGCCAACTGCAAAACCCAACCAAGTTAGGTTAACTAATTCTTAATTCAGTAGGTTATGTATATATAGCTCTTGGTCACGTGCAAAAGTAAAGACTATGAAATGGCATGCTGTGCACCCTTAATTTGGAAGTATTAAAGAAATGATTTGTGTCCAGAGGAGGTCCTTAAGGGACAACCATGGAGCTACAAACCATTCTTTAAGAATTAGCACTTTGGGAACCCTAAGATACCAGGTGAATAAGCCATACTCTCCAGAATGCTGGCTTAATTCTTTCTGGGTTTGTTTTCTTTTGTTATTCCTGACCTTTTAGTTAAGGTTTTTTTTACATGTTCCTGCTCTGCTGAGAGATCTCAAAGAAGAGCCTTAAGTCTACATGTGAATGAGGAATACTCCAAGATAAAATAGGAAGAACCTCAAGTTCACGTCTGAATGTGGAATTAGAGAAGAGAAGGAGCAGAAGCCTCTGTGCAGATAAGTTTTCCCCGGGAAAAAGGAATCTTAGAAATAGAGAGAAAAGCCTATAGCCAAAACCACCTCTCTCTCACTTGGAGGTTCTTCATCTTGGGCAATTTTAGAGAACTGGGGTCCTATTTGACTAAAGATCCACTAAATGCTGTTAGGTAGTCAATAAAGATAAGGGCAAAAAATAAATCTTTGAAATTGGTCCATGAAGCATGTTGGTGATCTTAACAAAAGCAATTGCGGTGGAGTGGCAGGGGCAGAAGCCATTGTGGATCTGTTGAAGAGTGGACCCAGTGAAAATGTAGGAGTACCATTTGCAGACGAATTTCGGGAAGCTGAACTATGGAAAAGTGTGGAGAAATGGGGTGGTAGCTGGAGGGCTTACAGGGTAAAAAAGTGTAAAGAGGGGAAATAATACAGCATGTTTGTATAAGGGGAAAGATCATTTAGGAAGAGAAAGATTGATGATGCGAGAGAGATTGAGAGAGAGAGAATAGCCAAATGAGCAAAGACCTTAATAAATTCAGATACAATGAGATAGGGAGGGTGTATGGAAGTACCAACATTTGGAAGGAGAAACTATATGTACTTCATTTTAATAGTAAGAGAGAAGATGCTAGGTGCTGTTGTAGATTGGTTTGGATCACCAATTCTGATGATGGAAAAAATGACAAGAGTTCTCATCTTATGGTTTCTATTTTCATAATGACTCTAGGTTATTAGCTGAAATGAGGGGGAAAGAAGTGAAAGCAGAAGAGATTTTTTTAATGGTGCTTAATTTTTTTTAATGTAGGATCGTTGAGTAGTGTTGAGGAGGCTTTTGAGGTCTGATTTTTTTTCCCCTCAGCTATGCTGTACTTTTCCATGTGCAAATATGGAGAAAAGTGGACCAAAGTTGGAATTCTACAAAGTTCAAGAATATTTGCAAGGGAGAAATTACAATAATGTGTCATGAAATCTCAGCTAGAAATGAAGGGAGTAATAGCAGAAATGAGTTGAATGATTATGAACAAATGATTATGATTCAAATGAATGTCATGAAGTAGGAAGTACCAGAATAATGGGAAGCTGTGGTCAAAGACGTATATGCATTTGAGATTTTGAAGTGGGTGGAGAGGAAAAGATCACTTCAAAGAGAAAGAAAGGAACTGAAAAGCCAAATTCCCTGGAATGATGAAAGGAGCATCGAAGAGATTGAAGATGCTGAGGTCAAAATTTAATAAAAGAGAAGTGGCTGGAGGAAATCTATAAACAATGGTCATGAGAAGAAGATGATGGTCTGTGTAGAAAGGCAGAGCCTCCAAGATGCAGGGGTTGTGTAGGAGGGAGGAGAATACTGGTCTAACAGCAGTATGGTGCAGAGGAGGATAATTAAGTCTCCTTCCAGTCCTGGCAAGGGAAAAAAGACCTCTCCAAAAGAGAGGGCTGCTAAGCAGTGAGGTCTTCGGAGGACAGTCAGATTTCAGTTCAAGTTGTGAGTGGACATTTATCAGAGAGTTTGACTCTCAACGGCTGTTTACCTCCCAAGAGGAGAGTGTCAGGATTTGAAAATGAAGGGCAAGTGGAGGGCTAAGCCAGTTGTCCAGTGATGAGAGTTCAAAGACTAGAGAATGAGAAGAGTATGAGCCAAACTGAGAGGCTTGATGGAACTATTCTCAGGGACTGCTTTTTCTGCACACATCACCACAATTAGGAGCACTGTTGAGTGTCCGCAATGTACGGGGTCTGCATTTTACATGCATCATCTCATTTAAACTGCTGACAGTTTATGAGCAAGTGGCCTCATTTCCCATTTTACAAAGGATGAAATTAGGATTTAGGTCATGTAACTTGCTTGAAAGTATACAGCTTCTGAACAACAGAGCTTAACCACTCTTCTACATTGCCTGTCATTTAGTAACAGGTGTGGGACCGAAGGAGTTGATCATCTTCAAAAGTTTCATAAATCAAGCCACAGCTGTAATTCACTAAAGGAGTTCAATATTTCTGGGCATACTATTCTGAATTCTTTGTCAAGGCAGAAATAACTCCACCCCCCCACCCGATGGAGTAATCTGTTTGGCCAATCCCAACTTTCTTGAAGCAAGATTAATTTTTATTAAGTGGTGTAGTTACATAGTACTTTAGATCAGAAATAATCAAAACATTTTACAGACAATAAGATGTCTCTCTGACTTAAAAAAAAGTAAAATGACCCAATAAGGTCAGTGGCAAAAGCAAGAATTCCACCAGGGCATTATGACACTGCTCACTATAAAACACTGCAATTCCTTACTCATTAGCAAAGCTTTATTTTCCATGGGATGTATTTCAAATGAGGATATGCTATAAGTAGAAAACAATACATACGGGTTCATTAGTCTTGCTCTTTTAAAGATAAATGCTGTATGTGGGATAAATGCTGTGAGCAAGAAATTATAAGCAGGTTCCCATATGCTAGATATCTATTTCCACAGCTCCTATCATCATGGTTTCTGGGCACTTTGACAGATAGATGAGGCTAATTCAGGCAACGCAGTACATTCGGAAGAGTAGGTGAAAATCCTCTTTCTCCTTAGCTCCCTGTCTCAAAAAACAATAATTCATTGGAAAAGAAAAAGGAGGAAAGACTTTCTGGAATGGAAGGAAACCTAAGGGGAAAGCCATGCAGGAGGGGCAAGTTTCAATCCTTTGGTTACAAGTAATAAAGGCGACAGTATGACCCTTTGACCAGGTGTTTGGAAACCTATCTTAAGTAAATAACCCTAAGTGGGGAAAATGTTGTATGCTAATCATCATAGCATTAGATAGGGAAAAAATTCAAAAGCAAAGAAGAAAGAGTTTTTCAAAGGTAGTATTTTAAAATAATTTATGGTGTATGTTTACCTGGATATTATGTAACTGTTTAAATCATATTTATAAGAACCATAAAATTATTTGGGAAAATTCTTATAATGTTAAATGGCAAAAGTGGTAATACGTTAAACGTAATATGTGAAATGTTAAATAGTTTAAGAGTGTGATTATAGCTGTGAAAAAGAAAAATATAAAGCATAGGGAAAAGATTGGGCTTAGGTGTTGAGACAAGCGGTAATTTCTTTTTATTCTTTTAACTTTTTCAAATTTCTATTAAGAAAAAAATGTCTCATTTTGAACTACAAATGATAATGCCATGATCTGGAGGTCTGAGAGCTAGAAATTATACCAATAATAATCACATGTTCAAAATCACTCAGTATGGGTTTCCAAGAAGTATATCATTCTGGCTAACCCTGTATTTTAATCAGATTTTCCTGATTTTACATTTCTTACAGCACATTAAAGTGTGGACCGTCAAAGGATTTTGACAAGCCCACCCACCCAAGTAACCCATCCACAGTCAAGATACGGCACATGTCCGTTATTCCAAAAAGTTTCCTTATGCCTATTCCCAGCCACATCCTCCCAAGCTGCCAGAACAGGCAACCACTGCTGTGTTTTCTCTCACCGATAGATTACTTGTTCTTGTTCCAGAATTTCACATACGTGGAATCATACAGTTTGCACTCATTTGGGTCTGTCTCCTTTTGCTCAGCATAATGGTTTAAGATTAATCCATGTTGCTATATGTATCATAGTTTATTCCGTACACACACACACACACACACACACACACACACACATATATATATATACGAAACATTTTCATCCATTCATCTGTGATCTGTTGGTGATCATTTGAATTGTTTCCATTGGGGGATATTATGGATAAAGATGTTATAGATATTTCTGTTCAAGCCTTTCTACGAACATGTTTTCATTTCTCTTGGCTAAATACCTACAAGTGGAATTCCTAGGTTATATGGTAATTATATGTTTAACTTTATAAAAGTTAAGCCACTTTCCACATGGTTTTTCCAAAGTGGTTTTAACCATAAAGGTTCTAGGAGAAAATCTTTTCAACCTTAGAATAGATGAAAAATTCTTAGATAGGACACAAAAAGCACAAACCATAAAAGAAAAATTTTTATATATATATAGAATTTCATCAAAGTTTAAAATTACTGTTTTTCTGAAGGCAGCACTAAGGAAACGAAAAGGCAAGCAACAGACTGGGAGAAAATATTTACAATATATATATGTGAAAAAGGACTTGCATCTGAATACATAAATAACTTTTACAACTCAATGATAAGAACTCAAACACCCAATAAAAACATGGGCAAAAGATTTGAACAGACATTTCTACAAAGAAGATAAACAGATGGCAAAAAAAAGCACATGAATAAATGTTCAATATCATTAGTCATCAGGGAAATGCAAATTAAAACCATGCTGAGATGCCATTACACTTCTACCAGAATGTCTAAAGTTGCAAGGATTGACAGTACCAAATGTTGGTGAGGCCATGGAGCAGCTAGAACGCTCAAACATTGTGTTTGGTGTTTTTTAATGGGAGGATTCATCTCGCTTTAGTTTCTTAAATAAGCAAAGGATTATCCCCTTGAGTCAGGCCTGAGATTTAATTAGTGTTCAGACTTGTTTCTATCTCATCATGCCCTTAGACTTCACTAATCTCCATGGCCGGATGATTGTACTAGCATAGTTAAAAATATCAAACACTCTCTACATGAGGAAAGAAACAATTATTATTGGCCTGGTAAGTTATTTGAGGATATCATCTCTAAAATGGCTACCACTTCATACATTTAATATTTCATTCCAACTTTGTTCTATTCAATTGTCATAAATTATTTTAGACACCATATCTCCTTCTTCCCATCTAAATCTTGTTCTGTATTTGACCAAAAGTAATAAAATTCACACCAGAAACAATTAGCAAATTCCTGGGTTATCTTTCAGTTTACCCAACAACTTCAAGAGTTAAATTTCCCTCTGACTCAAGTCAGGCTATATGAAATGGACTAGAATGTTGACTGTGCTAGGCTGTGGAGTTTGAACTGCGATATTAGGAAGATTCAAATATAGTTTCATTTACTTGAGGCTGTTAATTTTCTATAATGCTCTCAGTCTATGATAAGACATTTCAGTGGTCTCTCTGAAGTGAAAACAGGGTTGCTCCTGAATTTTACTAATTACATTTCCCTGCAAGCCTTGTTTGTTCTATTTTTGTGTTATTCTGATTTTCTAAACCCCAAATCAGATATTTTAGGGGCAGCTGAGAGGAAAATCTGAGAAAGGTTGTTTCTGTGCAAAAATAATGACAATATTTTGATGATCTATGGAAAGAATGAAATAGATATTTTAAATCTGATTTTTCCTACATCCTCAGATCATTCATTTCCTGGAGCTATAGTCATACCAAATGTTCTCATCACACCAGAGCAGAAACGTGTTTTGATGAGGTACTACTGCAACCTCCATGTTTAGACATCACATATATTTAATGGTTTTCTAAATTTTCTGTGGATTCTGCCCTACATCAACTTCCTGTCCCCTTTTCAGTACCAATATTGATGGACTCTACTTCATTGTTCGTTTCTTCCTAAATTTCTTTAAAGTGGAGGCATGTACAGATTACATCAGATGGCAGAATTGTTCATGGTACAGCTTGTACTTTTTTGGAGAAAAGTATTTAATTAATTAAGAAAAAATAGTAGCACTCGGCGGGAAAAGCAAAAAATGCAAGATCAAAACTCCAGCTAAAACTCTTTAAGCCATTATGAGTGACCTCTAAACCACAAACAATGCTCAAGTTCTTGGGAAAACTTTGTTTAACTGGCACTTACAATGCATATTAACTCAGAAGCAGAACCCTGCCAAAAATGTAAACCAGTCACTGTTTATAAATGTGAAAAGAAAATTAGCACATGAGCAAAAGGAAAAACACATCTTTGGTGTCAATGTTTCTGTGAACTTCTCTACGGTTTTTATAGTTGCTTTTGCTGGTTTTTGCAAAGGTGTGATGGGCAGGGGGAAAGGTACACCTGGAGTGAATGGTACAGCTGTTTGTATTTGCAGTCTGCAACTATGTCAGGTACAACTGTGTTCATTGTTTCTGATTCCTGATTCACAGAGCCCCTTAAGGTAGCTGCAAATGTAGCAAGTTCTCCAAAGTTCCCCAATTCTGACTGCCCATTAAACTCACTAGAGTGTTTGCAAAAAAACCTCCCAATGCCTAATTCCTTCTCCAGATTCACTAAATAAGAACCTCTGGGCACGGGGCCTGAGCATCAGCATTCCCTAATGACCCCTGGTGATCCTGATGTACCAGTTAGGTCTGAAAAATTCTGTACTAAAACAAACTTTAGCAGCTGTGTCCAACCGAGTCTTCTAAGATGACAGAGGAGGTAGGAGCAGAATTGAAGGTCATAGAACTATTCACAATTTGTCAAAAGGTCCAAGAGAAATCACACATGAATTCTACAACATCTGGGTTTTGCAGGGTTTTGGGGGGGTTTTGGTCTCTAATTATATTGGCTAAATCCTGTGTCATGAAAGAAAGATTAATTTATTTGAGGAATAGGCAATGAAGAAATGAATTATGACATAAAGCATTTTTAGTAGACAAATATACTCAAACATGGGCTTCATTTGGGAAAAACTAAAAAGAGGAATTCTAGTAGATAGCTATGGCTTTTGCCTGCACTGCTGCCTACACTTCTTTTGGAAACAATGCTTTAATTTTTTATTGGGAAAAGAACCTTCCCCCAGTGTCAGCTGGAGTCTAGTTAAGCTCACCATTTGGTTCTGGGATGAGCATGTGACATAGACCTGGATAATTTCAATATCACATCCCCTCAGCCAGAATGACTGGTTCAGGTCCTTGTGGATGACCCTAGTCAGGCTACTAGAGAGATCTAGTGTCAGCTCTGGGACTTTCTAGAAAGATAAGAAGGAAACCTGAGCTATCAAGACCACCATGAGGGCGAAGTCTGTGTTAACATGAAGGAAAGCAGACTAGCAAAGAAGACAGATAGAACTGGTTGAACTGACATCACTGGATATCTCAGATACAGATGTACATCAGCTCAGCAAGATCCTGGACTTGTCAATTATATCATTGAATAAATGTAATTTTATTACATTCATCTGTTCATTCATTTTGTGAAAGCTAATTTGAATAAAGTTTTTGTTGCCAACAGCAAAGTAAGTCCGATGAATGCAAGATCCTTGTTAGCGAAATTGCCAGGACCATTAAGAAATCTAGAGGTGCTTTGTTATTCTATAGTCAGTTTTTTGTTTCATTAGACAGACTAAAGATTTGATATCCTACCGTCAGAACCTCAAGGAAATTTTGAGTCAATAATTCAATTCATCAGCAAGTATTAAATGAGCTCCCCTCTGGGCCTACCACTCTGCTAGCATGATAGGAAAAGGAAAGTAAGTAGGAAGCCTGATCCCTGCCTTCAATAAGTTCACAATCTTCTCAGAGAAAGTACATACATTAGAAATAATTCAGGGAGAAAGAAGAACCTACGTTTCAGTGGAAAGAAGTGTTAATTAGCATGCCTGAAGTGTTTTCTGTGAGCCAAAGATCATATGAAGTGTGGTAGAAAGATCCTGAGAAATAAAAAGTACCACCACTGCCATCAAGGAGGATATCATCAAGAACATACAACACGGTTTTGCAGAGATGATTTAAGTGCATTATAAAGCTACATGCCATAATTTACTAACAATTTAATAACCTCTGTACTAAGGCTTTAATGAGAAGCATGGTAATTAGTTTACTAATTTACTCTAGGAGCTCAGAGCCTTCTTCTCCCGGGGCTTCCAAGGGCCACCAACTTTAATCTTGGAGGCCAATCTCACCTAAACGTTGGATCTCTAGGATCTGGGGTTTTGTCCAAACTCAACCACAGAGTCCCATGACTTCTCCACTGAAACATGTTATTCTCTAAAAATCAAAACAAACAACCTCAAGTTTCCCAGTTCTCCATCATTTTCCAACCTGTCATCATCCCTCAACTCCTTTCCGTTCTCCAGATCTCCATAATTCTCTAACTGTCTGCCACCTTGCCAGCTTTGCAAACTGTTTTCAACCCAGTTTCCAGAGTTATCCAAGTGTAGTGTAAATAGAGTTCTTGTAGTAAAGGGAGAGGAGGAGATGAAATGATGGACAAAGGAGAGCAGAGATTGGATTCATGTCGATAAAGAGCTTTATTTTTTTCCTTTTTCCTCTGTTTTTCTTCTTTCTTTCAACCTCCAAATCCAGACTCCTTTGGAAAGAAACCACTATTGAGTAAAGAGTTGCTTTTGCACTCCAAAAGAGGAGTTTGCTAACCCAAATGATACTCCAACATATGTGTGTCTGTATCCATGTGTATGTGTATACATGTATGTGTGTGTTATGTCTTGAGGGTTAAGATTTCAGAGCTTTTGAAGAGTGAGGAGGCCAGGGGAGGTTGAGAGTGAAATTCACCAAATAAGTACCCTTGTTTACTTTATGTACTCATCATTTCTTCAGAGAGGGTGGGTGACAGATTAGATCAGTACTGCAAACATTCACGCACCCAAAACACAAAGAATAACTCAGTGATGGAATCAGAAAAAAATCCAAGAATTAAAGGTTCTCTAGTATCTATTCTGGTACCTTACTACCTTAATTTTCCCATTGAATTCTTACTAATCTCCTTGTTAGTGCATGGAGAGCATGAGGCATTGAAATGGAAATTACATGATTTGACTACATAGAGCTCTTATTTTTAAATAAAAAGTTGACATTTAATTGAGTGATAGAATAATAATGTTAAAATATTAGCCAGCATGATCCCATCCACACACCCCAAGTGGTCTCTTACCATGTCTTTTGTTTACACACTGTTCAGTCACCTAGGCTATTTCTATATAATTGTTTCAGAGAAAGGATATGACACCAAGAAAACAAAGAAATCGTTACTTCCCAGCTCTTTGATTCAAAAGCCTAAACAGTGAGGTAGAGGAGAGAAAAGAGTCATGATCTAGCAAAAGATATAGGATAAGATATCATGACAAAGTACACAGCTTGCCCTAGGTCCCCATGGCCAATTTAGAAAACAACATTCCCTGAATGTTATGAAGGTAGGAGCAAAGGATATGCAATCCTAGCACAGACTTCAACATCCTCCTAAAAGAGTGTCACTGTCCATGCTGCTAGGTTAAGCCCAAGGCAGGGGACAAAACCCCTGAGAAGTTTAATCTAGGTTAAGCCAAAGGAGACAAAACCCAAGAGAAAAGTGACTGCTGTGTACATTTGAGCAGGTAGAACATCAGAATTTCCCACTCTGCAGTGTGGCAGACGAGAAGTAAGATGACTGGCTTTGGTCACTGTGGCTCAGAAGTGGGAAGAGGAGAACCAGTGGACCAGAAGTGACTGTGCGTACTGGAAGTAGGCATGTCTTTGGTGACCCAAGTAAACTAACAGCGGAGGTCCAGATGAGACAATGAATGCCACAGCCACTGTGGACAGAGATCACTGAGGATCATATAACACAATGGATATCTTCAAAGGTGCCTATATGGGCAAATGACATTGAGGACCAGATTTTCCTGCTCCCATCCCCGCCCATGCATCACCCATAATGTAAAATCTGTAACATTAAATAATTTATAAAGGCAGATGGAATATCTGTTAAGCTCTATAAAAAAAAAACTGACATATTTAAGTAATCAAAACCCACTATCCATCTGAATAATAATGTTCAAGTAACTGTTTCTAATGCAAAAACTTCCCTTTCATATTGATGATCACAAAATTCTGTGACTGATCTCTTTCTAAAATGAAGCTGATCAAAATTTTACAGCTGACAAATATGATCAACAGTCACCACATAACCTTAAAGTAATAAAAGCTGAAACAGTTGCACTTCACCCTCTTGAAAACAGACATGACTGAAATATTTGTAAGCCAACAGGCACCAAAGGCATCGCTTCAAACAATGCTCAATAATAGCACCATTTTCCTGGTTCCCAGAGTGGTGAGTGGGTGGCTTAAGACTAGAGCAAAGTAAACCTCTGAGCTTTTATGCTGGGAGTAAATTAAAAAGTATTTATAATGTCACTCATTCGATGCCTCCACACTCATGTGCCATTTACATCATATCATGGTATGCTGCTTTTAAATGCCTTGTTAATTTCTAGGGTCTATGCTTTGTGCCATCAACAAAAGCTAATTGAGGACAAAGATTACGTCAAATCCAATGGATACCTCTTAATTTTATTAGATCTTTCTCCTGTATTTCACATTGCTGCTCATTTAGTCTTCTTAAATTTCTTCTTGCACTTTGCTCCTTGACTTGAAACATTTGATCATTCAATAAATAGTGACTGACCATCTACTATGTGGTAGGTACTGCCCTAGGCCCTGGGAATACCTCTACAAGGAAGAAAGACAAGATTCTGGCTCTTATTGTGTCAACATTCTGGTGTATACAAAAAAGGCAATAAAAAAAGAAATATATGAATTAAATAAGTTCAGATTGTGACAAGTGTTTGTTTGTTTTTTGTGTTTTTTTCTTTTTTTTCTGGCGGGGGGGAACAGATGCTTTTTATTGGTCTAAGCAGCATAACTAGTGATAGGCTTGGGCAGAGCTCCCCTCTGTCCTGGCTCCCAGCTTCCCCCCCCCGGGAGTTGGTGACTCACCCCCAGAGGAGAAGAGTGTTCTGGGCAGGGGTGGTAGACAGAGCCAGGATAAAAAACCCAGAATTGGGATCTGAAAAGGGATCAGGGTGAAGTAGAAAACATAGGGTTACCAGATTATCCAAATAAAAAGTCCATCAGGGCAGAAGAGAGGATGCTTTCCCCACATGGGCCCCTCTGCCCTTGCCAGGAATGGGAGGAAGCAGGAAGCTTCTGCTAGAGATTTCCTACTGTGCCCTTCGTGCCATCAGCATCTCCCGGGTGCTGTCCTCCGCTTCCTTCACACTCTGCTCCAGGTAGGATTTCTTCTGTTCTAATTCTTTAATTTTTTCTTCTGCTATTTTCTGTTTCTCTAACAGTTGATTGTGAATTACCTCCTTGGACTGAAGAATAAACATTCTTCCTACACCTTCATACATGTGAGTCTCACCTACCAAAGTCATGATCTCTGTATCTGTAAGATGTGCATGCTTTTTCATTCTGTTTAGCTGTTCAATCTGTATGTCTGCAAGCTTCACCTTCTGTTGAGTGTCAATAACTTTGGTTTGAAGCTCTGTGAAGGCCTTCTTCAACTCCTGATCCACGAGAAGTGTTTTTATTTAGGGTTATCAGGAAAAATTTCTCTGAAGAGGTGACTTATATAAGCTGAGACTTGAGTGATTAGAATGAATCAGGCTTGCACAGATATAGAAGAAAAGAAAATAGCAGGTACAAAGTCTCAGAGATAGGATTAATCATACCTCATGGCAAGAAGACCAGTGTGTCTTCAGCTGAGTGTCCAGAAGAGAAGTCGTAGAAGGTTCTAGAGAGGCAAGCAGGGGCCGGCTCTCTTGGCCCTTGTTGGTCTTGTCAACACTCTCCCTGCTTCTTCTCTTCTCTTCCTAATCATTCCATCTTAATCTCCTTCATAAGCTTTTCCTTTTCTGCCTTGCTCTCAAATAGTGGTATCCCCCAGATTTCAGTCTTGCCTCTATTCTTTCCCTTCTAGGCTTTTCCTAGGTTATCACCAACCATTTGATGAGAACGACAAAATCATCATGTCCAGTTGTAGACTGTATTGATCGTGATTCTTAAGTCTCAGTGACGGCCACCAAACCATATCAGTGCCAACCTATTAGACTTGTCTAAGTTGCATATCTGTATAACCCATAGCCAGGTAAGCGGGGGTAGTAAAGTTAACATATATGGTAATTATATCTAGGATCAACATATAAGAGTTGTATACAGCACATTCTAACAACTTTAGGAATAATATCATCTATAGGGAAGCTAATCATGAAAAAAGAAATTTCCTAATATGGAGCTGTTATACCTCTATGGCACTTCTCCCAAGGCAACATGCACATTGTCCCTCTTCTCTCTTAACTTCCCTCATGCTTCCAGGGACAAAGAGAACATCCATCCCTACAAGGTATCTAGTGGATTATTCTGGGCATACATGCTGTAGTTAAGATAATATGCCTTTATACCCCTTCTCCAAAGGAACATGAAAGTTGGATCCAGATAGATGGAATAATGTCATATTGGAATATTTCTATGATGTTCAATAGTCCTGTAATAATTATAAGTTATTTGGAAAGGCTCCTCCTGGTCATTTCTACTTATTACATAGAAGCCAAAAGAGCAAGTCTTGCACTATTTGCTATCTTAGACCTCCATTGCTTTGACACTTGAACTCCCCTGAGTTTTAGGTTCATATATCCAACCTCCTTCTTAGTCTATCCACTTTGATACAGCCAGGAAATGCAAACTCAACAGATCCAACACTGACCCATCACTCTCTTTCAAAAACCTATCCCTATACTCCTCCTATATTTCTGATTCATCTTAATGCTGTGATTGTGTTTTCAGTCATCCATGCCTGAACCTAAGAGTCAATTTAGACTCCTCTCTCTCTCTCTCTCGTCCTCCACATCCAATCAATTGGCAGTCCCATTTTTATATCTCTTAACTATCTCCCCAAATCCATTCCCTTCTCCACACTTTCATAACTTCTATTTAAGTTAGGTCCCATCACCTTTGGCTAGACCATTATGAGAGCCTCCTAACCAGCCTCTCTACTTCCAGTTTTATTACCTCTGAATCCCATCTAGACACTAATGTCATTGAAATCCACTATCTGTGCACACCATTCCCTTGCTGAAACCCCTCCAAAGATTTCCCATTTCCAACAAAATACCTCTACTAAATGCACAAGGCTCTCCATGGCTTCTTTCTATTCATTTTTGTAGCAGAATCCCACTATAACTTTGTCTTATCCTTTATTTTTTTCCAACAACAGATTTCTTGCATTTCCTCATGCCTTGTGTTGTTTGCTGTCTCCTTGGAATTATTCTTGACATTTCTATTCTTTTCATACCACCAAATCCAATCCAGCAGGAACTCCTATCAACTCTACCTTCAGAATTTATTTGGAATCTTACCACTTTACAGCATCTTTCCTGCAATCAATCTGTTTCTGAAATTTACTGTCTGTCACCCAGATTACTGTGATAGCCTCCTAATTGTGTCCCTGCTTCCACCCTTGTTCCCTGCAGTCTATTCTACAATAAGCCATGGTGATAATTTTCAATGTCAGTCACATCATATCTTTTATCCAATCTTTTCCCATTTTCCTTAGGTATAATCCAGATTCTTTACAATGGTTCATAATGTCTTATATGGTCTGCTACCTTGAACTCATTACTTCTCAGACCTCATCTCCTTCCACTCTCCCCTTTGCTTACTCTTCTCCAGCCACATGGCCTCCCTACCCTTCATGACCATGCCAAGCATGCCCTGCCTCATGGCTGTCACATCTTCCTTAAAAGCTCTTCTCCATATCCACATGGCTTAGTCTATAACTTCCTTCAGGGCCCTCATGAAAGAGTCCTTCTGTGACGACCCTACATAAACTTCCATCTCTTTCTATGGTCCATATTCTGCTTCATTCCCTCCTGATGACCTTTATATCTCTTATCAACACCACTCTATATTTAAGTAAGTTTTTAAAAAATTATTTGTCTCCCCCACAAGAATATAAGCTCGGTGATGGCAGAGATTATTTTCTGCCAAGTTCATCTTCATTCTTCTGAATCTATAATGGTATCTAGTACATAATAGCTGCTCAGCAAATGTTCCCTGAATGAGTGAAAGAAACTCTGTGTCCCACATAAGCTATTTTTCTGCCTGGTGTATTCCACTTTTTCTCTTCTGCTTTCCTTATGTTCATTTTCCTCAGTATAGATGCCATCCCCTCCATAAAGCTTTTCCAGAAACTCTAGTTTGGGCTAGTTGTTCCTCCTCTCTACAACCATAACACTGAATGTGTTATCATCCAGCAATTACTTTTCTATTAAAATGACATAAATCAATGCCTTCCTCTTACAGTAGACTTCAATATCCATAACAAGAGGGAATATGTCTTCATGCAACATATTCAATAAGCATGTATGAAGCATATAGTGCTAGGCTGGAAACATACAACATTGAACAGATAGGCAAGCCCTCGTAGTCATGAGACTTGTAGTCAAATGTCTTACTCAGTGATGCACTCCCAACATTTCACTGGCTTGGCACATCTTGGATGACTAATGAATGCCTCTACTTAGAACTTTTATCTTATATCTTACCTTCTCATATTACCTCTTTATCTTTCATCAGAATAAAGGGTACAAAATTTGAAGATGCTAACTTGGGTTTTCCTTTGTAGTTCAAAACCCTGCTCCAATTCCAAAAGTCAAAGGCATTCATGCATTTTCTCCAGGAACAGGAGGACCAAAAGACCCCAAAGTCAATAAAGAAGTAAATTGAGCTTCTAATCTGTTTACTTTTCAGGAACTTTATTGATATACAATTGACATACACTAAAATGTACCCATTTTAAGTGTACATTTTGATGAGTTTTGGCTTATTTATTAACCCATGCAACTATGAAGAGAGGTAACTTTTCCTTCACCTCAGAAAGTTCTCTTGCCTCCTTCCCGGCCAACCACACCAACACCCCTTGCCCAAGGGAACTACTGTACTGTCTTCTGTTTGTTTAAATATGATTGGTCTTCTCTAGTTTCACATAAAGGGAATCATTCAGTAGGTAATATCTTGGATCTGAACTACTTTTAATGTTTTTGAGATTCATCTATAGTGTTGCTTGGTAGAACGTATTTTGTTCCCTTTGGTTGCTGAGTAGTATTCCATTGTATCTATATACCACAATTTGTTTGTCCATTCATCAGTGGATGGATATTTGGGTTATTTCCAATTTGGGACAACTATGAATAAAGCTGCCACGAATGTCTGCATATGAGTCTTTGATAGACAACATTTTTATTTCTTTTGGACAAATACTTAGAAGTGGAAATGTTGGGTCATATGATAAGTGTCAGTTTAATTTAATGAGAGACTGCCAAACTGTTTTCCAATCTGACCGAACCATTTTTCATTCCCACTAGCAAAGTATTAGAATTCCAGTTGCTTTGCATCCTAGCCAGTACTTCTTATTGCCATTCTCTTTTATTTATGTTAATCTATTTCTTATAGTTTTCAGAGCAGACTAGTATCTTCATAACTAGTGCCAAGTTAGGGAACACTCAAGCCTTATAGAATAACAAGAACCAATCCGCAGATGTATTCTCATAGGCAACTTGCTGAAGCCTGATATTAGTTAAGGCTGGTACAAAGAAAGTAACCAAGATTTTCTGAGCCCCAAAAGCTGAAAGGGGGCAAAAAAAACCCCTAAGAAGACTTTGAGGTTCAGAAGGATACAGAAGATAAGAATGCAACCAGAGATCATGGTTGAGCCACAAGCTTTAGTAGGGGAAATACAGGGTTAGTTTCCTGCAAGGTGCTGGTCACAACATTTTCATCAACCAATCAGTACATAACCTCATTTTTATGTATGTTTCTGCTTAAGAACATCTTCTTTAATATATACTGTTGAATCCTAAAGATTGAATTCATGGCCAACAGCACTAGAACTCATGCCTGAATAAAGCTTATCTAACACAAAATTTTCTTCATAAGGCACATCATAGCCTTCTTGCTCTTGGGAAAGTTAGACAGCACTTCAGTGCTTAAGCTGTGTTTGGGCGCCATTTTAAATAGCAAAATCACCAACATTGCCAAAAAAAAAAAAAAACATGTGGCACCAAACAGACCATGAAAAGACTACTTGTTTACAGTATGAGAACTGAACAAGAAGACAGAATGTTGCCCTGCTCAACCTTAGCTGGGAAGGTGCACGTCCGGTGACAAGAAATTGCATGTCCACAAATGACTGTGAACACGCCACAAGGACTGAGTTTGAGGTTACAGATAAATTTTAGCAAGTAGGCAAATTTGCAAATATAGAATCCGCAAATAATGAGGATCAACTATGTGTGTGTTAGTGTGTGCATGTATCATAGATAGTATGCTCCGTGAAGATATGAATATTGCTGATATCGCTGATAGACCTGCAGAAAGAAAATTAGCTCTCTGTGGATACTCAATTCACATTGAATAATCAGTCATTTTTGGTCCAACATTAGTAGATCAAAGGTATTTAACCAAGACCCTGTTTCTCTGCAGAGGTGTTTGTAAATCATTTAACCTCAGACATTCTCTAGATTAGCTGAAGTGCTTTACACAGGTGATGGTTAACTTTCTGAAATAACAATTGCATCCAAAATACTAATATCCCACAGTTCAGAATCAGTCACTTTATCATTATACATCAATTTACCAGGCTTAGAAACCTTATTGCTTGGGGTTGGGTCTTTGTGGCCCTTCCTTAAGGAACCTCAGAATCAGGTCTTTGTGAGATCATACTTAATTAGCACCCCAATTTTCCCTTTCACTACCTAGCCCTCCCCTTTCTAGAAGGAGCCAATATAGTACTATACTCTTCTATATTTTAAATAAACCTATGTTGTCACCTATACCAAATGTAGACTGCTCTTTCTATAGTTTTAATTTTTTTTCTTATTGCCTCAGGGAAGATGTATAATAACTGGCCATTCATTCACTTATTTTTTTTTATTTTTTTAATTATTTATTTTTTGAGAGAGAGAGAGCATGCACAAGTAGAGGGGAGGAGCAAAGGGAGAGGAAGAAGCAGACTCCCTTTTTAGCAGGGAGCCTGACACAGGGTTCCATCCCAGGACCCTGGGATCATGACCTGAGCCAAAGGCAGGCACTTAACGGACTGAGCCACCCGGGCACCCCCACTTCACTTATTTTTAAAAATTATTTAGGAATTGAGGATTGAATGATGATATGTCCTTGATCACCATCATGCTCTGTGCAAGAATCTGTCATATACCTAAATGCCACCCAGCCAGCTCTCTGCTGGTCTAAGAGTCTTGACTCATATTTCCCAAACTTTGAGTCATCTTCATTTCTTTTCTACTATCTTCTTTCTTCTTCTGACGATCTTTCTTGGCTCAAAAACCTAGAACTGAATCCAATAAATATCTGACCTACTGCAGGTGAAACCAACAATAGCAACGACAAATTCTTGGGATTTGAGATAGAGAAAGTTTACATTTTCCTAACTATAAAATTAGTGAATTTTATTGTCCCAATGTATTTGACAAAGTTTTTAAGCTTATAAGAAAGAGAATAACATTATAAAAATCACCTCTGATCCTAGCAACCAAAGATCATCCTTTTTACAATGTTCTGAATGTTCTCCTACGCATCTCGTTTCAGACTGACAATTTGTGTATTTCTTGCCTTTTCCACTGTCCCATAGTTTAAATTACTTATAAATATAATATTCTTTTATAATGACATCATAATTTAATCAATCATTCCTGTGCTGTTAGACAAATAAATTCCTTGCAATTAAATATCATTGCAAAAGATTAGCTTGCTTTCCCAAGTGAAGTCTTAGTCATCTCTGCCATGGTTGAAAATGGCCTGTTATTTCTGATTGGAATACACAGTGTTAAATTTATTCTTGGAGAATATAATACTCTGTTTTTTTGCTTCCATTTGTGTTTACCAAGGTCACTTCAAATTTATTCCTACTAAAGGTGTGAATTTAGCAATGGAACTTTAAGTTGCTTTATTATAAATAAGTGACATTTGAGCAGAAAATATATAGAAGGACATCTCTGCTATAAACAAAACAAACAAAAAATATTCTTTTAAAAATAAAGAATGTTAGAATAATGCCAAAAATGAGCATGGAGCTTATATATGCTAGACTTCAAATTAGGCAGTAAAGATAACAGCGCAGTGTATTTAGGGCAGCCCGTTTCACAATAGATTATATATTTTATATCATGCATGATAACTAAAAGAAATTTGAGCTCTTATTACTCAGAGCTCATGAAACAAGATCTACTCTTTCAAATGTAAACATTTACTCACTAATTTTAATCATGGCAACCATTCTCACCCCTTAATATTTATTGAGCCCCTCCCCAACACTCACCTCAAGGAACATGGCGATGTACCAACTTGCTTTGTATTTGCTGCAAATAACAATTAAAAAGTCAAGAGAATTTTTATTTTGAAGAAAATTGTTAACCCACTACTAAGAGGTAAAATGTGCTCTCTTTATCTCATTAAGGTCAAGAAATCAATAGAACCTCAAGTATGGTCACCTAAGAGTATAGAATGTACTATAATGCTTATGTGGTAAGAACAGGAGTAGAAGAACCAAGTAGCCGCTTGGCTCAGGCAGCGTCTCTCTGTCTCTCTGTCTCTGTCTGTCTCTCTCTCCACTGTTGGGTATGGAGTAAGAGAAAGAATGTGTCTGGGAAGCAGTTTATGACAAAGGACTGTGATACAAACATAAGAAATAGGCCTCATGAGACCCCAGACCAAAGGAGGATGTTGAAAAATACCTAAATGTGGGTGATTTTCCACGGAAATAAATCCCGCCCACCATTCCTCAGAATACACATGCGGTCAGATTGCACTACCCTGTCTCCTTGAAGTGAGGTGTAGTGATGCCACTCGCATGGGCCAGTGAAACAGAAGGATGTACGAGCCTCGTCACTTCCAGGCGGCAGCTTGAAGAACATTGCACAAGTTCTCCATGGCTCCTCTCTGTTTCCGCTGTGATCCTGGATTCACATTTTGAGATATTGCCTCCATCCACCTGGGTTCACGAGTGACTATAATGAGGAGAGTCGCATTGCTAATTTGTTTGGGAAATGTGGCATGCACACGAAATAAATTTTTGTTGTTTTAAGCCACTGAGATTTTGGAGTTTTTACTAGGGCATAGCCCTAATTTATCCTGACCGATAACCAGCCCTGTGAAAGAAATCTCTAGCAACAAAACATAAATTGTTTCTTGTTCTCAGAATAACTTCATCTGCAAAGGACCAAGTAGAACTGTGGTCTGCTCTGGGGTCTTGTGACTTATTTGAAATGTGCCCCTGGGAGGCACAGAAGACTTGTAGAACATTCCTTATTCTGAGGTAAAATCCCCTTCTTAATTCATTTTCTTTTTTCCTCTTTTCATATTCATTCACTCCACAAACATTTATTTGTTACCTAATATGAGCAAAGTGAGCTAGAGATTATCTTCAGAGATGACAGGAACCTGGTACTTGAAGACTTTATCACCTAAGGCAGGGGATAAACTATTTCCAAACATTAGCATATAAAGTAGGAAGTGAACTTTGCTCCCGTAACTCAATACTTTGAAACAATTATTTAATTTGCTGCATAGCTTTCAGAATTTCAATGCACATAAGAATAGTTTTCCTTTTACAGAAATGGAAATGGATTCTACGTGGTTGTCTGGAACCTGAGTTTTTCTGCCACTTCTGGAGCTTTTTTCCATATGAATATACCTAGATCAACCTCATTATTTTTTTAACAGCTGTTTTGTGTTACATTTAGAAATATCTTAGTTATGTAACCAAGCTTTCTAGGGTACATGTCTTTTAAAAGTATTTATTTATTTATAAAATCATCTTATTTATAAAATACATTTAACTACAAAAGTGACATATGTTGATTCAAACTGAGTGGAAGGATATTAAGGAAAAGAAAAACCCATCTCAGATCCTAATTCAAAGGTGCTTAAGGTAAAAAAAAAAAAAAAAAAAAAGGCTTATTTTATCTTTTATCTCTATATTAATTTGTTTCTTATTTAACTGAAATGTCCATGGATCTTACTCTGAATATATAAGCTCTGCTTCTTCCTTATGCTTTGTTTCATCTATCATAATATTCAGATGGCACAGCTGTTCCAATGTACATTTTTCCAGACACACATCCAGAGAAAAAGAGTTTACACTCCCAGCATCTCACAAACAAGTGCCAAGACTGACTCTGACTTGACCAGCTTGTAACTCATAATGTCCCTGACACATTAGTGTGGCTGGTGGAATTGGATGGGCCATTTGACCAGGCTTGGGCACTATGCTCCTATCTGCAGTCACAGTGATAAATAACCTGCCCAAAACATATGACTTGAGTGAGAGAGAAGGGTGTGACTTTATAAAAAGGAGGAACAATAAGAGTTCTTAGCCAAGAAATAAACACTACAGCCCCTGCCTACCTCTCCGGAGCCCTGGTAACTCTGCCTACGTGGTATCACTCTTAGCAATCACTCCTGTATTCTTTTATAAATTTTCTATGCGTACACAAGACATACACAAATGGGACCACATTACATTTTTTTTGCTATCCTATATTTCATTAATAACCCATTCTAGACTTTCCAGATTAGTCCAAAGAAATCTACTTCATGCCTTTCAGTGGCTATATAATAGTCCATTACAAGTATGTACTGTAATTCATTTAAATAACCTCTGATTTAGGGATATTTGGTTTTTTTCAGGGTAGTCAGTACAAATATTGTCCCATTGAACATATTCGTACATAAATTTAGATGCATTTGTTCAAGTTTATCTCTACATTAAAATCCTAGATAAAAAATTACTAGGTCAAAGAGGATGTGCATTTAAAATGTGAGTAGATATGTTCAAAAATACAAATAAAATTAGTGGTTTAACGTGTTTGCACTCCTTTTGAGTGTATGAGAATGCTTGAGTCTCATTATACCCTTGCAGTTTTGCTCAAATGATAACTAAAAAGCAATGTTTTTATTTTATTTTGTATGTCACGGGCCACATGAATGCCATTACTTGTGAATTGCCAGTTTCCATGCTTATTTTTCTTCTGGGTATAAAATTTCTCTTATTGAGTTCTTCATATATTAAGAAGATTAGCACCTACTCTGCTCTGTTAAAACATTTTTTGGGGACTTTTGACTCTTTATTTTTTATGGTATTTTTTTGTTGTATCAAACTTTTAAAACTTTTATGCATTTAAATGTGTCAGTCTCTTTCCCTTGCAATTTCTGGGTTTTGTAGTTTACTTAAAAATCACTTCGAATGTACACAAAACTCACTGGGTTTTCCTCTATTCCTCTAATGCCACTTTTTCATTGAAGTCATTGATTAGTCTGAAATTATTGTTAGTCTTGGTATGTGGAAGTCATTAATCATCTGTTTCTTTCTTCTTCCAGATACATGGTAGATGGCACATACCCAACTATAGCAGGTTGGGGCCATGTAACTAGTTCTGCGTAATCATTTGTAAATGGAAGTTGACACACATCACCCTGGTCAGGCTATTTAATTGCCAGTGCAAGGCCTTACTTTTCCCTCTGATACATCATTGGCCAAGTTTGAGGTAGTGGCTTTCCACCAACTTGGGCCTTTTGAATTAACACAATCCACAGAGGTCCCCCCCCCGACAACCATAAGTGAAAAATAAACTTTTGTGGCACTGAGCCACTAACACTTGGTCACTTTTTAACTGCAGCATAACCAACCCTACCCCAACTGACACAAGAGATCAAGTACTATTCTGGAATTTTTTTAAAAATAAACACTCATTTGTCCTGAATGTCCTACCTTTTCTCTTGGGTGCAGTTTTATAGCATATGGTATCAGAGCCTCTCCCACATCACCTCCCTGTTAGTATCTGTTTGTCCTTGGCCCAACTTCCAGCTCCTACCATTAGCAACTCTTTGCTGAGGGTGTCCTCCCATTAATGGAACTCACTCTACCACGTGTCCAACAGGTTGGAAGTTACTGGAATTCATGCCTCCAGGAGCAACTCTCAAGCAATATCTCAGGAATGTTGGAGTATAAATAAATGCTGTCACTCCCTTACTCCTTAGGTGGGATAACTCTAAAGTAGAATAACTTACATGAGCTTCCAGAGCTTCTCTAGTGGGAATTATGCTTCATAACACTGTGCTCAGTATTTATCTGATTACAACTTTGGCAACCCATGGTGTTCACACTCAAAGGAAATATAGAGGAGGTAACATGACAGCAGTTATCAGAACTTAACGTGAACCATGACCTGGAAACTTTCAAGTATCAGTAGACAGAATCATTTCCAAAATGGTAACAAGCCAGTCAACTATCCCATATTTATTTGCATTTAGTGTTTATATTTAACCTTTTTTGTTGTTAAATCTATTCAAATTATATTTGAAATTTTCTTTCAACAAAGATCTCTCAATTTTAAACTGAATGGTTGAATTTTAGTTAAAGGTATATTTATATAAATTAAGAACAGCTAGTATATGGGTGGCCAGAAAGGCACAGATATCATTCAAAGATAATATGGTAATTCTTGAGGTATTATTAACTGAATTAAATCTTTAAATATATTTTTATTGGTGATAAAGTTCAAATAAGAAGAAATTTTTTTTTGAATGAAAGAGAATGTAATGGTATCCAAAGGATTGAATATTTAGTTACCTCAATTAATTCAAAGCTCATCTAATGTCTCCCATGAGAAGGGCATTTCAGGAATGCAGAAGTCTAAGTTGTGAAATTGATACCTTTCCACCATGAGTTAATCAGCATCCTCAGAGTTGAACAGGTGTCAGATGAGAAAGTTCAGGCTTTGCTGACCCAGGGCGGCAGGAAACCAACAAACTGAAGTCCCTATAATATATTACCAGATGGCAAATCAACAATCAAAACACTATTTCAAGTGATAGTTTTTAATATTTTGTCACAAGCCAATAGTGCTCTGTCTTAGAGAAAAGGAGTTTTGAGAAAGTCAGAGAGAAAAATCCACGTGAGCAGTTTACATGAGATTACGGCTGTAGGAGGAATTTTTCCACTACTCGCAAAGCCAGGAAAAAAAATCTTTGGTTTTTGTTTTTTGCAGAATTTGCAAAAACAATAACTTTAAATCAGCCCTCCCGATCTACCACAGGCTCTGGGTAATTATCCCCAATAGGTTCCTTTTAGTGAGTCACTTTCTATTTTTTTCTTCAAAAGTAGTTTCTTTTTGACATTTTTATGCAGTCTTTCTGTTTGCTAAAATAACAGAAGTCTCCTATTACAAAAACATCAACAACTGTCAGGGATTTTGTTTCTCCAGAGCTCAGCTCTCAAGCCTCCTGACACAGGGGCTAACATGGCAATCTGAGTTGTGAATTTCATACAGATCCCTCTTTTTCTTTAGCAAATTAATGAACTGAAATTGACACGGGCCTACCGTTCTGTTTAATTGTTAAATACCTATGCTGCATACCTGAAGTGCTTGGGAGTTCCCTAGAAGATTTTACTTTTCTATTCTGATCTTAAAGAACCCAGTGTGAGGAAAAAAAAAAAAAAAAATCAAGTAATGAGAAAAATCTGCTTCTGGCCAGGATGGAGAAAAAAGAACCGATTTACTCTTTCACCAGAAATAACCAAAAATTAGACAAAAATATATGAAGCAATGGTTTTTAAGCCATTGGATCGTCAGGTAATGAAGGATATTGATCCTTGAAGTGTGAGAAACATGTGAAGTGAAGCCTATGTTGCTCCACCTACTACCTTACTGAAGTTTCCTGGGCATATCCAGAGAGGGAGCGCCAAGATTAGAGCTGACACCTTGATTTGAGGAGATTGAGGTGAGAGTCTGAGGAGACAGACAGTAAAGAGGTGCACAGAGAGAGCACCACAGATATCTACAGAGTATCCCCCCTTAAATACTCAGCTGAATACAGATCAGTGTGTATATGTGAGGAAACTACCTGAGGCCAAAGAAAGAATCACCCCAGACAATTAGAAGTACCAGTGCCCAGTGAACACCTAGGGGTAAGAACAATGCCTGTGCCCATCAGGCAGATTGGAAACCTCAAGATTTACAGGGCATTGAATATAGCACTCAGAAGGATCTTTCCTCAGTTAATTATCTACTGATAATTATCAGTAGATAATTAACCCATGACTAAACCCTACACTGGTTCTGCCTTGCAATTATTAAAAGCAAAACCAGAAAGGACCAAACTGTTTCTAAGTAACTTAACTCTGTCTTAGAACAAAGCTCAAGGGTATTTCTAAGAACACAAATATATCAGCATCCCACAAGATAAAATTTACAATGTCTGGCACCCAATCAAAGGGTCCAGGGAAGTGACACCACCAGGATGGCAAAATAGGTTGTTCCTGACTCTTCTCCCTTCACAAGAAGAACTATTCAAGAACAAGACACCCCTGAGAGAATATTAGAACATGGGGGTGAGGCACAAGCACCCTCCTGCACCACAGAGACCAAGGCAGATCGCATTAGAAGGGACAAGAGAAGCAGCTACATGTTGACAGAATTGTCCCTCCCCCAAGGCAGTGCAGCACCATGCAGAGGTCTCTCCCAAGTCTCCAGTTTCTCTGGCGGAAACAGAGAACCCAGAGGGGGACAACCACCACCCCGCCCCCAGCATTGGGGTTACTTTGTAGGAGCTCCTGCCATGACCTTGCATCAGGGAGATTGCAAGAAAATCTGTGGGGCTTAATCTCTGGGAATCTGACTGTGATGGAGAAGGTGGGAAGGGGCTTGCCACAGCTAGCACATGGAACTTGGCAGACAGAGTTCATACCTACAGTGCCCAAATAGTAATCCCAACCAGTAGCTTTGCTCATCTGCTGAATGAAATCAGGGGTACACTCTGACCAAGGAACTTGGCTGAGTGTAGATCTGCCTGATTCAGATCCTCAAATGGGAAGTTTTTCCTGTTGTAGAGCCTGGTTGGCCCACACTCAGACAAGGTGCTGAGTCACAGCTCCACCAGCTATGGAGAGTGTCATCCAGGCCCATCTGACCAGAAGGGCTGGTGATAACTCCTGGAAGCAATGAAACCCAGTGGAGCTTCAGCCAAAAGATGGATGGTAAGAGCTGATCACTCACAAAGCAAAGCCAGTACTGGGCATGGAGTGGTCCTGTGTTACTCATTGGCAGAGGGATTAATTCATAGCCAAGGCTGAGGGTAGCTCTAGCCCCTTCCAACTAGAGAGACTGTTTGGGAAACTGAGAGAAGCCCAGGTGGCCTGTCCTCTTACGATCCAGGCAAAGGGGCTAAGACATAGCCTCACTGACTGTGGATAGTGTCTTTCAGCCTTATCTGAACGGAAGAGTTGGCAACATCTCCGAGAGGCTGTGCTGACCCAGCAACACTTGAGCCTAGAAGAGGGCAGGCAAGCTGATAGTTTACAGAACAAAGCCAGTGGCCCTCTCCAGCCAGGAAACTTGGGTGCAGGTCAGTTAAGACATAAAATGCTTTATTGATTTTAGAGATGCTTCTCCTGCTGTGCCCAGGCAGGAAACTTAATTCGTAGCCCTGCTCATTACTAATAGAGCCTTCAGCCTGTCCAACCAGAGAATCTAACCAAAGCACATAGAAAGCTGCATAGCCAATTCAACAGCCTTACATATGGTGGCACTTGAACAGAGAGTACAGCCCATTGCTTCCCCTGCCTGCAGAGCAAGCCAGGAGCCTCACCTAACCAGAGAATTCAGTGTACACTGTAACCTTATTTGGATTCCAAACAATGAGCCATACAGGCCCTGGGTCGTGTCCTGTTGCCGTACCAGGGCAAAAAAAGCTAAGTCATAGTCCTGACTACTACTAAATATAGTACCAAGTCCTAACCATCTAGTAAGTCTGACCAGAGACCTCAGACAACTGCAGAGCTCATCATCCAGACTCACCTGAATAAGGAACAAAGCCAAAGTCCTACCCAACCGTTCTCAGCCAGTGGCACATCCTCCCATCTTCTACCTCAGAGCTCGAACAGTAGCCTCACCCAAAATTAGACCATAATAGTAGGCCCCATCTGCCCAAGGACATTACCAGCAAACACACCCAGAAACCCAAACTGAGCTGACTGGTAAAAAACTGTCTCTGCCAGAACAAACCTGTAAGGTCTGGAAGAGGAGCCCAATTACATAAATGTGCAAATACCAACATAAGGAATCAAAGATCACTAAAAATCATGTAAAGGAAACACCACCAAAGGAAACTAGTAATGCTCCAATAACTGATTCTACAAAAATGGAGATTTATGAAATGTCAATCAAGGAATTCAGAATAATCTCTTAAGGAAGTTTAATGACCTACAAGGAAACACAGACAACTAAATGAACTTAGGAAAACAATGCATGAACAAAATGAGAAGTTTGACCAGGAAATAGCAACCATCAAAGAAATAAAACAAAACAAAACAGAAATCCTGGAGTTGAAAAATACAATAGCTGAACTAAAGAGTTCAACAGAGTTTCAAAAGTAGAGTCAACCATGCAGAAGAAAGAATCAGAGACCTGGAGGATAAGCCATTAAAAATTACCCAAATAGAGGTGCACACACACCAAAACAAGATGAAAAAGAGTGAAGAAAGCCTACAGAAATTATAGGATGCAATGAAAAGAAACAGTATTTGCATTATGAAAATTCCAGAATGAGAAGAGAAAGAGAAGAGGACAGAAAGTATATTTAAAGTACTAATGGTTGAAAACATCCTGATTCTGGAGAATATTATGGACATCCAGATCCATGAGACCCAAAGGATCCCTAATAGGTTGAAACTAACTAGGGCTACACTGAGGCATGCTATAATTAAATTGTCCGAAGTTAAAGACAAAGAAAGAACTTTAAGAGCAGCAAGAGAAAAGAGAGAAGTTATGTGCAATCCCCATAAAATTATAGGCAGATTTCTCAACAGAAACAACAAACTTTTCAAGCCAGGAAAGAATGAGATGACATTTTCAAAATACTTTTTTCTTTCAAAGAGAAAAAGTTTCCAGATACACAAACAAACAGGAAAATATGATCCATAATGAGGATATAAATCAATCAATGGAATCTGATTAAGAATTAACCACAGATGTTAGAGTTAGCAAAGAAGGACATTAAAATGGCTATTATAACTGTATTCCATATGTTCTAAAAGTTAAGCAAAAACATGGAAGTATAAGAAAGATTGATGTCAAACTTCTAGTGATGAAAATTACAATGTGTGAGATGAAAAATACACTTTCTAGAATTAACAGTAGATTAGAGATTGCAGAAGAAAAGATTAGTGAATTTGAAGGTATAGTAATAGAAACAATCCAAAATCAAACATAAAGAGAGAACTTTTAAAAATTGGACAGAGTATTGATGAAGTGTGGGACAGCCTCAAGAAGTCTAGTATATGAACAATTGGAGTCATAATGGGAATGGGGTAAAAAATTTTGAAGAAATTATGGATGAAAAATTTCCAAATTTGTGGGTGCCTGGGGGGCTCAGTTGGTTAAGTGTCTGCCTTCGGCTCAGGTCATGATCCCAGAGTCCTGGGATCGAGTCCCATATCGGGCTCCCTGCTCAGCGGGGAACCTGCTTCTCACTCTCCCTTTGCCTGTTGCTCTCCCTGCTTGTGTGCTCTTTCTCTTTCTCTTTCTCTCTGTCAAATAAATAAATAAAATATTTTTTAAAATTTTCCAAATTCACTAAAAACTATAAACACACATATCCAAGAAGCTAAAGAAACAAAGAAAATGATACCAAGGCACAGCATAACCAAATAGAACAAAACCAGTGATAAACAGAAAACCTTAAAAGCAATCAGAGAAAAAGATATGTACAGAGGAACAAAGGAAAGAATAACAGTAGATTTTGTTGCAAACAATAGAAGAGAAAAAAAACAGAGCAGAGTATTGAAAAGAAAAAAAATCTGTCATTCTAGAATTCTATACCTTTTGTAAAGGTCTTTCAAAGATAAAAACAAAATAAAGCTTTTTTCAAACATATGAAAGCGGAAAGAATTCATAAATTTCTTTGAGAAGATGAGCAAAATTGATAGATTTCTAGACTAATCAGGAAAAGAGAAAATATAAATGGTTGATATCAGAAATGAGAGAGGTGATATCACTACAGACTTTACAAATATCAAAATACAAAGGGAATATTAAAGACAATTTTATACCAATAAACTCTACAACTGAATGGTAATTGACAAATTCTTTGAAAGATACAGACCACCAGAGTTCACTTAAGAAAAAACTAGGTAACATAAATAGCCCTCCATTTATTAAAGAAATTTAATTTGTAATTTAAAAACTTTCCACAAAGAAATTCCAAGGCCTACATGGCTTCATTGGATAGTTCTATCAAAGGTTTAAGGAAGAAGTAATATCAATTCTACACAAATACTTTCACATAATTGAAAAGGAGAAATACTCCCCAACTCATTCTATGAAGACTGAAGTGCCCTGATATCAAAAACAGAGGGAGATATTACAAGAGAAAATACTGCAGACCAATACTCCTCATGATCACAGGTTAAAAACTTCTTACCAGAATTTGAGCAAATTAAATCCAACATTATATAAAAAGATAATATATCATGACCAAGCATGGCAGGTTGTGCGAGGTTGGTTTAACAATAGAAAATTATCAATGTATTTCATAATAACAAAACAAACAAGAGAAAGAAAAATTATATGGCCATCTCAATATTCAGAAGAAAGCATCTGATAAATTTCAACATATATTCCTGATAAAAACTCTCAGAAAACTAGGAAAAGAAGGGAACTTTCTCAATTTTATGAAGGGCATCTACAAAAATACAGCTAAAAAACTTCAAATATAGCTTTAATAAGATTAGAAACAAAGCACCACTTCTCTTCAGTATTGTATTGGAATTTCTAGTCAGTGCAATAAAGCAAGAAAAATAAATAAAATGCATCCAGATTGGAAAGGAGGAAATAAAACTGTCTTTATTCACAAAGAACATAACTGTTTATGTATAAACTCCATTGAAATCTATAAAAAACAACTAGAACGGTTGAGTTTAGGAAATGTTTCAGGAAAAAATATCAATATATAAAAATCAATTGTATTTTTAAATATCAGCCATAACAATCAGAAATTGAAATTTATAAAATAATGCCATCAAAAAATATAAAATAATTAGGGATAAATCTGACAAAAGAAAGATGTGTGCACTGAAAACTACAAAACATTACTGAGAATAATTAAAGAAGGTCTAACTAAGTGGAGAGAGATACGCATTCACTGAAGATTCAATAATGTTAAGAAATCCATTTTCTCCAAAGTGATCCACAAATTTAAAACAATTCCAATTAAAATCCCAACAGCCTTTCTTATAAGAAATTGACTCATTCTGAAATTAATAAAAGAATTCAAAGGACCTAGAATAGCCAAAACAATGCGGGAAAAGATGAACAAATTTAGAGAATTAACACTTATTATGAAGCTACAATATTTAAAATAGTTTGGTATTGGTATAAAAATAGACAAATAGAGGAAAAGAACAGAATAGAGTCCAGATACAGACCCACACTATATACAGATAAATGATTTTGACGAGGTTTCAAAAGCAATTGAGTAGAAAGATTAGTCTGTTCAACAAATGGTGCTGGAATAATTGAATATATATATATATCCAATTTTATATATATATATCATGGATATGTACACATATCTATGTATATATGTATGATCCATTTTTCATAACATAAAATTAACTAAGCATGGATCATAGACCTAAATGTAAAATTTAAACCTATAAAACCTCCAGGAGCAAACTTTTTTGGCTTTGGATTAGATAAGGTTTTCTTAGCTATGACGCCAAAAGCACAATCTGTAAAAGAAATATTGACAAATTGAACATCGTCAAAATTAAAATCTTCTGCTTTTTGAAATAGACTGTTACCAAAATGAAAAGACAAGCTACAGACTTAGAAAATATATTTGCAAATCACATATCTGATTAAGAACTTATCTGCAAAATACACACTTAAAAAAAAAGTCTTAAAACTCAATAATAAAACAAATAGTGGGGAAATGATTTGAAAAGACACTTCACCAAAGAAGATATAAATGGCACATAAACACATAAAAGATCAACAGTATTAAATTAAAACAACAATAAGGTAACAGACCTATTAGAATGGCTAAAATTATTTTAAAAAAAAGATTGACCATATCTGGTGTTACCAAAGATTCAGACCAACTAGAACACTCAACACTACTGTTGGGAATGAATGTAAAATAGTTCAACTACTATGGAAAACCATTTGATAGTTTTCTTAAAAATTGAAACAGACGTAAATATAATCCAGGCCATCCACTTCCAGATATTTACCCAAGAAAATTAAAGTGTTTACTAAGACAAAGACTTGCACACAAACTTTCACAGTACATTTGCCTGTACTAGCCCAAAACTGGAAACAGCACAAATGTTCAGCACAAAAAAATGGATAAACAAACAATACAATTGGAATACTACCCAGCAATGAAAATGAATGAACCATTGATACAAGCAACCAGTGGGTGAATCTCAAAATAATTATGCTGAGTGAAAGAAGCCAAATCCTATCCCCCCCACCCAAGGTACATACTGTTCAGCTCTATTCACAAAAATTTCCCCAAAATGCAAACTAACCTATGGGGACAGAAAACAGATGAGTGGTCGGTTGGGGAAGGCCAACCACTGGAAGGCCTTGAGCAGAGTCAGGAGGAGGAGACTACAAAGGAGTTTGAGGAAACTTTTGATGTGATGGGCATTTCCATTATCTTGATTATGTTGACAGCTTCATGTGTGCAACCATACGTCAAAACTCACCAGATTGTACACTTTAAATATGCACTACTTATTTTATAACAATTGCTCCTCAACAAAGCTGATTTTAAAAATTTAAATATGAAATAAGTAAACTTAATCTTTCCTTTTATATGGGAATTCAGAAGCCCTTTTTTTTGAAGATTTTATTTATTTATTTGAGAGAGAGAGTGCAAGAAAGAGAGCCCAGGGTTGGGGCGTGGGCAGAGAGGGAGACAGGGAGAAGCAGACTCCCTGCTGAGTGGGGAGCCCGATGTGGGGCTCGATCCCAGGACCCTGGGATCATGACCTGAGCTGAATGCAGACGCTTAACTGACTGAGCCACCCAGGTGCCCTGGGAATTCAGAAGCCCTTTAATGAAGACTTGAGAAGATAGCTATGGTGACCCCACAAATAGTCATCAGACTGTAACCTTAGGAGATAACAGGATTCATCTAGAGGTTGAACTAATTCTTTTTTATTTGTTTATCTATGTTGGGCAAAGGGCGAGAGTGGGCGGAGGGGCAGCAGGAGAGAGACAATCTTAAGCGGTCTCCACACTCAGTGCTGAGCTTGATGTGGGTCTCGATCTCATGACCCTGAGATTATGACCTGAGCCAAAATTAAGACTTGGACACTTAACCCACTGAGCCACCCAGGCACCCTGAACTAATTCTTTTTTTACCTAAAGCTTGAATAGTTCAAGATCAGATCCAAGTGTTTGGGGCCTAAAGAATGTTTAGTTGAGGACATTAATTTAAGAAAAGAAAAACATAATATAAAATATTAAATTAGGCTCAGAATTGAATATTAATACAGAATAAGAAACCAGAAAATCTTTCTAATTTTGAAAAGCTGACAAATATCACAAATTACACATAATTTATTAAAATGATATTTATATTTACTAATTCACCACTAAATAAATTTCTTAACAGTTTTTTACACAAAATCTTTGTTCATTTCTCTCATGACAATTTTATAATATTGCCTATAAGAAAATAAAAAGATAATTCAGTCTTTCCTTTATTGACATGCATATAGCATTAGTAATTATATAGGCAGCATTATGTATTATAGTCTTGACCAAAGCAAACTTCCCATTTGACCTCATATCGATAAGAACTGAATCCTCCTCTGGCAATTTTACATTTCTGATAATTGGAAGAATTTCCACAGAAACCTGAGTTTCTCCTCACTATGTAGATACTCCCAGTGCTGGACACCTTAGCACCCATTCACATCAGGATAAAACCTCTGACCTGAAGGTTCTTGATTCAATGGCTGGTGAGTTGGCACAGTTAACTGAATGGTTTATTCCTGAAAGGCGATCCTATACTGGGATGGCTTGCGATGCTAAATATGGAAGTGTTTGTGACACACATAAATACATCCCTCTTGAACTGCAGCCCCAATAGAACTTTCCCTTAGCCAGGTCCCCCAAATTTCTGTACTTACTCCAATGCTATCAAGCCCAAGTAGAATATAATGGGCCAGCACAGATTAGAGGGGAGAGAAGACAATTGTCTTAACCAATTGCAATTAAAACATCTGGTTTTGAAAACTTTGGAAACGCCAACAGCTATAAGAACACATCACCAGAGTCTGTCCCACAGCCTTAGAAGGGGGACCCTGCAAGTAAGGGCCTTAAGCTTAAACTTTGTTTTCCAGTGAAATGACCTTTAAAATGAGCCTCAACTTCTTGTCCACCTTCCTGTTTTCTCTGTGCTGTTTGTTTTTTTCCCTCATAGAGTCTCTCAGTTGCTTAATTTAGAGTATGATGACAGGCACTTGGTTTTATGTGTGATCCATATAGCACCTTGAGAACTATAGTTATGTATTCTTACCACATGGAAGGGAAGGGACCAATGATAATTTTTGCAAAATGAGCAATTATCAAGATACAGGAAAACATACTTTGCTTAAGATATATTAATATATTGTCTCAGATGAGAAACCAACGTGTACATACAGTTCTAAATGAAATGTATGTAAAGAATTTGAAAATTTTGCTTCTCAAACACAAGTCCAGACCCCAGATTTTATTATTCCTATGAAATTAAAACTCTGATTAACTAGAATAATCAGAGAATAGCATCATTTAATTAAGTTTTTTCCTAACTTAAGATCATTAACCAACACTTTCTTTGTTTTCATTCTGTATTGTTCAAAATCTTCGTAAATTTTAAGTGGACATCTTTTCTCACTTAGCAAGAATATCCTGACTGTAATTTAATTTCAATAATTAGGTTGCTGAATAGTCTCAGGAATGTGACTCTGGAAGTCAGTTTCATCATACCAGAGGTTTGGAAGATGTAAGCGTTCTTAATGAAGGTACATTTCCTGGGCAATGCCTGTGTCACAAATTTTGTGGTGAAAGTACCACAAAACCTATAGAGTCACTCAAACTACAAATGTCAGTTTGAGCAAATAAGTTTGCAGTTAAGTCCAGAAGCAGCAATTACTTCAGGTCAGGCTTGATCCAGGAGTTGGATCATTGCCAGTATGAACCTGAATCCCCTCTCTCTCTGACCTATGTCTTCTGCCCCAGTGGCTTCACACTCAGACAACATAGTGGTTACCCCAGTAGAACCATGCTCTCTCCTACGGATAAGAAAATGCTACCATCGTTTCAGATTTTCATATCCTTCTAGAACACAGTTAAAGATGGGAGCTTCTCATTCCCAGAAGACTAGCAAAACTCTCATTCTATTTCACTGGTCTGACTGAGTTGCCTACTCATCTTTGAACCAGACAATAAGGCAGGAGGAATGGTGAAGAGGAATAAAATATAGTGGTTGGTTTAAGTCAGTCTGGGCTCACTCTTAAAGCAGGTGGTGAGTTCAATTCCACATAATCTAAATGGCTATGGTATGATGTGGTACAGTATGGGGGACAGGTAGTGAGGGATAAATTTTCCAAAAGAAAATAATGGGAAAGGAGAATGAATATCAGGGATGCAACCAACAAACATACACCACAATATCCATGAAATGATTAGGCTTTAAAGTTAGGCAGTCTAGAGCTCTGATTCCATCAGATTTCATCATTTATTATTTTTAGAACCTCAGGCAACTTGACTCTTTCAAGTCAGTTTCCTCTTCTGTAAAATGGTGATAGTAATTATAGTTATTTTATAGTTATTATAAAGGCTGCATAAGATAATATACATACAGTGAATGACATAGTGTCTGATACATACTAAGGGCTCAGGGTAATAATTGTTACTCTTGTACAAATTCTTCAGTCCTCTGAATGGCTGCTATTAAAATGGAAGGTAGGGGATTCTCTTTTATAGAGAACAAATCACCACTCTGGCTGCAGCAAAAGCAGCCATGGATTTCAGGGAACAACAAGGCCTTATTGGCCTCACCCAGTGTGTAGAAAATCCCCTTTCAAACCTCCACTGAGAGGTATATTAGGATGGAGATATTCCTGGGGTCGCAAATCCAAAACTGGGATTCGCTTTTCCAGAGAAATAATGATCTGAATGGTGACCAAGTTTCTGCACTAGCTCAGAAGTATCAAGTAAGTCCACAGCGTAGCTGAAAAATAGTACCTTCACAGGTACATTTGGTGGGATTACAATGGTAACCCCAAATCATAAGTCCATCCACCATTCACGTCAGACTTTCTATGGGAAAGATATTCATAAGATATGAATATGATATATTGATATAGGATATATTGATACAGGATTTATCTTTTGAATATGTTCTTATGATATATTCAAAGATAAATTCATTACTAAACGAATTTTCAGTACGTACTCTATTATAAAATAGTGAGATAGTTCAGTCTGGCTGCAGGACATACCACACAGATGCATCATTGAGTATATAATTTTTGAAATATTTAAGAAATCTAAATGGACATCTTACACAGAAAATCCCCGCCCCCGGGATCCAGCAGTGGATGGACAGAGAACAACAAAACAACAGATTAGTGAAAGATACATAACACTCCACAAGATAAGCTGTCCAAGTCATTGGCTCTATGCCATACTGTAGTGTTACAAATGTTATTTCTCTGTATTTCTCCATAAAATGCTCTTTTACATATATGGAACAGCATTTGAGATTTTTTCTTTAGGAGACAAGGAACCACAAAAGTGAAAAAAAAAAAAAAGTGTTTTCATTGGGAAGCAAACTACCAGACCAGATCAATACGTATCTTTCCCCTGGCACAAACAATATGATAGTTTCTGGAGGACCATCAGGTTCCCAAGCATCCTGGGCTCTGGTGAAGTTTACTGCTTTTGTTTGTTTGTTTGTTTGTTTGTTTAAATTCACAGTTCCCTGTCTGTGGAAGGTTGCAGGTGTGAAGCAGCTGCGTTCAAGGTAACATCTCATACATTTGCATGGCGTGGCAGGCTGGGCTCACATCTTTCTACCTTTCTTTGCTTTTCTTCTCTTTTTCTTTTCTTTCCAGTTTGAGTTTATAGGATTTCACTCTAGTGCTCAATAGCAATGAACTACAAAAGCAAGGAGATTTCTTTTCTATTCTACTCTGTAGTAATGTGAGCACAGCTGGTCAGTCTGTTCTGGGTTAAAACCCTTCATGAACTTGAAGGTCATTATTAGATTCCCTCCCTTCTTCTGGACATAGAATTCTCTCCACTCATTTGTTATATTTCTTGATTACAAACTATTTTTATCTTCTTTTTTCTATTTACCCTGTCCCAGATTTTCCCATCCCTTTCGGAAACGAACCCCACACTTTTGTCAAGGAATATATAACCAAAGGGAATATTGGGATATGATAGGAGGAGAGAAAAGAGGGGAGTAATAAGGAATATAATAGGTGACCAGAAAGGAATATAAGAGGAAAGAAAAGTAACTGTGGACATGGTCTTTAGATAGAACAGGATTTGAGTCTTGGCTCTGTCACTTACCCTTATGGAACATTCTTACAAGTTACTTAACACCTCAGTCCCTTGGTATGTAAAATAGAGATAATTCATAGGGGTATTGTAAGAACTAAATGATACACTACATGAAAAGAAAGCTTCCTGGCACTTGCAAAGGCTCCGTAAACGTTTATGATGTGGCAGCACTGCAGTGCCCCACCCAGGCCCTCTGGAATTCCTTTGACCATTTCTGTGCATTCCTTCCTGACCTGGTGCCTTTTACTTCCAATGGCCTCCTGCACAGCACTCTCCTTTAGAGTATTAGCCTAGGGCTGTTGGAGCAGAAGTCCCTGGGAGTGTACATGGCCCTGGGGTTGGTCTCAGCAGTGACTGATGATGCAAGACTATAAAAGCCCAGCCTCCTCCCTGTTGCCTTGTGGTAGACAACTCAACTTCCAGTGCAGGGCTCCCTTTGCAGGATCAGGCTGAAGCCGCCCCCTTAAGGGGCTTGGCCTGAAACAGACATGTTGCTTGACTTCTTCCCTTTTCCTGTCCTGAGGACCCCACTCCCTCACTGGTTTGTCCTGGGAGCACTTCCTTAAATAAATCACCTGTACACAAATCCTCATCTCAGGATCTGCTTCTGGGATCCTGACCTAAGACAATTACCAATTTAATTATCATTCTCACTTCTTTATAGTGCAAATTGTTCGAATACCTCAGTTCAAGGAAGATAGTAGTGATTTTCAGCTCAGGTGGACAAATGTTCCCAAATAGGAAAAAATTTCCAAACAGGGCAACTTCTTTAACTCATCACACTATAGACAAACTGTGGTGCATAGTGAATCATTTAGTGGATTACCAGAAGTAAAGGGGGTTTTAAGCAGGTGGCATGGGCATTTCCAAAATAATTCGCAATTATTCATTCTTTAGAAATTTGTCTATTTGCCATCCTTCATTTTGTTTCTGTACTCCTGAGCCTACAAGGAAGAAAACTTCCCAGTCTGTGGACTTAATTATGCTCTGCCTTAAGAAAATGTGGTCTCAACGTGTCTAATGTCCTCCCCTCCCTTGCAAGAGAGCTAGGGCCAGACACAGGGTCTTGAGAAGTTGGAACCAGGCCTCTTACGAGAGTCACCCCGGAAAAAGAGACATAGACCCAACTCCCTAAGAGAGAGGCACAAACAGACTGGAGCTGGAGTGGGAAGAGAAGAGCTAGTGGTCTCCCAGAGACAGATTCAGGGCAAGAACAGCGAAGAGCACTCAAGCCCCCAGCCAGTCCCTGGAGTCATTGCACGTGAGGCGTGGGACTAGGTTAGGCTGGCTTAAAAGCCCAGATGCAGAGGCTTTGGCTCTAAAGACCACCAGGCATGGGGGTTTAATGTATCTCAGCACTCCTGAGGGGGTTATTTGAAAGACTTAAAGTAAGTAACTTGTTTTTCTCATGGGTCACCTCTCATCTTCGCTTCTGTTATCCCCATTGCTCCCAACTCTTGAATTTGTCAGCAGTTAGTCAATAAATCCTCTGGCCCTAATTTAAGGGGCACCCAGATAACCAGTAGGAATCAGTTATGTTTAATGTTCCCCTCTGCCCTGCGAGGCAGTACCAGGTCTATCCTACACTACATGAGCTTTGCGGCAGCTTTCTTTTAAAAAACTATATTTTGGTTAGTTGAGACTGCCAAAAGCTGCAGTTCCAAATCTGTAAAACAGTATCCTCATTATTTTCCGTATGCATTTGTTTTTCCTGCGTTTCATGGGGCAAAGGTCTTTTCCAATTTTAAAATTAATCTGATCCCTCCCTTCCATTTCTTTCCCTTTTCCCAATTCTTATTCCAATCACACTGAGTTTGAGGCTCTCTAAAAGCTGAAGGGATGTGCTCTTGTTTTGGCCAAGCTCATCCCATCCCCCACCCCCAATTCTGCAGCCTAAGTACACTTTCTACCAAATCCCCACGGCCCCACAACTGCAACCCCACCCATTTTTTATTGAATTTTTACATTTAAATTGATAACTATAGAGAGGATTTTTAACCACTTACATTAGACTAGTTTTGTTTTTTTCCAAAAGAGAAGGAATCACTTATTTATTTTTCCCTAGCTCTAGCTCTTGTTCTTGCCAAGGCCACAGCATGGCAAATACACTGAGAAAACAGCACACACATGCGCATGGGCACACACACAGAGTTTCTACAAGGACTCCTTCTCCCGTTGTCATGGTTTCTATTGAAGCCTATTACTTATGGTAATCCTACCTGGATGATGTTCTATTTGCTTGTTTGTTTGCTTATTTGTTTGTTTTAAATATCACATCATTTTCATACTTTTACTTATAGGATGTTGCAGGCAAAGAATTTAGAACTTTCTTCTTCAATATCTTGTTCTCTTACTCCAGCCTGCTTTTGAACAAGTTGTTTATATCTGAACCTATTTTCTTACTTAATCCGTAGAGGTTGATGAGATGTATTGGATTATTTAGACCTTGAGCCTGACAGAATTAAGTTCTTCTCAAAGTCACTGATGAACACTATATTGTTGAATGCAATGGCTAATCTTATCGATGATTCCCATTTTATTAGAACTTTCAAGAACAGTTGACACAATTGATCACTATTTCTGCCTTGAAACATATTCTTCACTTGGCTTCCCAGAATATCGTACTTGTTTTAACCATTCCTTCTCAGTTTCATTGGTTGATTTCTCCTTATCTCTCTGAAGCACAAGGTTCAATCCACAAACCCCTTTTCAGCGAAGTGACTTAAATGATCTCATCCAGTCTCATGAGATCTTTACATATCACGTATATGCTGATGATCCTCAAATTTCTATCTCTAACTTTGGCCTCTCTCTTTCAACTTCAGACTCACATGTCCACATGCTTGTTTGATAACTCCACTTGGATATCTAATAGAGAGATCTCTCTTAGTATGCCCCAAATCAGGTCTTTACACACACACACACACACACACACACACACACACACTCACCCTCCTTCTCCAGTTCTCCCCATCTTAACTGAATCTCCTTCTACCAGTTATTCAGATCAATATCCTGGTGGCATGCCCCGCTCTACTCTTATTCTGAAAGCCATTATCAAATCCTATTGTCTCCACTTTCAAAGTGTATCCTGCTTACCACCCCCACTACCACCACTCTGATCCAGTTCTGTCTGGATAATTTCAGTAGCCTCCTAACTGATCTCCCTCCATATGCCCTTGCCCCTCTTCCACCTATTCTTTGTCAACATTAACATCCAGAGCGATCCTATTAAAAGGATCATCTCGGTCATCTGCACAAAGCCCTTTAATGGCTTCCCATGGGACTCAAAGCAAAAGCCAATGTCCTTTCTATGATTTACAAAGTCCTACATGGTCTGATTTTCATTACCTCTGTGATGTCATCTCCTATAACTCCCCCCACCTCATTTATTCCACTCTAGTAATCCCAGCCTCTTTGCTTTGCTTTTCCCCACAAAAATGCCAGGCATGCCCCAGCCCCATGGCTTTTGCACTTGCTTTTTTGTCTGCCTAGATTACTCAATCTTCAGATACCTACACGGTTAGTTCTTTCGCTTTCTTCAGGTCTTTACTTAAAATCACCTTTTCAGTGAGGCTGCTACCCTCACTGACTCTATCTAAAACTTCCCTTCTTTCCCTCTTTTATTTATTATTAGCCCTTATCACTATCAATTATGTCATTTAGTTTACTTACATATTTTGTTTACTCCCTTTCTCATTCACTAAAATACAAGATCCATGAAGGCAGAAGTTTTTTTCTGTTTTATTCAGAAAACTACTGAATCCCCAACTTCTGGTGCCAGAAGCACAGTGGTTGCTCAACGGATATTGGTGGAATGAAGAAACAGTGCCAAAAATTCAGGAGACAGTTTTGTCTAACCCATCTCACTCCGATAAAAAAGAAGATAGGGGCAGTAAGAGTTGCTCTGGGAATGGGTATGAGAGTGACCACAGGAGGACCATGCCTCATCATCAAAGCAATGTAAGGTGTTGGACTATAAACTTGTGACCTTCCAACTTTAACATTACTCCCATATGTATTAGTCACTGGATGCCCTTAATCGGAAAGAAATGGATTTCACCCGAATTGTTAGGCATGGTAGGCTCCTAAGAACTTGTTTTGTGTAAGATACCTGCTCAAGTTTTACCAAACCCCCAGCTTTCTTCCATGCAGTGGACTTAGCAAATTCACTCTTCAGTAGCGTTGATTTTATTAGGACCTATATCATTGTCCCCTTCTTCGAGGTATATGCAAACATGAAGTCTCTTGGCCTTGATATATCAAAGAGAAGTATGTGAAGTTTGGTCTAAAAATGAGGTTTTCATAAATCGATGACAACATGGGTCCCACAGCTTGGTGATTCAAATCCTTTTGCCTGCTCCCCCTGCCCTTTGTTTTCCTGATTTTTACCATTCTCCTTTCTGCAAACTCTTTTATTCCCCCTCTCTTTGTTGTTATTATTATTTTTTAATTTGAAGGTACCTAGCAGGGATTCTACACAGTTCACCTGAAAGCAACAGAAAATTAGTCAAGGAGTGAAGAAGTACCTGTGATTTTATTACTCGATAGAGACCAATTTAGACAACTTTTCAGAATTGTGGCCCGTCTTCCCATCTGGTTTGTTTGTCTTTCTGTGTCTCTGATTCCGTCATACCTAAGACCTGAGGGACCTTCCCTTCCCATATCTGTGTCACCTGCAGGCATGAAGATACCAAAGGCACTTGCATGCGTTATCTGCTCACTTGGGGATTGGGGATATTACTATTAGGGTGTGGAAGATTTGTTTCATACAGGGAGTTATGTAGCGTCTTCAGGGGATCTGAGACCTAGAAAACAGCGGTCCTATTCAAGGAAGCCATGCTACCAGGGAGCCCAGTTATCAATCAATGTACCACAAAAATTAAAACGTCTCTTAGAACAGCAGTCGAAGCACTGTGGGCAATGAATTCTTAGGGGGTGGCAAAACAGATGAAATCCAGTCATCACATTTTACAACAGATCTGCTGCTTGATAAAGTACAACTGGAGAGCAGACTGTTAGCAATAAGGCCATTTCTAAGAATAAAATGAGAGTTTGTAAAAGATTCGTTTGAATTATTAACTCCAAAAACGTGGCTGGAGAAGAAAATGGTTGCTGCTATCACTGGCTTTTCTCCTCACATGTATGATTAGAACAAAGGGAGGTACAGAAGAGCAGGGAAAGAAGTGCAAGCAAATTTCCCTCCGACATAAGGAGGCACATTTTCACGCAGTGCTGCATGGATACGTGGAGAGGCCACCTACCAGGTAAAGAAAACACTGCGGCCATTGTGAAAGCAAGCAGATGCTGGAGCAGGGGAAAACGACGCTCATTTTTACTAAACACCGTTGCCTTTTTTTTTTTTTTTTTTTTTTTTGCTTGCAAAGCATTCTTTTAATACCAAGTGGACACATCTAGCCTTTACTCTACTCTGCACCCTGTGGGTTTCCACTCCCTGTTCCCAGACGCCCTAATCTGGATTCAATTTAAAATGTGAGGCATGTTGGAGGTCACAGGAAAACAGCCAAGGTGACCATTAATATCTCCTCTCTTGCTCTGAGGTGACCAACCGAGGACGAATCGATCTGGAAAGACAATATTAGTGTTTTCCAATTCAATACTTCTCACCACATTGATGATGAGATTTGAAATCTTTCATCCGAAGAGACGCAGAGAAACATGTTAACAGGCCACAGTGGTCAATGCTCTCCTTGGATTTCATGGGCATGTTTTCTCCACATTGTATGGAGACAAACACTTGCATTCTGACTCCAGAAAACAAAACGTTTCCTTATGGAATCCAGCCCCGTCAAGAAAAAGAGAATCATACTATCACTGGGACTTAACAGATCCAGGGATATCATTTGGCCTTTTCCTCTTTAGAAAGCTGCTCTCAGGACCCTTCCAGGTCTCTTTTTTCAAATCCTTCCAGTAGAAAATCCCTAAGTCTTCTTTCAAGATTGTATGACATGACTTTTCAGAACAGGTAGGTCTATTGACCATAAAGACTATTAATAATTCCTGTTCACCTTATTGTTAAAGACACATCCCTTTCTCATATAAAGCAATTGAATGTAAGACAAGTTAAATAATATTTGGGACCATTAAGGATTTAATTATCCTTCTATTTAAAGGAGACAGGAGAATAAAGTTTACATCTCCAATATTGCAGATCTGATCAAGGCACTTGAAGAAAGACAAGATTTAAAAAAAAAAAATGCTACCAATATGCTTAGTCTAAAACTTTGGAGGGTGAAAGTCATATGATCAAAGGTTATAGAATCACTACAGGTAAAATGACTGTTCACTGAATTCTGAATAACATGGCTAGAGTACTTGGAGAAGTAGCATTGGGTTAAACGCTTGCAATTGTTTGTTGTTGGGTTGGGTTTTGTTTTGTTTTGTTTTTTTAAGGAAATTTTTCATATCACAGGATGGATATAGATTTAGAAAGTCAGCTTTTTTTATGATCTTGTATATAAGAGGCAAGGAAGAGTTGGGTTAATTTTATTTGTATATATTTACTTTGCTTTAAGCATTCTTCTAGGCACTTTTAAAAGACTACCTAGGAGGTGCCTGAGTGGCACAGTAGTTTGGCGTGAAGTCTGCTTGGGATTCTTTCTTTCTTTTCCTCCGCATTTCCCGCTCATGCTCTCTATCTCTCTCTCTCTCTCTCTCTAAAATAAATAAATAAATCTTTTAAAAAATTATCTCATTAATCCCCACTTTGGTTCAGTAAGGTAGGTATTCTTATTATCCTCGTTTTTTTAATGGAAACTGAGGCTCAGGGAAGGTATGACATCACAGAGCTGATAGGCAGTGGAGTCTGGCCCCCAGATCTGTGCTCAAAACTACTGCATCACCTCCCATTCAATCACGCATGCAATAAATGTCCAGTGAGCACCTACTGTGTGCAGGGGATGATGCAAAGGTAAATTAAATGTTGTCTTTTCTTCAAAGTGTCTATAGATTAAGAAGAGAGAAGAGACATGAGACATGAGATGGACACAAATGCCTATATCTTAAGGAAGCATGTGACAAGTTACCTGACAGAGACACTGGGAATCTATGAAGCAACTCTGTAACCACTCCATGTGGTCCAAGGAGAATGGGACATAGAAGAAGCAGAAGAGAAGGACTTAGGAGGAGGGGCCAACAATCATGTTGGGGATAATTATAAAGGGAGCCTATAGTAAATACCTCTCAAATGTTGAGAAAAGAGAGTTCCCCATGGGAGATAAATCAATTCTTACAAAATGCTGGAGCTGTGCAAATTCAATGTTCTGTAGACTCAGTGAGGCCAGGTCTCTCGGACTAAAACTCGGCTATAGCCTTTTTCCCACTTGAGCAACAAAGAAACCAAGCAAGTATTTACACATTTAAAAATACAACTGACCTACTATATACCCATGAGAATGACTAAAATTTTTAAACTAAAAGTAAAAAGACTGACAATACAGATAATGCCAAATGTTGCCAAGAATATGGAGCAAATGGGACTCATAAATTATAGGTGGGAATGTACAAGGGTACAACCTCTTTAGAAAAAGGTTGAGCAGTTTCTTATAAAACTAAATATACACCTACTTTATAATTCAGCAACTCTACCCGTAGGTGTTTACCCAAAAGAAATAAAAACAGGTGTCCACAAAAGTCTTGTACAAGAAACACAACATAGATGAATCTCAAAAACATGGTGAGGGAAAGTAACCAGACACAAAAGACTACATGGGGCAGGGTTCCATTCATATGAAGTTCTAGACTTGGAAAAAGAATTATTTGGTAGAATCAAGTCAGAACAATGGTCAGGTCTGGGAGGGTCAGTGCCTGGATTACTGGGAAGGAGCATGGGAGGACTTCCTGGGAGTTTGCGTGACATAGGTATATGTATTTGCCAAAACTTGGCAAATGATCATTTAAGATTTATATATTCCATTGCATATAAACTTTACCCTGAAAGACAAGAAATGTAAAAGATATTGAATTCTAGCTAAAGATATGCATGATGTAGTATTTAAAAGTGAAATGGCTTTATGTCTGCTCCCTACTATGATATGTATCAAAAAATAAGATGGACTGATGGATGGACAAATAGATATGTGATAAAGCAAATATATTAAAATGTTAATTACGAATCCAGCTGCTGGATTTTTGAGTAGTCACTATAATAGTCTTTCAACTTTTCTGTATGCTTGAAATTTTTCATAGTAAAATTGCTTTTGGAAAAATACAACTCAAGAATATAGTAATACATATTTTTGAAGGTTTGAAGATTTGAATTACCTAGAAATCAAAATGACTTTGCAGTGAAGAAAGCTTAGGCCCCTATTTTTGTAACTACCCTCCTTTCTTGAAGTGTAGAAGGAAATAACCAGAGAGGTAATGCTACTACAATGCATGACTGAAGGACCCTCAACTTTATGACACAAAACATGTGTCTTATGTGTTTTAGAAATATTTTGACTGCTTACTTCAAATGGACCTTTAACTTTAAAAAAAATTAGAGTGGATAAACCAAAGTTATTGGAATACAAGGGCAATCTCTGGAGTCCTAAGAATTTGTTAAAGACATTTTTTGCTTGTTGTGCAGAAAATTTAGAAAAGCTCCTAAGTACATAGTGAAGAAGAAGGAAACCACCCATAATCTGATCACAAGAAAAAAAAATCACTGTTAATAGTTTGAGAAACTTATTTCCAGTGATTTCTCTTTCCACATTTTTAACAGACTAAAATGGTAAATAGATCAGTGTATAGTGTGAATAAAAAACTTTTCATAAATAAATTTAAGAAGTACATAAGGTTATTTTAAATGGGTATGTCATATCTTACTACGGAAATGTGGGCGTATGGGTTGTTTTAATTTAGTTTTCTGTAATAAATAATGTTGAAAAGAAACATTTGTGCAAAAATACTTATTTTTAGGACAAAAAATTTCTGGAAATGTACATTTAACAGAGCATCTTAACTGGTCTGTGGGTTAAGAATTAGTCCCCATGCGCTTTTGACAAAGTGTCCTTATTGCTACAGACAGTTCAATTATAGTAAATACGAGCTTAGCCTCATCCCATGGTTTGCCAGCATTCCAACAGCCCATGGAAAGAGACTTGAACCCTGTCTACACCCGCAGTTCAGGCGAACACAGACTTATGCACTGGGTGGGGGATGGGATGGGAGGTAGAGATGAAGAACTCAGTTTGGAAAGTGTTCCTTTCTTCTCCAGCAAGGGAGAAAGGAACTATAATCTTAAGTGAGGCAGGAGCCCAGCAGCGGAAGCTGCCTGAGACAGTGAAGAGTCGCCCCTCTACAGGATGAGGCTGTGCTTGAACCCTCCCCAGGTTCACCCATCTGCTGGATATCCCTAGAAAGAACAGCCTCTGTATTAAAAAAGGATAAAGAAACTGTATCATGTCAACAGGAGAGTAGGTAAACCACTGTGCTGTGGAGGCGCTCTTTAAAAGCAGTGGACGTAAGATGATAAGGTATTTCCATTCTACAACAGAAAAAGATGTGAGCTGCTGAGACACATTCAGAAATGGGGACTCACAGCAAAAGAACTCAAACATATTGTTATTCTGAAGGCAAGAGGACCTGGTACAAGATGAGAAAAGATTTGTATCTCTCCCTTGTTCTGTTTCAGCAAATGACTCAGATCTACTAGAATACTAGAGCCGGCAGGCACCAGCTGGAGAAAGCTCATTGGTAAATACTCAGGAATTCTGCAAACTGGTTTAGTAACTTGAAACTGGCCTTGCTGGAAATATTCACAGCATGGAAATCAGCAAATACCGCATATCAGTGCTTTCCCTGACCCCCAGAGATTTGGCTTACCAGTTCATCACAGCTCAAATCCAAAGCTCCGTTTCTGATTTCTCTCCCAAATTCCAGACCCATTATTGCCAACTACATTCAGAACATCTCCACTCAAATTCATTAGGTTCAAAAGAGAACCCATTGTATTGTCTCTCAGGTATGACCTTGCTAATGTGTTCGTACTTCTGTTAACAATTTACCATCTTCCCAAACACTGTAACTCAAAACCTCACAATCATATCTGACACTTCACTCAATAATAACAAGAAAAAAATGAAGGGACAGAAAGGAGAATTACTCAAGTGACATTAATTTAACACATTATGTCAGCCCTTGTGATTAGCCCTTTACAAACATTCTTACAATGTCTCTTGAAAGAGGAAATCATTCCAGTTCTGCAAATGGAAAACTGAAGTTCAAGGAAGTTATATTACTTACCCCAACTTACAGGGTTATTAATTTTCAGAACTATGATTTGAATCCAGGGCCCTCTGAGTACAGAAACCATTCTTAAAACCAAATGTCATATTTCTAACCAATCAGCTGCTCAATTTGGCCCTTCAGGCCTTTGTCACTATTTTTATAGAGGTATTATTTATATACAATGAAATTCAGAAATCCTAAGTGCACATTCACTGTGTTGACAAATTCACACGTTTGTGTCAACTCATACTTCTATGAAAACATAGAACACTTTCATCACCCCCGAAAGTTTCCTCCTTCCTTGTTCCAGTCATTCTACCCTGGAAAGTAACTACTGCTTTGATTTATTTTATCCCAAAAGGGTTTTATCTGTTCCAGAATTTCATTTAAGTGAAATATACAGCAGACACTCCCTTGTGGAAGGCTTCCTAAGCTGAACATTTTGAGAATAATCCATATTATTCATGTATATCAGTATTTTATGTCTTTTTATGGCTGAGTTATATTCCATTGTATAAATAAATCAATGTTTGTTTATCTACTCTTTTACTGACAGATGAATGATGGGCTATTATGCCTAAGGACGCTATGAACATTCTTGTACAAGTCCTTTTGTTGACATATGTCTTCATTTCTTTTGGGTAAAACTTAAAAGCATGAGTGTTAACCCATGGGTTTGGTGTATGTTTATCTATATGAGAAGATGTCATACTGATTTCCAAAATGATGTCATCATTTTATATTCCAACTACCAGTACAGATATTCTCTACTTACAATGGGGTTACTTCCTGATAAATCCATTGTAAGTTGAAAATATCCTAAGTCGAAAGTGCATTTAATATACCTACCCTGCCAAACATCAAAGCTTAGCCTAGCCTACCTTAAAGGTGCCTAGAACACTTATATTAGACTACAACTGGGCAAAATTCTCTAACACAAAGCCCATTTTATAGGGAAGTGTTGAATAGCTCATATAATTAATTGAATACTGGACTGAAAGTGAAAAACAAAATGGTCCTATGTGACCGGAATGGTTGTAAACATATCGGTTGTGCGCCCTCGTGACCACATGGCTGCCTGAAAGCTGCGGGCTGGCTGCCACTGCCCAGCAGCACGAGAAAGGATCCTATCATGTACAACTAACTGGAAAAAGATCAAATTTCAAAATCTGAAGTTCTGTTTCTACTGAATGCATATTGCTTTTGCCTGATCGTGAAGTCAAAAAATTAAATTGAACCATCGAAAGTTGGGGACCATCTGTATGTGATGATTCCAGTTACTACACATCCTTGCCAACACTAAGCACGTATTGTCAGTTTTTTTAATTTTAGCCACTCTGGTGAGCGTGTAGTGATAACTCATTGGCTTTGATTTGCATTTCCCTAACGACATTTCCCTTATGATAGATGATGTAAACCTAGACATTGAAGAAAACACAGGAGTAGCAGGAATATTATCTTCATGACTTTACAGAAGGCAGAAACTTCTTTGACAGGACCCAGAAAGCACTAACTTAAAAAATCTACATATCTATAGATATATTTTGTGTGTGTGTGTGTGTGTGTGTGTGTGTGTGTGTGTGTATAAAGAGAGAGAGAGAGAGACATACAATGGACTTCATCAAAATTAAAACCTTAAGAAAGTAAATAAACAAGCCAAGTCCTGGAATAAATACATACATACAAGACATTACACCCAGACTATAGTAACAACTCTTCCAACTCAAAGTTTTTTTAAAAAAATCCAATGGGAAATTATGGGCAAAAGACTTGAACAGACATTTCACAAAGGAAGATCTGCAATGGCCAAAAAGGTACATGAGATAATTCCTCACAGTACTTCATCGTTACCTTTTCTAGGAGCCGATCATTTTTTATTTTGTACTACAGTTTCTGTAAGTATAACTCCCAACCCAAACTGTAAACCACTTGAAAGCAAAATGAACATTTGAGGCACCTTTGTACCAGGGTATATATACATGGGGAGACAGGCAAGGCTCACAAATATTTTTAAACGGTTGACCCAATGAATGCACAACATACACCATAAAACATTTTTAGCTGGTCATTAATATTGTAAGCAAATGAAGCAGGATTATTAGAGCAGCACCAAGAGAGAAGAATGAAAATAGAGAACAAGAGGACTAAGCCTGAGAGAAAAAAAAAAGTATTTCCCACAGACAGCTGAAATGACATTTTAAGTGTTAGTGTAAAATATAAGAGGAAATAGAGTTAGTAGAATAAAACGACAACGATAATGTGATATAAAGCTTTCCAAAAATAAGACACCTACTTTTTTTGCTTGGGCAACCCATCTCTGTGTGAGTAATTTTGCATCTATAAAAGCCCAGGGGAAGCCATCAGACCAAAACAGGAAGCTGTGCATGTGCTCTCAGGCGGAAGTCACCAAGACATGGCATCCTGCTTGCCAGAAGACTCAGATTCCTTGTCAAAAAAAAAAAAAAAATAGACCCCAAAAATGCAGATGGCAGCAGTACTGCATCACAATAGTGTTTTCAGATTCGGGTGACTTGGAATTCCCAGCATACCATAATTTTAACTCCTATAGGGCATGTCCTTTCTGAAATAAAATTTGCTCACTGAGGCACATGTGAATAACTTGTGCAAAACTTGTTCATCCTCATGACTCATGAACCACTGTTCAATATTAACAGTAACTCTAAAAAGGAATTTTCTAGAACCAGAGGTTTACTCAGGCCATCTTCATAATTATTAAAAAACAAAAAAAAAAACAAAAAAAACAATGTACTCTCTGTTCCAGATGATGTCCTCAAGAACCAGTTCTTTTCAGGAAAAAAAAAAAAAAAACCTGAAAAATTCCAGGGATTCTGTCGCAAATTTCAAACTAATTTGTATAAATCATTCAATTCCCATGTAAAAGAAAGATTGGTTCTTTTCTCTTTCCTGATCAGAGCTTTGACACATGTGGAAGTTCTGACCAATAGAAGCAATCTTCATGACTTTTCCTTTTTGAGATTCTCAGAAGGAAAAAAAACAAGCTTACTGAATAAATTAAATTACATTTCATGACTAGAGCAGTAAACAAGAGGATTAGAGATACACTCTGGGTGGGGTTCATACAGGTCCTGGGAAAAGAAAGAAAAACAGGAATTTTTTAAAAAGAAAGAAAGAAAGAGAGAGAAGAGTTAAAAGATTTAGAAGAATCCAAAAAAAATGACATTCCAGAATTGTACAATGTGTGTGTGTGTGTGTGTGTGTGTGTGTGTGTTTATGGAGGTGGAAGGAGGAGGTGTCTAAGAGTCAGAGAAAAGCAAACCTTAAGTGAAAGTTATAGTTTTGTCAGGAAAACCTTGGCGAATAAACATATTTCTCTCTATTCAGGCAAAACATACCAAGATAATTAGCAGAACTTTTTAAAGAATATGACCTCACCTGAGATGCCATCTCAGAAATATTATTCTCCAATAATAGAACCATCTAACACACACACACACAAACACACACACATTTTAACATGTTAACACCAGACCCAAAGCCATAGTAATAGACATAAAGGAAGGACAGGATGGAAATTGCAAAATGGCAGAGTATTCTTAAACACGTTGGGTGGACATACTTAACACACTTCAATCTCTTGAAGTCTCATTTCTTTCTCAAGTTTTCTCAATGAAAAGCTAACAAGAAAAGGAAGTGTTTGTGGCCAGGGATGGGAGAAAACAAAAAAGTAAATGGTTCAAAGTTCTGGAAAGACACCAAGGCAAAAGCACATTCAGTCCAGGTGTTGCCTTCTTTGTCCTTTTCAACCTGTAAATAGATGGAGAACGCAGTGCTCGAGGGTCCTCTGCTCTCCTTGACTGCCCTCACTCTGGGCAACTTGGCTTAGATTTTCCACAAATGTGATGTGTTCCTATGAAAGATACATGTATATAATTTTTTAGATCTGTCATATTTTTAAATGCTCAAGGAGAGCCTATCATTTAAAGGATTCCCCCTCGTTTATACATGTCTAAGTTCCAATTTTGGCATTTGGGACTTCTATAAAATGTAGTGTATCAGAATAGTGTTCCATTTCAGAATCAGTGAATGGCTTTGCTACACCAGAATGTCAGGCTTCAGCATGTTATTTCTGTATTCTAATTCAAATCCTTTATGTGACTACCTATCCATTTCTAATTTGAATTTTGCTGGGTGGTTTAAAGCTTTTAAGTCCTTTCACATCTATTCTTTAAGATGCTTAGTTTAGCATCTTGCATTTTCCCGCCAGGGTTTTCTTGTGCATAATTCTTTGGCACGCCAGGTGGCAGGTTCTGAAACAGTTGTTGGGCGTTCTGTGGCCCCCAAACTCTCCCAAGGAATATGGGCAACTTGGGAGCGTCCTGAAGGATTTGGTGCCTGGGGTAACATGTGCTGTTTATTTAGTGAATTAGCACCTCCGAAAACGATCGTAAAGAAGGTGTTCCTGATGGCATGGAGCACAGAAATAGGAAGCATAGTTGATCTGTTTCAGCTCTAGCTTGTGCTCTGTCAGCACTACACAAATGTTAGACTCCAGTTCAAAATTGATAACCTCAATGTTTTTAGCCCGTGTTCACCATGTTTGAAGATATGATTTAGAAGATGTCAGCTGGAATCCATGATCTTGGAGGAGCTTTTAATGAGAACATGGTTTATTTGGTCATGGATGGTTCTACTGCCTGTCTTATTCTTTCGTGCTCCCTTGGCAGGCACCAGGGACTTCAGTTCTGATGTGGATTTTTTTTTAATTCTGTGCATTAGCAATAAATCTATAATGACTATTTTAAGGTCCAAATATATGAAACACGAATGGTGAAAAGGCCACCTGCATTATGGTAGTACCAATAATAGCCCCCAGTTCTGCATGCTAACTAGGGTGCAGCCACACGGCTGAGTTATTTACATACACCTAATCTTTATAATAAGGATGCAACTTAGGTACTCTTATTAATATTTTACAGATAAAGAAACCGAGCCTGTACATTACTGAAAATATGTCACCTTGACCCCAGAGCCTAAGTTTATGACCATTATACTCTCCTGCCTCTCTCTGCAATTCATTTAAGTGTCCTTTGATAAGCTGCAACACTCTGTAAATGTCAGGTGGTATTCTCGCGGTTGTTGGAAAGGAGCCTAATCCCTGAACTCTCAATACTGCCACAATCTAAAGGAAGAAATGCCTTAAAGTGGTTTGAAGGGTACAGCTATCCTTGTGAGTCATTTGAGTGTAGCTATCCCATGGGGATTTGGTGCAGAAATACTTCAGAACTAGTGTTTTAGATTTTCAAGAACTCAAGTTAGGGGCCAATGTCACCAGAAACTGCTGCCATCTACTTCTGAGTGTGGGGAAGAAAAAGCCTTGACGAAAAGCAAACAAAACAGCTACTTCAAGGCTGAAGAAGGCCTGCCTGGGATGTCTATATTTTTCTGCTGTGGTTGCAAAGAAAATGTTTGCATTCTGAGAGCACTTCAAAATGAGATCATGTATCTGCTCCTTGGAAGATCCCTCTATGTTAAGGTCTCCCAAGGAAGATATTGCTTCTGTGACACTACAAGGTAAAGACATCTGGTTCCATTATCCATCACTGTTATTTAGAAGTGAGAAATGGAGTGAAGGCCAAAGGTCAGGACTCCCAAAGCAGAAAACTCAAACAATATGTTCAGTACTTGGGTAACACGCCTCCGGTGTATGCAGATATGGCATCTCAGAGTTTAAGGCCTATTGTTTTCTGACATATCTCTATGACAAAATATTATTTGTCAGTCTTCTCTGAAATAGAAGTACACATCACTACTGAGACATGAGACTGCTTTTGCTAAAAGTTGATCATTTGGGCAGCAACACGCAATTGCAAGTTATCAATAATTGCTTTGTTAAGCAAACAGATTTCAGTGATTTCTCTCACGTAAAATATTGCTTTCATGACATCAACCCTTTAGCTGAAAAGAGGAATTAATCTGTTGTTGAGGCAACTAAAGTGATCTTAATTATAGTTGTGAATTTGGTCTCATCCATAGATTAGGGAAACTATTTTGTTGATCTTAATGGATTCTTGAATTTACAAGAATTTCCTCTCTCTCTCTCTCTCTCTCTCTCCTCTTTCTTTCTCTCTCTCTCCCTCCCTGCCTTTCCTCTCTCAATTATACAGGAATCTTCAGGTCTGAGCTGGTGTAGTAAATGTCTATTAAAGCATTCAAAAATTTACCCCTCTACGATCATTAGTAAGCACTGCTTTGGAACAGGGATAACAACAAACAGCCTCTGTCACTTTGAGAGGAAACGTCAATACATCCTTGTTGATAAGGGAAACTACCTGTGATCAAACACATTCAGGGGCAAGGGGGTGCGGGAGCAGATGTAGTGTGTTTGGGTAAGAAAGGTGAATAAGCCAACGTGGTGACCATCCAAGCCAAGAGCAACTCAAGAACTGGAATTGGAATATGAAACAGAGCTATGGTGAGTAAGTATACCCATTTCTGTTTTTTAAATTCTTATTTAAAAATCGAATGGAGAAGCTGCCCATGGTTTCCCATTTCAGCATTTTAATTTTTCTCTGTCCTAAAGAAGTCTAATTTCTTACTGAATACTGAATACAATTCTAATGTGTTTTGTGTTATTACTAATTTATCTCATTTTGTTTTAAATTGCACGTTCCCTTGTTTTGGAGGGGAAACCTTGAAAATCTAAACCTCCCTAAGGACAACGTGGTGGAGAATCCATGGTAGGTTTTTTAACTTCTATCAGCCTATATCTATAGATACTGTTTGAAAGATCGCAGGATTCTATGTAAATTGTTATTCCTGAGTTAATGAGAAGAGCACGTTGGACAATTAATACATATTGTCAGCCTTTAGAACAATGTGGGAAAGCCCTTAAAAGATTTCTGACAGAAGTAGCTAAAACATAGTGTGTGTGTGTGTGTGTGTGTGTGTGTGTGTGTGTGTGTGTGTGTACACACATCCCTTAGGTTTAGGTTAGAAGCCAGAATGAGAGTTGAAAATTAAAACTAATAGGGAAAGTCTCAAAAATCTAAGTTTTATTTTCAGTTAGAATCTTAAAGAAGGGTTTGAGTGGTTCCTATTCTATCTAAAATGGTTTGTTCATAAATAATGAATGTTAGAAAGGCAGAATGCCTAAAGTCCCTTTACATCCAAAAGGAAATTTATGATCCCCTCAAAATTTTAAATCATTTCAGGCTGGGTTAAAAGAATACCTTTAGGTATTATTTTTGACCTAAGTTCCACTCTGACAACTTGCTAGAATTATATTCCATATAAGGCAGAGTTAATCAACCTCAGCACTATTGGTACTTTGGACCAGATAATTCTGTTATCAGGAGCTGTCCTGTGAATTATGAGACTTCTAGCAATATTCCTGGCCCCTACCCACTAGATTCTAGTAGCAACCCCACCATCAAATGTGAGAATCAAAAATGTCTCTAGACATTACCAAATATCTCTTGAGAAAGATGGTGAAAAAAATCACCTCAGCTGAGAACCCCTGATAAAAGAATTCCTATGTAGTGTGTGTGTGTGTGTGTGTGTGTGTGTGTGTGTGTGTGTGTGTGTGTGTTTGGTGATGGTGGTAGTGGTGGTGGGGTTCTTACTAAAGAAACTAACTGTAAAATAATTTCAACTTTTATTTGGTACTGCACTTCGAAAAAAATGGCCTCCACACCTGTCATCTCTCATTAGAGGTGGAGAATATCTTTCTTCCCTTTGAATCTTGCTTTGTCTTGTAAAAAGCTTTGATAAAAAGAATGTGAATAAGTGACAATATGTGACTGAAGCTAGGCCTTGGGAGGTCTTACAGGTTCCAATTTGCTGTCTTGGAGTGCTGCACTGAGGCCACCATGTAAGGAAGCCAGTCTAGCTTCCTGGAAAAATCAAAGGGCACATGAAAGAAAGACAAGGTGCTCCAACCAACAGCAAGCTTCAGTGCCAGACACGAGTGAAGCCATCTTGGACTTTGCAGGCCAGCTGATCCTCCAGCTAACTCAGCCTCATGAGTGAACCTGGGTAAAAGCAGTGGAAGAAATAACCAGCCATCCTATAGAATCAAGAGAAATAGGAATTGTTCTTGGTTTAAGCCTCCAAGTTTTGGGGTGGTTTCTTATGCAGGAAGGACTAACATGGTTCCCTGGATTGGACCTAATGTACGTTACTATCAAGAGACTCCTATATGAAATGTGGGGGATCAGATCCAGAGAGGTGAGTGACTTATAATCATGAAGACACGGTTCCCAGTATCCTCAGAGACTTCATACAGCTTCTCAAGAGTGTACATGTAGATTGATTACTAACTTTTCAAAACTTCACCCAATTCAGTTAGGAAAAAGCATATTTATGCAGTATCAACAATGTACAAAGTACAGAAGGGCGGGGGGCAGATAGGCTATAGCTTTCTACCTGTTTTTAAAGTAAGTTAAGACAAAATCTTCGTTATTATTGTGAAAGGGAATGAAACATAATGCCTGGAACAATAAAACTATATGCATCAAACAGATAATGATTATGGAGGTTTTGTATTGGTAACTTGTCAACTTGGTTATGCTGGAAGAATTTTCCCTAAACCTCCTTTCATCCTTTAATCCTTTCTAGATTAAAGTTGGCCCAAAGAGAAATTCACATGACATTTTTGATAGGTGGAGGTGAAGCTCTGCCATTATGCTCTGAAGGTTTTCATGGTTAGATGCAGTGAGAAATAGATGGAGAGATGCCAGTGGATTCCACCATGTCCTTGCTTAACCCCTACCTTGTGTCCAGTTCTTCCAAACTGCTGGTCCTGTTGGTCAACAGCTACCGCAGACCCACCACCTGAAGTTGAGGCAACAGCTCACGTATATTCTGGAGCAGCTCTCCTTCATAATACAACTTAAGCATCTGGACATGCTTAGCTTCCAGATTTTCCTGTAAGCTATCACTTGTTCTTTTGTATAGTGTGCCAGAAGGGCTGGCTAGTGATTTTTATGTGATCCTTCAAGTCTTCCTTTTGGACTTCTCTTCATCTTCTCCCATATTTGTATATGGTCTTCCAATAGTAGACTTTTTCTATCATGATACTCATAGTAATTTTTACTTCCCAGTGGAACCCTGGAAAATAGGGTAACACAGTTCAGAAAGACGAAGTGGAGAGGATTCAATTTCACGCTGGCTATTCTATGGGATCGCACTTAATTTGGGGGATCCCATACATGTTGGATTTCCTAGCATTGATGAGAGTGGAAAACGTCTTACAACATCATGTCCATTCATTCTTCACCTGGTCATGGAAAAGCAGAGGATGGGAGAAAACATTAAAAAATCGCTCCTGCTCCTTAGTTGTTCCAGTTATAAATCCAGGAGGACTCAAAAGGAGATTTTTACAACATGGCCAGGGGATTAATACACTGTCTAACACGATAAAGATCTCATGGGCAAAAACCATATTGAGGAATAGTAACTAGGGACATTTTTTAAATCAGAAGTAGAGGAAAAGTAACACTAGATATTTTGGTGACACAAGAAAATATTTATGGCATTCAAAGGGAGGTGTAGTTCAGAAATAATTTAAATAGGTTTAAGTGCCCATCATAAATACAAAAAAAAAAAAGAAAAACTGTAGGCAAAAGGAATCTTGAGAGGTATAAATCAACAAAGAATAAAAAATTTTCTGTAAGATAAATTGAAATGTACCAGGGAGAAATAAATGCTAATAGTCCTTGGTTGATAAAATTGAGCTTTGGACTTCTGAAAGTGTTGTATGTGCAAAAAAAAAATTGTGATGTTTGTATTTCATAATGATTAGAAGGAATCCTGAAATCAAGAAAGACTACAATTCTGAACTGTAGGTAATCTTGTAAAGCTCAGTGGATCAAGTCAAACATACGCTACTGGTTTTCACTTACTTTTGGCCCTAAAAGATTACCCCTGGGCCAAAGGGGATGCAAGATCTACACCAATGGTTCACAAACTCTAGAAGGTATCAGAAATCACCTGGGGGCTTGCAGAAAATATTCCATGTGGGCCCGTATTTAGAGATCCTGATTCAATAGACCCTGAGTGGAATTAGGAAATTTCTACTTTTTCAAAATATCCTAGACGATTCTGACCTAGATCATCTAAGATATACCTTGAGAGACAGTTATCTGGACTCAAGAGAATAACTTCACAGGTTCTGTACCTGTATACCTGCGTATACCAAATGAAAATCCCTAAATGTTATTTTCAAAGTATAAAAATACCACATAATGTCCAACATGATGCCTTGTTGAAGAAAACATACCAGTTGCTTTGTTCCCAAGGAAAATGCATGAAGTTCATTATTTGTGTGTGTGTATGTGAGAGAGAGAGAGAGAGATTGTGAGAGAGGAAGACAGAGAGAAAGAGAGAAAGAGAGGACATCCTGTACTTGATGATGTTCCTGAGGAGGCTGGCAGCTTTATCTCAGATGTCAAGGCATGAGGGTCTCAAACTTGCTTACAGGCTCAGGAAGATGGCTTCAGACCAAAGCGGGATTTTTCCCCATCCTGTATTGCTAATTCCAAAGAAATGTATAAAATTGCTCATGTCATTTATTGATCAAGGAAAAAATCTGTATTTTTTCCTAATAAGGTATAATAAGGAAAATTAAGGAAAACTTTAGCTCACTATGAAGAGTTTACTTTTGGCAAAAAGGAAACATGTTCAAACATTCAGCTCTTCAACAATGGCAAGGGAGTGCACATTTTGTATTTAAGGTTTTTGCAATAATTAACATGTGAAATGGGATACCAATCATCCAAACTTGGTATCTCAATTTTGCTTATATTTTTGTGAGTGATAATGTCATTGTATTTTACAAGGACAAGTGTTTCAAATGTTCTTTCTTGCATCCTTGCTTTGTAGACTTTGTTCCCTCTGTCTAAAATGCCTTCCTTATGCCTTCTTCACTTAACTAAATCCTGCTTATCCCTGAGACTCAGCTCAGACTCCACTTCCTCCATGGGGTTTTCTTTGAAATCCCTCAATCCCTACCACTTTACTCCCTGAACTAGACATTTCTTCCTACTCCGTCTCAGAGTAGCTGGTGCTTCCCTCAATTAGTGCACTGTGACTCCAATGTCTGCAGCCCCTTTGCCTCCACCAATAACCTAGGAGTTCAACGAGATCAAAAGCATCATCTTATTTGTTTCTATTTCAGGAGCTGAGCAAATAGTAGGGGTTAAAAAATAACAGCATAATAATGTATTTTTAAAATTGAAAAATATAAATATTTAATATTAAATATTAAATCTTAGTGAAGCATAACACTAGTGTTAGTTGCTCCTATACAAAAAAACCAGGAGGTCATTCATTGCAAAATCTGTAACCACATCAAGAAAAGCTAACATAATATATCAAACACCCACCACAGCAAACATGTACATCAACACATAACTAAAGGAGTAGTGTGATCTGCTATGTTTAAGGGCTACAAAGTTACAATATGGTTAGAATTTATTTTCCCCCTTACGCTGAAACACACACACACACACTCAAAGACAATGAAGTTTTCTGGCACTTCTGTTTGCTCTGCATAGCACCTAGCACAGAGCTGAGCAAACGCTGATGTTTCTATTTCCTTTGGTCTTAATTAACAGGAACAATCTAGTTAGTACTATTCCTTGAGGTAAATGTACAGATTCTCCTACCCAAAAATAAGAACACAAATAAGTATTTGATTTTCAAAGAAAAGACATAAAATATTTCTTTCCATTGAATTATGTATTTAAAATACAACTTCATCACTTAATTAGTATTGACTATTTGGGTAACATTTTACATTTACTTTTAATTTTAATGTTCAAAACTTAAAAAAAAAAAAGTACAGGGGCGCCTGGGTGGCTCAGTCCTTAAGCGTCTGCCTTCAGCTCAGGTCATGATCCTGGGTCCTGGGATCGAGCCACGCATTGGGCTCCTTACTCAGCCTGCTTCTCCCTCTCCGACTCCCCCTGCTTGTGTTCCTGCTCTCGCTCTCTCTCTCTGTCAAATAAATAAATAAAATCTAAAAATCCAAAAAAGTACAAATTATTTACTTGTTTGTAATTTTTCCCCCACTGCAGGCTGAGCTAGGCAAGGCCAAGCAAACTGTGATTAAGAAAATGCGTATTTCTTTTAATCAATTAAATTAAAAAGTTAACACATGAGGCTCATAGCTCCTTAAAATAGTGACTAAAAAAAGAAGAGGTAGTTTAGTACTTAGGACAGTGAGACAATAATCAGAAAGTCATAAAAACACCTTTAAATAGGCAAATCTATATAATGCATAGGGTTTATTCCAATATCCTCTAGAATTAATATTTCACGAAAGAGTGAGTGCAAATCACTGCACCTTATTCAGTGCAATCAGACCGAATTTGCTGTCTGACTAAAGCTAAATGCAGAGGCATTTATATCCTCAACAAACAAATATTGTTCAGGTAGAAGATGAACACACGTGAAAAGGGAAACCATGTTACATATTTCAAATGAAAAACTATTGAATTTTTTTAAAGATTTTATTTATTTATTTGAGAGAGAAAGAATGAGAAAGAGAGCACATGAGAGGGGGGAGGGTCAGAGAGAGAAGCAGACTCCCTGCCAAGCAGGGAGCCTGATGCGGAACCCGATCCAGGGACTCCAGGATCATGACCTGAGCTGAAGGCAGTCGCTTAACCAACTGAGCCACCCAGTGGTCCCAAACTATTGAATTTTTTAAAAATTAAAAGACTTCAACTATTTTGAGCCCTATATCCACTCAAAATCCCTATGTCCCTTTATATCATTCTTAGAAATCATGAACCTTTATGATTTCAAGCATAGTCCAGCTTGAGATGTGGGTGAAGATGCATTTATTTTATTTTATTTATTTATTTTATTTTCATTTTTTAAAGATTTTATTTACTTATTTGAGAGAGAGAGAAAGCGCACTAGCAGGGGAAGGGGCAAAAGGAGAAGCAGACTCCCCACTGAGCAGGACCCCGGGATCATGACCTGAGCCAAAGGCAGAAGCTTAACCAACTGAGCCACCCAGGCGTCTCTGAAGATGCTTTTAAACATTTCAGGGGTACAAAATGAGCTATTGGGACTTCATCAAGATAAAAAGCTTCTGCATAGCAAAGGAAACAGTCGACAAAGCCAAAAGACAACCGACAGAATGGGAGAAGTTATTTGAAAATGTCTTATCAGATAAAGGGTTAGTATCCAAAATCTATAAAGAATTTATCAAACTCAACACCTAAAGAACAAATAATCTAATCAAGAAATGGGCAGAGGGCATGAACAGACATTTCTCCAAAGAAGACATCCAAATGGCCAACAAACACATGAAAAAATGCTCAACATCACTTGGTATCAGGGAAATACAAATCAAAACCACAATGAGATACCAGTCAGAATGGCTAAAATTAAAGGCCCGGGAAACAACGGCTGTTGGCAAAGATACAGAGAAAGGGAACCCTCCTACACTGTTGGTGGGAATGTAAGCTGGTGCAGCCACTCTGGAAAACAGTATGGAGGTTCCTCAAAAAGTTGAAAATAGAGCTACCCTACCACCCAGCAATTGCACTACTGGGTATTTACCCCAAAGATACCAATGTAGTGATCTGAAGGGGCACCTGCACCCCAATGTTTATAACAGCAATGTACACAATAAACAAACTATGGAAAGAGCCCAGATGTCCATCAACAGATGAATGGATAAAGAAGATGTGGTGTATATATAAAATGGAATATTATGCAGCCATCAAAAAATAACATCTTGCCATTTGCAACAACGTGGATGGAACTAGAGGGTATTATGTTAAGCAAAATAAGTCAATCAGAGAAAGAAAATTATCATATGATTTCACTCATATGTGGAATTTAAGAAACAAAACAGAGAAGCACAAAGGAAGGGAGGGAAAAATAAAACAAGATGAAACCACAGAGGAAGACAAACTGGAGGAGACTCTTAACCATAGGAAACACACTCAGGGTCGCTGGAGGGGAGGGGTAAGCGGATGGGATAGCTGGGTGATAGGCATTAAGGAGGGCACGTGATGTAATGAGCACTGGGTGTTATATACAACTGATGAATCACTGAACTCTACTTCTGAAACTAATAATACAATATATGTAAATTAAATACAATTTAATTTAATTTAAAAATACATATATACGTTAAAAAACATTTCCAGGGTACAATACCTGGTTTGTTGATATATATATGAATTTTTTTAAAGAAGGAATACCTGCATCTTAGATTCTGATGGGCATAAACAAATATGTTGATTTTATGATACATACTAATATACTGAAATTATCCCAAAAGTAGTTAGATGTTAATATGAAAAGAACTTCAGTATATTTAAGGGAATGTGCTGGAGTTAATGCGTATTTGGGGTTTTGACGGATCAAAATGATTGGCCAATTTAAGTAGAAGATAAATCCTGATTTCTCTCTGAAAACAAATTTCTCTTTGCAGAGTACTTAGGGTAATAGTTCATATTCCTATTTGAGTGTTTGACCTTCTTCACGTCTTCACTCAGTGAGGCCCACCCTGAATGACCTATTTAAAATTGAAATAGCCCACCCATATTTCTGAACCCCCTTGCCCTGGCAGTTTTTTGTTGTTTGTTTAGTTTTTACTTTTTTAATAACACTTCTTCCTAACTATTTAACTTACCTACTATGTTTATTGATTACAGTTTGTCTCCTTACATGAGAATATAAACTCAAAAGAGGGATATTTTACCTGATTTGCTCAGTGGTAGCTGGTACATGTGGGCACACAATAAATACTAGCTGACTTTCAGTCAGTTTGTATACATACCATCTGAAAAAGTCCATAACAGATTTTAGTAAAACCCACTTTACCAATGGATAAAGTTGAGCACAAGTATTATTTGGTATCCATTCATAATACAAATTTCAAGCAATATTTAGAATAATTGTTTTCAAATGCATTTTTGTTAATATAAATAGGTCTACTTCTGTACATTAGACTGTAGAAAGTCTTTTGACAGTTTATAGACAGATATATGTATGTGGGGAAACTCACTTTTACAAGAATATCTTAACAGAATATATCAGTCTGAGAAAACTGCGTTTACTTTACAGTCAAAATTTTCAATCTGAAAACTCTGCCTTAAATTTGACATTAGGAAACTTTTGAAAGAAAGAACTAAAAGGCATTTTCATAATACATTGTTATACACCCATTTCCTTGATGACCTCATCCATCTCCATTACTGATCTACTGCATCTCTACCACTTTCTCATCCATTTAAATTTCAACACCTGCTCCACATCTGTTTTGCCAGGATGACCTCAGTGCTTTGTCAGACACAGGACTATGAGTAGAGCAAATACTTTCATCACTTTTTTTTTTTTGAAGATTCCACCCATCCATTTGATAGAGAGAGACACAATGAGACAGGGAACACAAGCAGGGGGAGTGGGAGAGGGAGAAGCAGGCTTCCTGTGGAGCAGGGAGCCCGATGCGGGGCTCGATCCCAGGACCCTGGAATCATGACCTGAGCCAAAAGCAGATGCTTAATGACTGAGCCACCCAGGCACCCCTACTTTCATCACTTTTATTACTACACTTTCATTAAGTTTTCCCAGTGCCTACCTCTGTAGTCAGAGAAATGTGATGACCTTGTTTGTAAATTCTACTATTAAGAGTAATGGGTTATCCCTGAACTAGGAATGCCCTTGCTCTTCAGGGAACGTTGACCTCTTCAACTACCCAGCACATATTTGGGAATCCACCCTGGAGTTTAGGGATGAATTATCTTACCCTCTAAATATCACATCTAATTATCTAGGTTCACAATGTGGAATTGATCATGATTCCTTGCCACTAATATTCAAATTTCCCACACAATCCTAATACAGCTTCATCTTCTAGCATTCCCATGATCTGCCCATTATGCATGAAATATATGACCTGAATCCATATGACATATAATGGTAAAGTTATAGAAATTTACTGACAGTTCTCTTTTTTACTACAATGTAGATAAGAAAAAAGCAACAAAACAAAATAAAATACAAAAAGTTGACCATTGTGGTTGGTTAATTTCATGTAGATCTTTACATAAGATTTCCTGCTGTTTTTGAAAAAAAGTGCATATAGCAAAGGTATTGGGTCAGGTACATCATGCTCCTCTTCCCGTCTCTGATGTCATTACAAAAGTTCAGGCGATCATGATCCTTCTGGACTATAGCAATTGCCTCCCAAGTGGCTTTCCCTTTCCAGTCCTGCCTTTCTCCTTTTCATCCTCCACAGTATTCATACAATTATCTTCCTGAAAACTTTTAATCCCTCGCTAACTCCTTGGTGCATACAAAATAAAATCCATCTTCCCTCAGAGCCTTAACGCTGACTTGTTGTTCAGACAACTCTCTCCTGTCTCCTACCTTTTCTTGTGTGCCTCAGAGGAACATGGTTGCTGTCTGAGATGTTCATGATGTTCCACTTGATTAGGATCTCTATGTGTCTGCTTTGGCCATGCAGTGACTAAAATGGAACATGACACATACTAGACACCAATAAACAGATTGTAGATTTAAGATGGTTGATGAAAACTTCTAGCTTCCTTCCCTTTCCAAATCACGGAGGAAAAAAATGAAAGTAAAATGTGTCCATGGCAGCACTGGAAACACAAGAAGAGTGCAAACAGTAAATGAGCTCAGTCAGGAACTTGAGGAAGATTGAAACATTGGAATATAAAATCCAATAGGGCTAATGAATCTGTGACCCAGTATATGTTAAAAAAGAAAGCTCCTGTAAATGTTCATGATTTCCAATTTTGTAGCTCTCATGGTTTCCAGTTACTTAGCATGGACACAACTGATGAACAAATCAGTGACCTGGGAGATCAAGCAAAGCAACTCTCTCAAAACACACTGAAAGGATAAAGATGCGGAGAGTGTGAGGAAACCATTAGGAAAAATAGAGGATCAATTCAGAAGTTTCTATTTCTATTTAACAGGAATTCCAGTAAGGGGGAATGAAGAAGATACAATGTTGGAATAATCCAAAAATAATAGCGGAAAATCTCCCTGAGGTGGAAAAAAAATGTAAATCTTTCATTTAAAAAAGCTATCAATTGCCAAGTTGCCATGTTCTCAATGGAGTAAAAATTCACCTTCAAAGATAAAGAGAAAAATCATAAAAACTAAAATCACAGAAATATGAAACAAGTTTCCTTCAGCTTCAAAGGAATGGAGTTAAAATGAGAATGCAGATGTATCATCTATAAATCTGGATGCTTGAAGACCATGGAAAAAATTCCTCTCAGATTCTGAGATTAAATTATTTTGAACCTAGAATTCTACATCCAGCAAAATTATCAATCAAGTATAAGAGTAAAAGAAAAAGCATTTGGGGGGGCGCCTGGGTGGCTCAGTCATTAAGCATCTGTCTTGGGCTCAGGTTATGATCCCAGGGTCCTGGGATCAAGCACCACATCAGGTTCCCTGCTGGGTGGGAAGCCTGCTTCTCCCTCTCCCACTCTCCCTGCTTGTGTTCCCTCTCTTGCTGTGTCTCTCTCTGTCAAATAAATAAATAAAATCTTAAAAGAAAAAAACATTTGGGGGCATAGCAAGACTCAGGCAACCTAAAATCCACAAACTTTTTGTATATGGAGTACTTGATACAGTACTCAAATAAGGCAGATAGATATATACGTACATACATATATATATTGTAAAGAGAAAAGCATAGAAGAAAGGGGAATGTAGCAAAAAAGAAAGCAATTAAACTCTTGATTTAAATGATCATTATTAAGCGTCTAAGACATTTATGAAAATTCTGGAATTCTTATGTCCTAGAAATTCCTAAATAAAATAATGACAAAGTAATTTAAAAATAGGCATGGAAAAACATAAAATAATATTATATTGTATTATATTATATTATATATTACTTCATATCAATATTTTGGTAAACCTAGATTCCAGAACTCTAGAGTCTAGATTCCAGGGAGTCTATAATCTTGGGTGGCAAAATAAATTATATATTTACTCCCACTAACCTCTAGCTGAAATTTAGCATGAGCTTCAATGATAAATCTAAGCATTAAACATAATGGTGTTAACAATACCTGGGACTTTCATCAGTACAAATCACAGAAATGTATATCTCATTTTTCACTTGGTGAAGGTATGTGAAAATATCACTTATGACAGTCATTAGATCAGCCTATAGATTGTACATAACGTCCAAGTGACTGCCTACAGATTCTCCTGCAAATGAGCTTATCACCCCCTCAGACAAATGTGCCCGATTACCCACATTCTCACATTGGTGCCTCAGCCCCACCTTTTACCCCCTATTAGTCTGATTGACCTCTAATTATGAATACTTGAAAGGAGATGAGCTTTTTCCCTTACTTGCTAAAGTTTTGTAAAACTGGACAGTTGAAATGAGAATTTTTAACTCTCCCTAAGGCAGTACAGTGTTCTGTAACACAGATAACTGAGTGACCTACAAGTATAAGCCTTGCAAGTTCAAACAAATCACATGATTAGGATAACTGTTTGAAGTATTATTTCAAGTAACTTATTAGCATTCACAGATGGTACAGGGGTACAGCTCATGTGTGCTGCAAGTTCTGAGCAGCAGAGGTTCTTCTCTTGACTCGGTTTCCTCTTCCATTCCCATTCTGTACACTGAACTATGAGGTAAAAGCAAGCACACATAGTATATCACACAAGCAGGTTTTGTGCATTTGCATTCCATAAAAATACTGAGCATACGGAGAATAACATTGTGAGAACACCATACACATAACTGGGGGGAAAAAAACCCACAACCTACACACAAACATTATTTGTAGGAAGGCACAGAAAATCATGTGACTCCACTCATGATAACAGTCAAATTCCAGGGCAGACATTTTTAAAAGTGATTCTAAGAAGCCGTCCATAGACTTCAACCACAAATGGAGTCCGTGGCATTATAAAAAAATTTTTTTTAAAAAATCCCTGATCTAGATCAAGTTAATGTTTTCTAAGGAGATAAAAAATTAGCAACCAGGAGGTGGGGAAAAGAACTGGGATAGACCAATAATTATAGGAAAAACTGAAGGGTAATCAAAGATTTACATGCACACATCTCATCACCCTTACCACTATCAAAGAAACCTGTTGTAAAATGCTGCTCTCCAACCCTCAACAAACAGATCATTTCTCTTAAGTCCTTTTAATAGTTAGAAAAAGGAAAAACAAACAAAAGAAAGTGCACCAATTCATTCCACAAATCAAGCAAAATAACCATGATATCAAGACTAAGAAAAGTATGTATACCTTGGAAAACCATGAGAGCAATATTACCTGTAAAGTTGTACAAATTTCTTAAATGAAATAACAAGAAAGCAAATAAATTTCCTCCAGGGTGGCAAGAAAGAAGGAGAGAAAAGATATGTGATTGAGAAGGTTGGTAAATTGGTCTATGAAAGTTGAAGCTTTGATTGTCTCTACATTGGAAAGCACTACCCACCTCTGAGAGAAATGCTGGAGGAGACTGGGGGTACCTGATGTTTGAAGGGAATGGAGGCAGTTTGACATAATTGTGGCAGACAGTGGGAGGGTGATTTAACCAGAGAAATAATTAGGATTGCTGGGTAGGGTTGAGCGTCTATTGCTGCCTTTTGGTGAATTTTTCTGGTTTTTTTTTTCCATTTATTTTTATTTATTTAATATTTTTTTTACTCAAGTATAATCAACATACAGTGTTACATTAGTTTCAAGTGTACAATATAATGATTCAAAAACTCTGTACATTCCTCGGGGCTCATCACTATAAGTGCACTCTTAACCCCCTTCGCCTACTTTATCCATCCCCTGACCCGCACCTCCTCTCTGGCAACAACAACCAATTCGTTCTCTGTATTTAAGAGTCCGGTTGGTGGGGGGGGGGGAGCTGTCTGTTTGTTTTCTTGTTTTTGTTTTTTAAAGATTTCTTTATTTATTTGAGAGGGGTTGGGGACAGAGAGATCACAAGCAGGGGGAGGGGCAGATGGAGAAGGAGGGAGAGAATCTCAAGCAGACTCCCCACTCAGCACAGAGCCCAACGTGGGGCTCAGTTCCACCACCCTGAGATCATGACCTGATCTGAAATCAAGAGTTAGACGCTTAGCCCACTGAGCCACCCAGGCGCCCCAAGTGTCTGGATGTTTTTTGTTTGTCTCTTCCGGGGTTTTTTGTTTTTTTTTTTTTTTCTTAAATTCCACATACGGGTTTTCTTCAACAGAGCTTGTCTGCTTGGTTAGAGGCCATTGAGAGTTGTTTTGCTGATAGAGGCAAAAAAAAAAAAAAAAGAGGAGAGGAAGAATCCAATGACATAATAACTACACTGGGAAAGATGAGAAGTGAAGACTTTAGGTCAATAATTTAGAGATCCTGTTGTTGGAACAGAATGGCCTGGTTGAGAGTAATTGATAAGGAAGATTTTACCTATTTCTATTATGTAATACTATGCAACAATTTAAAAGAATGAAGTAGATCAATATGCACTAAAATATAAAACTCCCTAAGATATACTATTGAATATTGAAACCAAGACATAGAAATACGTGTGTGTGTCCGTGTGTGTGTGTGTTCCACCAAATGCAATTGTAAGGAGGAGGGCTTATAATTTTTTTTTATTTTACTTTCCTATGGTTTGAGTTTTCTATACCTAGTATGCATTTTAATTTTAAAGGCATAAAAAAAAAGCTATTTCCATGTTGGAAAAAATGGTGTGCCCAACTCCATCAGATAAAGATGCTGCTGCTAACACTTCTATTTGTTTTCATCCAATATTTTTTTGGTGCAAATATCTTTTCTTTTTAACAGGAGGGAATCACATTGTGCATACTGTTTTTAATCAGCTTTTTCTACCTTTTCCATGGCATTAAATATTTCTCTAGTATCATTTTAGTGGCTAAATAAAACCTTGTTGTTAAATATTTATGTTTTATTCAGTTCTTGTTTCTACCAAAAACACTTCCATAAAAATCTTGTAGCTATAATTTTGCAAACATCTATGACTATTTTCTTACCATGAATCCCCCAAAGTAAAAATGCTTGTTTAAAGGTTTTATGCAGAATTCTGAGGCATTCAATAGAAATGGCCAAATTGCCTTCCAGAAAGATTTTTAAAATTTCAGTCTCTTGGTGACAGTGCCTCTTTCTGTACCATTTTGCCAACACAGAGAATACAATTCTTTTTAAATCTAGGTCCATAAAACTAGATTTATCATGAAAATAGAATTTCTTTTCACTCTAATTCTATATTAAATGGTATTTTCAAACTCAAATACACTGTAATGCTGACCTGAATACAGTTTGATTCTTTGGGATACAGAAATCAGGACAATATTTAGGTACTTTGTACAGACTTTTTTTCCTAAGCTTTTCTTCTTTGCCAGTCAGTTACACTGAAAGATTAAGGATTAGGTTTTGAGAGTCTGGTTCTAACCTACTTCGATGTAAAATTATTAAAATTTAAATATAAGTTTAAAAACTGTGCATTGGACCTTTGTGCCATTGAAGAAGGTCAAGTTCAAGGCCCTTATTTAAAAAGACTTCTCCCTGAGCGATCACAAAAGGAAACCTATTAACATTACATCTTTTCCCTTTCTTTTCTTCTTTGTTCATTTTAAAACAAGGCTGATACTGACTGAAAGCTAAAATTGCAGAAAACAGTCATGGCTTATTCTATATTGATATGGCATCAAAATTGAGTATGCTCCCACTGAACTCACTGGACACAATTATTAGTGGAAATCCTTGATGAATTAGCCATCTAAACAAAGCCCAGCTGTTTTGTTTTCTAAACAATATTGGAAAGGACCCGTTAAATATTGCCAACTTGGGCATTGTGTGTTTTTATTTTCAAACAAGAAATTCGGAGTTTGGTATGGTTGGAGCTGGGTTACTAAACATTCTGTTATTCTTATTAAAGATAGTGTAAGTTTTCAAACAAGAATGCTGTTTGAAATACGTCAATGCTAACCTTCGAGACTGTGAAATGGTCTAACATTTTTCAATTATTTCTTTTGGAAAGAAAGGAATATATATTTACCTGCTCTTGCTACAGTTGTGCTGTATACATGCAAATAAAATAATCTACTAAAAGAAAGATGAAGATGATGGTTGCAAGTGATTTTATTGTAGAGACAGAACCATATTCTTCAAATTAATTATAGTGACAGTATGAACTTTTATTGTTCTTTCTCATATAAAAATTGTAAAAATGATACAATGCTGGAAAAAAAAAGAGTAGTTGAGGGAGATCAAAGAGGATCAAACACAACTGAAACCTCTGGTGTCTTAGCAGTTATCAAAGGAAATCACACAACTCTCAAGACATCTAATACTTATTTATTTCATTAAAAAGCACACCGTTGAAGTCAAAAAAGAAGAAAAACAAGATACCACAGTAAAACACTATTTTTCTCTGTAATTTTACCCAGGATCTTTTCAAACATGTAAAGACCTCTGTATCTTATTTTTAAAATAATTACAAACCCCAAAACTAACCTATTGCTTTATCTACTAATTACCTGTCCACTGACCTATTTCTTTCTTTCATTGCCATGCTCCAATTATAAAAGGTCCACATTAACCATGTCTATTTCATTTATTCCCAGCACAATTTTTTTGTAATATATCAGCTCTATCAACATATTAAGTTGGTAGTTTCAGTTGAGTTACCACATTAGAGTAATGCCATATGACAAAAGAGGGGCTAGACCATATGGAAATTTACAAAGGAGGTATGCTGAAACCTGGTTACAGATTTCCTGGAACCCCTCACCCACACCAAGGTTATAAGAGGATCAGGTTTGGGAGATGGAAAAGGAATCTGTGAGGGGAATAACTTGAAAGAGAACTGCCCTTGAGTCTAGCTCACAAGAGGGAGGGGAGACAACCCCTACCCCCTACCCCAACCCTAATGAGAGGGGCTTCAATGAGACCCCTTAAGCTGCAGCCTGACATGTGTTCCTTGCAGTTGGGGGACACTGAGGACCTTCTTTGACTCCTGTATGGGAAAGCTAAAGGGCTTGGGTAGCGCAATGGGAGCGGAATGGGGACTGCTGGTCTGGGAGGAGATTGCCCTTCCCACTGACGGTAAGTTCAAGGTGCACAAACCCCAGAGTAGGTGAGTCAGACTCGAGTAATTTAAAATCCTTCCCACGAGGACCACAGAGAGAGTCTGTGCAGCAGACTGTTGAGAGACTCAAGGACTGGCCTGGGGTGGTGGGGAGGGTGGCTGCCAAAGGAGACACTACCACATCAAAGGAGTTTCAGTCAGAGAGGACCAGCAGAGGAAACTCTAAAGAACCTACCAAAGTGTCTATGAGAGAAACTGTCAGTTGTAAATGTCTGCCAGGCGTAAAAAGGATACCAGCATCTTAAAATGGCACTGCTTCTCTGTTCCAGCCCTTGGTGATAAACTAGTTAGCAAGCTGGAGGAAGAGGAATGGGGAAAGAAAGAGGAGTTAACTTTAAATCAAGTTGGATTCATATCAGGACTGGATACACTAATTTCTCAGATGAGATTGTGACCAGAAGACTTTCAGTTACACGAGAAAGACCAGAAGAGTCAAGGAGCCTCTCCAGGTTACTAAAGAGGAGCAAGGAAACACTACCACCTGGGCAGGTTTAATGGGCATGTAGAAAGCAAACATAAATTGTTTATTGTGAGTTCATCCCATGAGTCCTAAATGCTCCATTTCTTTTTTGAAATCACTTTCTCAAAATTGCCAACAATCTTTAAAAGGCAATGTAATATGATGAGAAAATAAAGGGATTTGGAAGCACAAGATCTGAAATCAAATTCTGAATGCACACAGCTAAATAGTTGAGTGCACTGACTCGTTGAACCTCTCTGAACATCATTTTTTCATTAATCTATATATTTAAGAGGTTAGAATAGTTCATCTCTAAAATTCTTTCCTGTTGTTAATGCTATTTGTCTTAGTTTGGGTTCTCAGGAAACAGACCCTGGCAATCCCAGGAAACTTAGTAGAGAAGCAGGAGAATGAGATAGGAAAGGAAGCCAATAAAGGGTGTATTTTCAAGCCAGTTACCACCGTGGGCTGCAGGAGATCAATCCCAATGTGGAACCCAGGGAGAACGTGTAGAGTAGACCAGCACTGTCCAGTGGAAATTGTGGTTCCAAATGTTCTAGTAGCTGAATTTAAAAAGGTAAAAAGAAACAGGTGAAATTAATTTGAATAATTTTTCAACCCACTAAATTCAAAATATTACATTTCAACATGTAAAATTTTTTTTTAAATATTTTATTTCTTTATTTGACAGAGAGAGACACAGAGAGAGAGGGAACACAAGCAGGGCGGGGTGGGGTGGGAGAGGGAGAAGCAGGCTTCCCGCCGAGCAGAGAGCCCAATGCAGGGCTTGATCCCAGGACCCTGGGGTCATGACCTGAGCCTAAGGCAGATGCTTAACCGACAGAGCCACCCAGGTGCCCCAACATGTAAAAATTATTAATGGGATGTTAAAACTTTTTGAAAAAGTCTTTGAAGTCAATTTTATACTTATAGGATAACTTGACTTGGACATTAATTTTTCATCTTGATGTGTATTTAGAGTTTTTTAAAATTATAGGAGGAAAAGTTCACTCATACGGCCAAGCTTTTCCAAATATACTTAAAAGTGTTCCAATAACTGAGAAGTATCATTTTACTTTAAATTACTTAAAATGAGATGAAATGTAAGATTCAGTTCTTCAGTCACACTAGCCACATTCTATATGCTCAATAGCCACATGTAGCTAGGGGCTACTGCATTGGACACAGATGTTAAACATGCTTCAGAGTTATTCAACGTTAGGGGCAAAGAAGCTGGGGAGTTTACCCACCTCACGGACCATCACTGGTTAATGGCTGTTTCTGGGGCCGTTGACAGCTGTGCTCACAACTGAGCTTGCTTACCACCAGAACAAAGCTTCTTGCAGAGAGGTGCAGGTGTTCACAGTAAGAAGCCTTCTGCACGTGGAGGTGAATGCCAAGGGGATGTGGGCAGAGCCCTGACGGTGTCTGCTGCACTATATGACCTCCATTTTGTCAGATATTGTCATGTTTATCAAACCTCTTCTTGATCTCTTGGAAGAATGTGGCAGATCAATTTTTTGTTTCAAATATCTCTCACAGTCAAATCTTTCCTTCCATTGCCACTGACGGTGCACAGTGTGTCAGAGACCCTGCCTTACCTAGCATGGTTTGCCACATTTGCAGCAATTCCGTTATTGCTTATGTGCTGTAATTCAGGCATGAAGGTGGATGCTGCCGTATATTGGGAGCCAGGGTATTTATTATGTGGCATTCCCCATCCTAGCCTCCAGAGCCAAATCTGATTTTAGGTAGAAAGAATTTAAGATCCAACTTAATACTCTAGGACTTGGCATTTAAGTATCTCTACCCCTAGTTCAGCTAAAAGCTTGATGTTGAGACTGTTGTACCCATGAGACCCATTCAAATTTGCACCATAGTTTGAATATCTGATTCTCTGGTTTTTTTCCCTTGAGCCCAGCTTGGCTAATGTCTCTATTCACTAATCTCAGGGAGAATGTGGTCCAGTCATCCAATTTTCCTGGTAACTGTGCCCTACCTACTTGCCCCATAAGCCTCTAGATATCTTGTGGCTCTGCCCCCACCCCCAATTTTATTCTCCAGGGCTCCTTGGTCTGTATTGCCCGGTGCTTTCTGGGTTGTGTGAGGCTAAACCCTCTGCAAATCACGTTCTGCCTGCCAGACTGAAACTCCTATCTTCTCCTCCTGGCCTGTGCCACCTAACTGTCAGGATCTCATCCGGGGTTGCTGCCTCTACTCCCCTATCCCATAACATTGCACTTAACCAGGTCATGTAATAGCACAGTCCCAAAATAGGATAACATCTGTTTTCAAGCCTAAATTAATGCATATAAGCTATTATCATTCCTCTTTTTTTTTCTAATCTATTCTGCATTATGAAGTCAGATCCATTTCTTAAAATCTTGTATTTGACATGCCAAAATTTGCTAAAGAAAATCCATAACTGTCCTAGATGGAGTCAGGTGTTGGGGAGACAAAAGAAACATATGACAATGTTCCTGACTTCAAGTAGTTTTCCAGCAAATTTGAGAGGCAAGATTCGTATGTATGACAGAATTAGCAAATAGTGTAGAACAGAGATTGGCAAACTTCATCTGTTTTAAAGGGCCAGAAAGTTAATATTTTAGTCACTGTGGGCTATATGTTCTTTTTGCTGAAACTACTCAACTCTGTCTTTGTAGCGTGAAAGCAGCGACAGATGATACGTGAAAGAAGGGGCATAGCTGTTCCAATATAACTTCACTGGCCACTGAAAGGGACACTAAAATTTAAATTTCATATCATTTTTCCATGTCATGAAATATTCATCTTTTGATTTTCCCCAACCATTTAAAAATATTAATATTTGGGTACCTGGGTGGCTCAGTCAGTTAAGCGTCTGCCTTTGGCTCAGGTCATGATCCCAGGGTCCTGAGATTGAGCCCCACTTTGGGCTTCCCCTACTCAACAGAGAGACTGCTTCTCTCTCTCTGGAGCTCTGTGATCTCTCTCACTTTCACTCTCTCTCAAATAAATAAATAAAATCTTAAAAAAATATATTAACACCACTCTTAGCTTGCAGACCACATAAAAAGGCAATGGGAAGGATGTATTTAGCTGTCATTGTTTCTCAACCAGTGCTGCAGAACACAATTAAGTACTTAGTTGGGTGGTTCAGATCCAAAATGATATAGAAGTTTAAGAAAGAGAGACAGTCATTGAGATACCTTTATAGGAAAGTTGAAACTGAATCTGGAAGGTAGTAAAATAATTTGGCCGATGAAAGAAAGAAAGAGGCTCTATCCAGTCAGCAGTAGCATAATCCGAGAGAGATGAGTTGAGTGTGGAATGATAATGATGGGGCTACACTGAATAGAGAAGGTCCTTATTATCAACCAACTGCTTCGTATCTGTTGGATGTATACACTTGGCCATAAAGTTGAATAAATAAAATGTAAACATTATTTCTTCCCCCTATTCTGTCCTTGCAGATGTGCTCTTAGAAAAATATGAAACCTGGCACACCTGGGTGGCTCAGTCAGTTGGGCGTCTGCCTTCAGCTCGGATCCCAGGGTCCTGGGATCGAGCCCCACGTGGGCTCCCTGCTCAGTGGGGAGTCTGCTTCTCCATCTCCCTCTGCCCCTTCTCCCATTCATGCTCTCTCTCTCTTGCTCACTCTCTCAAATAAATAAATAAAATCTTTAAAAAAATATGGAACCTTCTTCATCCAGCCTCCACAACTCAAAGTCTCTTCCAAATTTTTCTTCTCTGTACTTCTTTGATCTATATTCTGAAATTTCCTCCAGTCTCTTTCCTAGTATCTAATTCTTGTGCTCAGTGGTGTCTAATATACTGTGTAACACTTCTATTGAGGTGGGATGTTATGTTATTTCTAGAATTTCACTTTTTGAAATCTTCTTTTCCTAGTTTCATACTGACTTCTTGGGTTACAGTATTAGATGTTCATTTTTCTCTTTAAACAAATTGCATATACTTAATAGTATAGATTGTTTTATTTCTCTCTAGGTCTTAAGGTGCTGATTCTTTCTCATGATTATTTGTTTCTCTAGGCAGTTTATAATTTTGATAGTAAACTAATATCTGATGGGGTTTTTACCTGAGAGATCATTGTGCTCAAGATTATAAAAGTGTCCCTACAAAGTGGCTTTTCATTTTCTCCGGCTAAGCCTACAGGGGTTTTACCCATTCCATAAGTTTCTATATTAATTTCTTGACTTCTATACCATGTAGGTAGTATAAATTTGAATCCCACAACCACAGAGAGTATAGGCTTGAGTTTGATATCTTATGAGTGATTCTTTTCCTATTTATGGCCCCTGGCAGAGGGCACACTTCCCTGACACCTCTCTAGGCCAGTGGTTAAAGTTTTCCAGTCTCTCTAGCTTCTTAGCTGACACAGATCTGACCTTTCACTTCCTGTCCCAGCAATGGCATTACAACTTCAGCCCCCTGCCTTAGGTCCCTGGGCCTCATGTCTATGGATCATTGCCCTCTGCTCTGTCACTAGGGGTTTCCTTTCCATTTGACTTTACCTACATATTTCATTTTAAAAATTCTATTTCATCCAGCATTTCTGTACTTGGAGGAACAAGAGAGCCTTACCATGCACTTCCATCTGACAAATTCTTCAGAAGACCCAGTGGTTTTTATTTTTAAGGAGGAAATCAAAACATGTGAGGACTAAAAGGATGAAGACTTTTCTTAAAAAAGACTTATTTATTTTATTATTTTTTAAAGATTTTATTTATTTGACAGAGAGAGAGAGAGAGAGAGCACAAGTCGGCAGAGAGGCAGGCAGAGGGAGAGGGAGAAGCAGGCTTCCCACCGAGCAGGGAGCCCGATGCGGGGCTTGATCCCAGGACCCTGGGACATGACCTGAGCCGAAGGCAGCCGCTTAACCAACTGAGCCACCCAGGCGCCCCAAGACTTATTTATTTTAGAGAGAGAGAAAGAGAGAGAGTGCACGAATGGGAGGGGCAGAGGAAGAGGGAGAGAGAATCCCAAGCAGACTCCCCACTGAGTGCAGAGCCCATCTTGGGGCTTGATCTCACAACCCTGAGATCATGACCTGAACTGAAACCAAGAGTTGGACACTTAACTAAGTCACCCAGGCACCCCTAAGAGGATAAAGAATTTAAATGTGGATAGGAAGAGTGTAAAGATTCTAAAAAAGAAATATCCCTCCAGAGACACAGAGGATTGGGAGTTCTCTGTATAATAGATATTTTGTTTCTAAGCTTTTTTATTCAGAAATAATTTTATAGTGATGGAAGATTTGCAAAGATATTAGAATTGCCATATACCCTTCACCCAGCTTCCCCTAAAGTTAGCATCTTATACAACCAACGATCAAAAGTAAGAAATTAACATTGGCACAATACTATGACTAGATTACACACTTTATTCAGATTTCACCGGTTTTTCACCAATGTCCTTTTTCTGTTCCAAGGTCCAATCTAGGGCTCCACATTGTATTTAGTGGTTGTGTCTCTTTAGTCTCCCCCAATCTGTGACAGTTCTTCAGTTTACCACTGTCTTCCATGACCTTGACATTCTCAATGAATACTGGTCAGGTATTTTGTAAAGTGTCCCTCAAATTTGCACATGGTTGCTCAAGATCAGATTGAAGTTATGCATGGGAATGAGATCACATTCATTGAGGCTATGCAAATTTCTATTTTCCCTTTCAACTTTTGCCCACTAATTTTAGCTTTTATAGGTGCACCCTGGCTACAACAGTGTTTACTAATGTCCTGATGATGACTTGCTATTTCCTTCTTTCCTTTTACATTTATTAATTCTGTGAGGAGGAGTTGTCCTTTCTCCACCATTTACTGATTTATTTCATAATTTATTTATATTGGTATGGACTTCTGAGTATTTATCCTACTCTGTTTCATCAACTGATACTTTTGTGGCTGAAACAGTTTCAGCTTTGGCCATTGAGAGCTCTTTCAGATTGGCTCCTGTGTCCTTTCAGTACGCCCCCATCCTTAGTACTGCCTTGCTTTTTGGTACTGTAAGATCCTGCAGGCCCATCTTGTCTTATCCCTGCCCCAGCTCTAGAATCAATCACTTCTCCAAGGACCTATGAGGTGTTTTAAACGACAGGACTAGATAGTTTTGAAGCCTCAACTCTCATCCAGGGAAAGCACAGAGTCAGAAAAGAAACTGGAAGGACCATGAGAAACCCAAGATTCAAAGGTGGAAAAGAGAGAGAGGCCGGGATCTGAAGAAGGGGACAAAGAAGGAACAGAGAAGCGGGGGGGGGGGGGAGGTGGGGGAATTCAGAGCATGGAGTCAGAGAAGCAAGAAAACACAGCTCACAGCTGAACTTTAGGGTCCTGTATAAGGCATCCTACCTGTTCTCTGCCACCTCACCTCTTCCAGCCAGATATCCTTATTGTTCCATTGCCCCGAGCTAACCAGATCCCTAACTCTGACCAAACCACCAAACCACAGTATGCACAGCCACAACTAACAAATTCAGTCCAGTGGATTCTAGACCTTCACCCTCTAACAGAAATGTTTCCCCATTTCTTTCTCGGGCCCAAATTAGCACTCAGCTTTCCAAAGTCAGGGCAAGTCACACCTTTTCCTGGAACATTTTCCCAGACTTTTATCCTACATTTATCATTTGTTTTTTTATAAATAGTCTGGTTTTTATCTCTTTAGTTAACTTATTGTTTGGATAATAGTCTTCTTTAAAATGTGTTTATTTGTTTCATATTATTTATTTCCCAACAATAATGTAGCTCCTTAAGTTCAGAGGCCATATCTTATACTCTCTGGTATGCTCAGTAGTTAGTAACATTTAAATACTTAATAGACATTTAACAAATATATTTCAGTTTAACATTCATATCAACAAATCAACCACTATACTGAGTCTTCAAAGAAATAGTTGGGCACTGGGATGAGTCCAGGAACTATCTTATCTATGCAGGAATGTTAAAAACTACTCCTTAAGATACAAAGTTAGAATAGTTATGCAAATTGCTTGTGACTTTGATGGTATTCCAGAGAATGTAAACCCTGAGCCAGGGCAATTCCTATGTCTCAACTGGAAATAATTCATTAGGATATTTATGGCTTATCTATTAATAAAGTAAGTCACTAGACTATTTTACAGGACACATTCTTGATTTGTTTTAAAACAACTGTCTGATCTGTTTCCTTTTTTTTTTTTTTAAATCAACTACCTGTTACAGAACTTAACATATAAAGCTATCAGACTTTAAAAGGCCAAGTGGGAGAGTATTAATGGAATTCACTGATTTTTAAAAAGGTTAAATATCATTGTTTTTCTTATTAAAAACAATACATATACATTGAAAAAATCAAGAAAATATAAACAAGAAGAAAATAAGTTGATAACCGCAACACCCAGAAACAGATATCATTAATATTTTTTCCAGCTTTATTGAGATTTCCAATTTATTGTGTAACATACCATCTGTATATATATATGGGGATTGTGTGTATATGATCACTTTAGACAAATTGTCTTCTAACTTACTTTTTTCATCTAATGTTTCATGTTTCTCTCATCATCAAACATTTTCTACATTGTTTCTTTGTGATGGTGAATGAATTTTATAGGTTGGACGTATTATAATTCATTAAACTACTCTTAGTTTGGACACTAGGGTGTTTCCGATTACCCCCCAATATATTCCATTCTATGATGAATAGTACTATGCTTAATGGTGAGCATACCCATATTTCCTTAGCATAAGTTTCTAAAAGTGAATGGCTCTGTATGAATGATTATACACAGTTTAAAGTTTTTGTTTTTGTTTTTTAAATGGCCGTGGTCCAAAGTTGTGCCAATTGACTGTCTCAATCAGTGATAGTTAAAGCAACTTTCAAACAATGTATCATTTTGAGTTTTTTAAAGGAACCATGCTCACATTTAGAGAATCTCTAAGAAGATGATGAAATAAAGTTATATTTCTTTTTTCTCTTATGGGAGAGCCCTTTTCCCTGCAACTTTGATTAATTTTTTAATATTTTGCTTTCTCATATAAAAAATGTAAAACACATTATCTAGTGTGAGTTGTAGAGAAAGTACAAGGTCATCTGAAATAAAGAAGTCCAAGGGGGCAGGGCTGCAACTAAGAAGAAGAATAGTGAAATTTATTAATTAGGCTCCTATTTATAAATCTCTTGTCAAAAACAATTTTTTCTTAAGATTTTATTCATCCATTTGACAGAGAGAGAGTACAAGCAGGGGGAGGGGCAGGCAGAGTGAGAGGGAAAGTGAGAAGCAGGTTCCTCACTGAGCAAAGAGCCTGATGTGGGGCTCCATCCCAGGCCCCTGAGATCATGACCTGAGCTGAAGGCAGATGTTTAACTGACTGAGCCACACAGGTGCCCCAGAACAATTATTTTTTTTAGGTAAGCTTTCTTGCTTTCCTGGGTATTATTAGTATTATTTGCATGAGACATAATATTTTGCATTTTTATTTCAGAATCATCAATTTTTCTTATATATAAGAATCTGGCTCAGACAACACTTGTGTGTGCACAAACAATTGAGGGGATAGTTGTCACATTTAAAATAAAAAAATTTCACAGTAGAAATGGATCATTAGTTATTTATTTGTACTTATTTATACACTCACCACTGCACAAAGAATTTGAGACAAACATATGTTTCGAAATGACAAAATAACAAATAAAATAACAACATTATAATTAAAAACAGGCCAATAGGGCCAAGAAAAGAGGAAAATACAAATCCATCAACATGAAAGCTGGGCTTGAACTTTAAATCTGGTTTCATGAATTGTTCTTCCGTTTAAGACATAAGTCATTGTTGCTAATTCACATATCAGATTTATTTCATTTGAAACATTAAAACAGCAATTCTCTAATTTCCAATTATTAATATTTATTTCAAGAGAAAAATGAACACAAGTACTGAAAGAAGTAGTTGGCACATATATGTCCCCATATCCACAGATAAAAATTAAAATCATATAGGCTATGATTACTTTCAAACGATTGAACAGTTTTCAAAATGAGTCCACTTTCTTTTTCAAAGCTCTGTAAGGCAGAGGATAAAACCAACCTATATTTTTCTTCTATTTACCTAACATCAATCATGGGTGACGACATCTCTACAAGGTTGCTTTAAATTGAACAGTACTTTAAACTAATACTGTATTCCTGAAGTATTCTTAAACTAATACTGTATTCTTAAAGTATAAAGAAGATGAAGTTGGCATCTAGGAAAAAAGAAACACTCTATTGATCCCCAAAGAGATATTACGAAAGCCAAAGATCGCATAAGCAGTCTGTTTGGCAGCGGCAACAATGCAAGGGAAAGCTATTACTAAATAGGACTGTGGTGCCCACCGGAATGCAGGAATCCGTACATGGATCTCATTTTGCTATGTGCAATATTATTTATATTTTCTGCAAATTGGATAATATGTATCCATAAGACAAGCAACACTGCTTCTTAAATAAAGAAATTGTGGCTAAAAAAACGAGTAAGTGATTAGCAAAGCCAGATCTGCTTTGGTCATATTCATGACAACATTTGTAAGTCACGGATAAGATCACCAGAGGATCTACAGGACCACTGAGCAAGTCTTCCAGAAAAACACCTCAGTTTCAATGCTGAGAGAGACTCTGTAAGTGCGTGTTACACCTCGGAAGCTCCTAATGATGGGGTGGGGGGGGAACATACACATGCGCGAGAATAACACTTTCTCCTCCTAGTAATGTTTTTTTTGACTGGCATGAGTTGTTTCTTTGATACAGGTAAATTACCTGTTTTTCTAGCTTAAAATTTTGGAAGAACTTTTTTGTAGGTTTAGAGTGTGCATTGAAAAAATGACATATTATTTTCCAGGTACTATAATTATTAGAAATTTTTGGAGGAGGGAAGAGATTCATGTAAATTGGTACTGTACAACTCAGGAATTCCAGAAGCTGCAGTTCCTCTTTAATAGAAAATGTTGAATTTTCCTTATGCAGTGAAAGGGAATGACTACATAAATGACTCTTAGTTGGAGCTTTCAATTAAACTTTAAAAACAGCTCTACATGTCCAGTGACCTCCTGATTAGTCCTTCTTTCACCCCATCTCAGTATGTGCAATAATGTCTTATTTTTGATTATTATGTTTCTTCTTTGTTTTAACTGGTTTATTTTATTTCTGGTCTTACAGAAGTATTGCATATTTCCTATGTCTTTAAGCCTCTGGCCAGTAAGCACTTTCCTTATGCCTATTGTGCCAAGGGAAGAGGAGATTCCTTAGAAAGGGTCCTTGACTCTTGCTACTCAGAGACCAGCAGCATGGCATCAACCGGGAACTTACTAGAAAATCAGACTAATTTGGGGTCCCCACCCCAAACCTACTGAAAAGGAATCTGCATTTTAACAAGATCCCCAAATGAAGCAAAGACAAATTAAAGTTTGAGAAGCATTGCCTTAGAGCACATTTACTCTTCCCTGTTCAGGGATTTTTCTTCCTGGCTAGCCTTCCACTTAGAAACGTAGTTATGTGATTCAAAAAGAAAAAAGAAAAAAAAAAAGAAAGAAAGAAACATAGCTATGTGAACAGTAGTCCATTTTCAGATCCACATAAAATAAAGGTACTACTTTTAATTTATATTAACCTATCTTCTATGTATTTTTCATTGTCTGAAGACATCACTTTCAGTGCAGGGGGATTCGTTTCATTATAGCAAGATTATTAAGAAAAGGAAAGAAAGAGTTATTGTTCAGCCTACAACATCTAAAATTTGTTTTTATTCTGCAAAGTATGAAACACTTGAAAGTCGAGCTTCAGTAAGAGAAAAAGATTTTCTACCACCCATATCTTTCCTCTCTTTTGCGTATCACAAAGCAGGTAGATGCAGATTGTAAGTTTTTTCCACAGAATAGAAAAAATATCTATCCCACCTATTACTTAGGTCATGAATTTTCCCTTCATTAGTTTTACTTGGAAATAATTGTATATTTATGGAAGAGCTGCAAATACAGTATAGGGTTCTCATATACCCTTCACCCAGCTTCATATCATGTTAATATTTTATAGAATGTGATACAATAATTGAAATTAAGAAATTAACATTGGTACCATACTCAGACTTTATTTGGATCTCCCCAGTTTTCCTACAAATTTTCTTTCTTTTCCAGGACCCAATCTATGATACCACATTGAATCTAGTACATTATTCTTCTCCAAGCTATGATTGTTTCTTGGTCTTTCCTTGTCTTTCACGATCTTACAGTTTATGAGTAGATAGAAGTTTCACAGAATGTCTCTCAATTTGATCTCATAACTAGAATAAATTTATAGGTTTGGGGAAAGAATGTCAGAGAGTAATGTTAGGCCATGAATGTTTATCCTTAATGTAAGGATACACTGTGGAGGAAATAAAAAGCCAGAAGATTGCTTCTTCTGGTCCCAAGAGACGGTAGGGAGAGAAGGGAGACAGAAGGAGGGCAAGTAGATAAGATGGTATCAGGGTTCTAGTCATCAATATATCTTCCACATACACCTTTTAGGGACTAATCTTCAGGGGAAGAGCAGTTTTCTAACATCTAGGTAAGTAAAGGGTGACCGGAAGCCATTGGGTTAGTGGCTCACTCCCAGATTTAGGCTCTAAGCAATGGTGTGTTGGTAAATGTTTAACAACTGGCCTTGGGGAGGTGGAGATGAGGGAGAATGGAGCCCTGATTTATAATGTTTGCTCATTTCCATGGTGCAAATACTCCTATGTTGGCTGATTTGAAGCTATCAACATGGTATCTCTGAACAGACCTAGAAAAGCCATGTGGTAGTACATTATTATATAGTATTTCTATCAAACACATATGTTAAACATAGGTTAATAGTCCAATGTAGTAAAATAAATAGGAGGTGATGATTTTGAGTATTAATTACCTTTGCTTTTAATATAACTTGTTTAAATGTATGTTCTTATCATTTAATTTTTAATAATGGCCATGTTGAACAATTGGAGTGCAAAATTCCTGGAAAACTAACAATTGGCTAGGTTATGAGCTCCTTCCAGCACTCCACTGCTTCTAGGGGATTCTGACTATATGGCTCAGCATCACATCACACGGGGCTCAGAAGCAATTGAACAGAGGCGGCAGCAGGTGGGTAGATGTATAGGACTTAGAAGGCATCCCTGCCAGGGCGCCTGGGTAGCTCAGTTTGTTGAGCGTCTGACTCTTGATTTCAGCTCAGGTCATGTTCTCGGGGTCATGAGACGGAGCCCTGCGAGTGGGGCTCCATGCTCAGTGGGAATTCTGCTTGAGATTCTCTCTTCTCTCCCTCTCCCTCTGCCCCCCACCCCCACCCCGGGCTCCCTCTCTCTCTCTCAAATAAAGAAAGAAATCTTTAAAAAAAAAACAAAAAGAAGGCATTCCTGCCTCCTAATGGCCTTTATGTGGGAAACAGGAGTCTCTGGAACTTCTTACTTCCCCAGTGAGACTACTCATATGTAGACTAGCGGCCATCTAGGAGCAGAGAAAGAGGCCACAGGGATGGAACTTGAGTACTACGGGGAGTGTTCAAGGCTGTGGCAGCACACATCATTCCTAAAGATCAGATGGGACCTAGTTGCATTTCAGTTGTCCCCATTCCAGAGAAAAAATGAATCCGAGGATCACTGAGTATCTAGAGGATGGTACGTGCTACAAGGGTGCCACAAGGATAAAATAAGACCCCTGCCACCTTGAATACCTGAATGCAATCTTGGGAAAGAGAAGGAAGAGGGGTGTAAAGAATCTGAGAAAGACTGAGTCATCTAAACAGCATTACTCAAAATGCAGTCCATGGGCCAGTGCCAGTCCACAAATTATTACTGGTCTGAAGTGAGATAGATACAAGCGAGAATTGGTATTTAGAAATTTTTATCACAAATTGACATTGCCAGGACATCCTATCATGTGACCAGAGGACTTGTCTTGAACAAGATACAGACCAGTGCAGATGTGTTGAGCTGGCACTGCAAGTGGCTTGTGCCACGAGCTACATACTTGTCATACACAGGAAGACCATGTATTTGATCCAAGATAGAACAGAAAGATCAACCAACTTGACAAGTATTAATCTAAGACTTTTGAAACCATCACCTTTGGATGGGAATAACATGCTGAATAGCTTGAATCAGAGGTTCTAAAGTGTGTTCCTTGGACCAATAATATCAGTATCAACTGGGAACTCCTTAGAAATACAAATTCTAAGTTGCTAACAGATGTACTGAATCAGAAACCCTGGGGGTGGGCCCGGCAATCTGTGTTTTAACATGCCCTCTAGGTGATTCTGCTGCATGTTTGAGTTTAAGAACCACTAGTCAGAATGTTTAAAGTCAAGGAATTATGTTCAAGCTGGAGAAAAATGAAATACTATTCATTAAGTGCAAATTATTTTTGCTAGAATGCAGAGCTGGAACCCATAATGATCAGACCAGGTAGAGAAAAAGAAAAAAACTAAACTTGCTTTGCATTTCTGAGTGATATGCAAGTGAGTAAGGCCAAGATGCTAAAGTTGAATACTTTTAGTGGGTGATCCTTTTTTATCTTTCTCTGAAAGCTTACCCATAGTGCTGTGACTCCACATTTTCAAGCATAATTCATTTCCCAGACCCACATCAGCTTGTTTTTTGTTTTTGTTTTTGTTTTTGTTTTTGTTTTTGTTTTTTACCAAAACAGGGTCACGGTATAAAAACAGAAGAGTATGTCTCTAGCTTTACCCTCACCACGTAATTGCTGGATTTCTGGCTTTCCTACATTCCTACAACTACTATTAATAGCTCAGGAGGCCCCTCTTGGCTATTTTGTGTCATCTGTCCTTGTCTCCCTCTGCTCTTACTTCCTGGTACCCCTAGTATATAACCTTCTTGATGCTTCTGCTCCTTCCCGGGCAGTGTTGATGCAGTTTCAGCTTAGAATCAGGCCAACCTGGACATTAGCTATATCACAGCCAAGAAATTCTCTTTGTTCCCCATCAGTGCTTTTTTTTTTTTTTTTTTTTTTTTTTAACCAGGGGGAAGCCACCCAGGGCTCACAGAATCTTCTAAATCAGTCTTTCTCAACCCATGTGCATGCAAATCACCTGGGGCTCTTGCTGTCATGCAGGTCTGATCCTGTCGGTTTAGGGTGGGCCTGAGGAGCTGCATTTCTAACAAGCTCCCAGGTGATACTGACGTTGCCAGTCTGTAAACAATATCTTGAGAATATTCTGCTTTCACGAGGTTTCTTCCCCAGGTCTTCAACACAGCTGAGGGTGCATAGTTGTAGGGTGACCAACTGCCCTGCTTTGACAGGGTCCTGAACATGCTGAGTCCTGGGCAAACCCAAATAACTGGTCATCCCAGCAGTCCTAAACTACTCTGAACAGCCCTCACCCTTCTCCTCCCCACTCCCTCCCCACCTGACACTTGTATCTTGGGCTTCTAGACTCTCTCTTAAGATAACCGCTTTCCCTTGAGGCTCTTCATTTCTCTTCCACACAATGCCTTCCCCTTTGGCAGACCTGTCTCCACCAGCCCTAACTAAAGAGCTGCATTTTCAGCCAGTGTAACTAGTTAGGCCAGTTGCAGGAAGAGCTGCCCATTTGTCTTGGTATGGGAGGTTCCATTTCATGTTTCCCCACAGCTGGCCAGGACTAAGAGGCCACTCTAAGATCAGTTAGGACCATATCTGACAGTTAACTCACGTATTTTCACAGAAACTTTATCACCCTGCCTGGTCTCTGTAGACCAAGCTGGTTTCTCCAGTGCCTGGGAGCAATGCCTGCTCTGCTTTGCCTCTTAGCTGATGATGTGGATATTATCTGGAATCAGGAAAAATCAAAATCTTTCACTCTGGGGCTTGACAAATACAATGTGTTTTCCAGTATTTCCAGTGGTGCTTTTTACATCGAAGCCATAAATTCTTTGAGGCAAAGCTTCATGCCTCATCGTCCTAGAAATACAGCTCTGATTATATCCATCCACAGCTAAAAACCTTCATTAACACTGAATTTACAGCAGAATAATTTCCAGACTCCCCATGTTAGTACAAAGTAATGGTTCTCAAAACTTTACTTTGCACCAGAATGACCTAGAGGGATTGCTAAAACAGATTGCTTGCCCCACCCCTGAGTTTCAGATTCAGTAGGCCTGGATGGGGGCCCAGGAACTTGCATTTCTAACCAGTTCCCAGATGATACTGATGCTGCTGGTCCACAGAACATACTCTGAGGACCACTGCATTTCTAACCAGTTCCCAGATGATACTGATGCTGCTGGTCCACAGAACATACTCTGAGGACCACTGCATTCCATCCATCCACCTAGCTAGGGGTTACACTCCTAACACCCAGCAACACCACATACATTCAAAGATAACCCTTTATTCCTTGTTCATAGTGTATGTTTTCCTACTCTGTGCCTTTGTTTTGTTTCACTCATTTATTTATTCACTGTCTTAGTCCACTCAGGCTACTATAACGAAACACCACACCTGGGCGGCTTAAACAACAGACATGTATTTTTCACAGTTCTGGAGGCTGGGAAGTCCAAGATCAAGGTACCAGTAGATTCAGTTCTTGGTGAGGGCCCTCTTCTTGGCTTGCAGATGGCTGCCTTCTCACTGTATCATCACATGGTGGAGAGAGAAAGCGCTGGTGTCTCCTCCTCTTCTTCTAAGGGCACTAATTCCATGATGGGGCTCCACCCTCAAGACCTCATATAAACCTAATTACCTCCCAAAGGCCCCACCTCCTAGGAGGTGGGATTTCAGCATATGAATTTTCGGGGGACACAGACATGACATAACATCCATAACATTCATGGATTTATTCACTCAATCAATGCTTCATTGTTTTATCAAAACTTCCCCCTCTTCATTGACACATAATTGGCAAATAAAAATTGTAAAGACTTAAGGTTTATAGTGTTATTTTTTTTTTATATACTTACTTCATGAAACATTTTTTTTAAAGACCAACACAACTGACCCTGTCAAATGCTCTCATGGAGTTTATGGTACAAGGGAAGAGAGAAAAAAATTTACCCTTTTCATTCACAGAGTGCTTCAGGGTTTCCAAAGAGATCTCATATGCAAGCTCCCCTTTGATCTTCTCCAGACCCCTGAAAGACCAATGGGGCAGAGATTATTTTAACATTTCATAGATAAAGAAATTGAAGGTCAGGGAGTAGTTCAACCAAGGTATTGCCAATCCAGGTCTTCTCAGTCCCAGATTACTGTTTTTTCCACTCAATCATGCTACTTCAGTTTTGGTTCACTGTATCCCCTCTCTCTCTCACTGCTGCCCAAATTGTACCTCTTCTTTAAAGCCTAATCAGTCACCACCTCCTCCATGAAGCCTTCCATGATAACCCTAGTTAAAATAATTTCTCCTTCTAATAAACGAAGACAATACTTTGTCTTTCTACTGGCATTAAATATATATATTATATATATATATATAGGTTTTATATATATGTATATATAAAACCTCTCTTTTTAGATCCCAATCTCCATGCGAATAGGATCACTCTCCTTTTTGTCTCCCACAGCACTCAGCTCTCAGCTTATAGCTCTAAGAAATGAGAAAAGAATGAAGGTTGGAGAGATGAAAATTCCACCTATTTTCTGAGTCAACAGTTCTATTCATTAGATAATCAATGAAGAATAATATATTTGAAGATGAAAGCAGAGTTCTCTGTTATCTCTTTATTTTCTATCTCCATAAATAGGGGTAGGGAGGACTAGCACTCATGAAGTGATTGCTGGGTGTCAGGTGTTTTCCTGTTCTAAAATTTTGCCTTCATAGCCTAACAGATAAACACTATTGCTCCTATTTTCAAGGGGAGATCCTGAAGCCTGGAATTGTTTAGAAATTTCACCAAATTCAGACACTGATTACATGTTAGAGAGGGGACCATACCCAATTCCATTCAACCGCATGTGGCAATATGAACACATGAAATCACCTCCAGTTATACTATGACAATAATAAATTGTCCAGCATTTATCTACATAAGAAATTAATTCATTGTATAGTAATAATCTTGAGGTCATCCTTTAGTAACATAATCTCTCACCTTATTATCGACTTGTCATTGATTCACCATTTGCTGGTTGAGTCTTTTGATCCATTTCTGCAAAAGGGGAAAGGAATTTCACTATTACCATGTGACCAGTCATCACTAATTGTGAAATGCTGGCCTGTGACTTAGTGAATCTGTCTTAAGTGGTATTGTGTTCTAACAGAACATGCCTATTAGGAGAGAGAGTGGGAAAGGTTTGTGGTAAATCCTGGAACAAAGTGGGGGTGGGGAAGACAAATCCAGAGATAGATCCAGTTCCATGAATAACCCCAAAAGAAATGATAACTTTAGCAACAATGTAAAGCTCAGACATTAAAGCAATTTGTTAGACATTTACCATATCATAGAGCTGAGAATTCTTAGAGAGTTTAACCAAAGGACATTGCCAATGAACACTGCAGGGCCTTGACAGAGACAGGTAAAAGACAGACAGCATTCAGGAAACAGCTAACTCACCTAGAGGGGTTCAGCCCTGGGTTCTGCAGCCCAAGTCTTACAAGAGCAGAGACCTGCAACATCCTGAAAACCAGACAGACACATCAAAGGTGACTGTTCTCACAAATGTATGAAATACCTATCTGCATCCTTTCCTCTAATAGGTACTGCAATATTCTACCTGACAAGCACCTGTTAATTTTTAATTGGCAAGTGTTATTGCAAGGTCTTATCATTTCATTAGCCATTAAGAGAGCTAACAGTAGCTTAGCATCCAACAGATTTTTTGTTTGTTTGTTTACAATTTCATTGAAACTATTTTAAGGGAAGAGGAAATTCTATAAAAATCTTTTGAACTTTTTGGATCTGCCAGGTGTAAAAAAGTTTCAAAACACATTTTCAGGCCCCCTGGGGTGTTCAATTCAGAAAAATTAAGTTACAACAAATGTCCTATTTCATAAACAGCTTTCTATTGTTACTCAAACTGTCAGATCAGGGAGCTGGTAAAAAGTCATTCATCCAGAAAAGGGTAAAAATTGGGAAAATAGAAAATATTTTCTCTAGTTTACCAATGATAATGTTAGTATAATATTGGCTTCAATGGGCAGTTTCAATCACTCTTGTCCTCAAGATAAAATAAAAAACCTATCAGATATTCGATTATCACTGCTTCTCGGAAAGAGTTCAGAAGTGGCCCCTCAGCCAATGGTTCTTGGTTCCTAGACAGCTCTGCATTGGGCAATTCAGAATAAGGACAAGGATCTATATATAGAAACAAAACTTGTTGCTAATGTGTGTGCCTATCAGAGGACTGGCAGGCGGGAATTGTCATTTTGTCTGGTCACTCAGGGTCTAAAATGATGAGGTTTCTTTGTAAAATAACAATTCTAGATCATGCTTACATATTTAACTTTCAGACACTGTTCTAAATACATTTTAAGCATATTTAATCCTCACAGTCACCCTATAAGTACTATAATTATCCTCATTTTACATCATAAGCTTAGAAACTTAGAAACAAAAGTTCAACAACCTGCCCAAGGTCACACACCTAGGAAGTGGTGACACAGGCAGTCTGGCTCTAGAGCCTGGGTTCTTACCCAATATACTCTCCTGCTTTTTTATGTATAGTTAGTGGTATTTTATATATGAAGCACAATGATTGAAATACATATATATATACATATATACATATAGATGTGTGCATGTGTATGAAACACACATTACTAAAATTTTGAGAAAGTGAAAAATGAAAGAAGAGAAAAAGGAAGAAGTGCTACTAACTTCATATAATTGTCATTAGCCTTTGGGGATATTTGATTTCAATCATATTTATATGCATTTTTTTATTTGTTGTAGTTCTAGGATTTTGATTTTTTTCTCTTCATATTATATCAGAAGTATTTCCTATGTTGCTATAAGTGTTCATGATGCTCATTTTTAATACCTATGTAATAATATTACATAGACTGGGTATATTAGTTACTTGACAAGTCTCCAGTTGCTAGCTATTTAGGTTGTTTCCAACAGCCCAGGGCAGGTTCAAGTGCAGGCTGTGGAGCCAGAAAGACTGGTTCAAATGTTTCTCTACTCACTAGCTACATAATCTTGAGCAAGCTACTTGACCTCTCAATGTTTTAGTTTTCTCATCTGCAAAATGAGGATATTAGTAGTAACTACTTCCACCTACTTGGGTTTTTGGGAGGATTAACTGCATTAATTGAAGTAAAGCACTTAAAACTTTGTCTGCACAGTTATTAGTATCATGAGTTAGTCTGTAGTAAACATCTTTATATGTAAAAAACTTATTTCCTTAATAGATATTCTTTCCTTAATAGATATTCCTTAATAGATATTCCCAGATATAACTTATTTCCTTAATAGATATTCCCAGATATAAGATTACTGGATCAAAAGATATGACTCTTTTTTGTCCTAATATCTGATTTACATTGCCAAAGTGTTTCCAAAAAGTATAATATAGATTTATATGCCACCAGTTATGTAAGAAGAAACTACTTTCTAGTGTACTTTGCTGATTTTGAGTATTAACATTAAATTTTCTATTGCTTTGCCTTCCAGTTCATCAATCTGTTCTTCAACTGTTTCTAGTTTGCTCTTAAACCCATCCATTGAGTTTTTAATTTAGGTCAGTTTATTTCTCAGTTCCAGAATTTCCATTTGATTTTTATCATGGTTACCAATAATATGCCCAAATTCCCTATCTTCTCATCTAATTTTGTTAATTTATTAATCACAGATATTTTAAAGTCTATTATCTAATCTATAGGTATGGCTAGTAATTTTATTGCCAGACCCTGTGTATGAAAAATTGCAGAGATAATTTGAGCCTCTGGGTGATCACATCTTTGTCAAGTGGGGTTTGACCTTAGCTTCTAACTACCTGTTAGAACTACCTCTTTTGGATTCCCTGCTCTCTGGGTTCTCTGCTTCTCAAATCCTCTCTCTGCCCTGAATCTCTGTGATGCTTTTAAAACAAACATTTGCTAGATTTTATCCAGGTTTTCCACTTTCACTCAGAGGATAAGTTGATCTAAATGAAAATAATCCATAACAGCTGGGGATGTAAATCCTTGACATTAATTTTAAAATAATTGATTAAACCTAAATACAGCTTATTTTTGTTTTAGTGTATATTCAATTGATTATTAGTAAGGCTGAATGTTTTTATTTGTTTGCAAATGTGTTACATTTCATCTTTTGTGAAATGTGATTTTAGTCTTATCTTACATATTGGCTAGATTCTCTTCTATTCTTATCTCTTGTATTAGTTCTTAGCTGTGGCGTTTGTATGAGCTTCTGTTAATAATATGATTATTGACCCTTTTGTTATGTTCAAATAATTGTACCTTGCCTATTGTTTTCTTTATTGCTGTCTTAATATAACCAAATCTATTTTATCTTTACTTTTGCAATTTGTTATATTATAACAAGCCTATAAAAACAAATCCCTTTAGTCTTCCTACAGTTTAAGTTTTACTATTTTATCTTTTTTGCTCTTATAGGTGTATCATGAGTATATGATTCTATTTTTTCCAGTTAATCAGTCCATATATTGTAAAATATTTTCCCTTCCCACTGATTTGTGTTCTGACATTATCAAATATTCCTTTATATATAAAATATGATTTATTTTGACCACATATTTTGCCTTATTAATTTATTTTGGTGCCAGTATCACATGGTTTTAATTATTATAACTTTATAATATATTTTAATATTTGATAAGACTAGTCTGTCCTCATTACTTTTCTTTCTCAGAATTGATTTCTACTATTCTTGCCTACTTTCTTTTCCAGATTTATGTCAAAATCAAGTTCCTCTCACCATTACTTTAAAATGTAAAAAACAAAAGAGACATTATTATTAGATTTCCCATTAAGTCTATACTTTGGAAAGAATTAACAATATCTATCTATCTATCTATCTATTTATTTATTTATTTCAGAGAGGAGTTGTAGGGGCAGAGGGAGAGAGAATTTCAAGCAGACTCCCCACTGAGTGCAAAGCCTGACTCAGGGCTCGATCTCACGACCCTGAGATCATGACGTGATCATGACCTGAGCAGAAACCAAGAGTAAGAAACTTAACTTCTAAGTGCCACCCAGGAGCCCCAAGAATTTTAAAATGTTATTTTTTACACCAGAAACCAATCTTTTGATTAATTTAATATTTTTATAGCTCTCAAAAAGTTTCATTTAGATAGGTAACATATTTCTGTTTAAACTCAGAGTTTTATATATTTTATTGCTTTTGTAAAATAAGTATCTCTTAGAGGTTTATGTTTAAGCTAATCATTGCTAATATGTAGAAACGCTACTGATTTATGTTAATAGTCATATGTCTGCCAATATTTTACTAATTTATTGTCTATTCACATTTTTGTTCACTTTTTTGGGTTTTCAAGCTATAAAAATATTTTTCCACTCATAATGATAATGTATATTTTTTCACTCTTTATAGGTCTTCTTTCTTTATTATTTTTTAAAAAAAGATTTTATTTATTTGAGAGAGAGAGCACGAGCAGGGCAGTGAGGGCAGAGGGAGAGGGAAAGGCAGACTCCTTATTGGGCGAGGAGCCCAACTCAGGGCTCAATCCGGGGACACCAGGACCATGACCTGAGCTGAAGGCAGATGTTTTACTGACTGAGCCACCCAGCTGCCCCAAACTCTTCTTTCTTTAGTATGTTATATTGATAAGGGCTTTAAAATAATGTTTAATAACATTATTGTGACAGAACCATTATACCAACTTCTACCCCATCCCTGTTTTTAAACATGTATATTTCTAGAATTTTACATTAATTTTAATATTGACTATTAGTTAAAAATATTTATTATCATGCTAAAAATAGTTTCTTTTTTCTTTTTTTTTTAAGATTTTATTTATTTATTCGACGGAGAGAGACAGCGAGAGCAGGAACACAAGCAGGGGGAGTGGGAGAGGGAGAAGCAGTCTTTTTGAGATTCTTCCCTTCTACCCTCCCCCACTCCTCCTCCCCCCCACGATGTCTCTCTCTCTCTCTCTCTCTCAAATAAATAAATAAATCTTTAAATAAATAAATAAATATAAAGCAACAACTTCTAATGCTTTTGTTTTCTCCATCTCCTTTTTCCACATTGTGGTTATTAATTACAGACTCTTTTTTTAAAGTTAAAAAAAAAAACCCTCCTTTTAGGATTATTTTATTGGAAACTTTGCTCCCTTAGTAAAGAAAAACATCTAGTCATTAACATCAATTCTTAATTCACTTCCATTTTCCCCTGTATTTTATTCATTTATTACTTCATCTTGACCCTCAGTGCTTAGTTAGCACTAAGCTTTTTTCCTGGTACTTCCTATTCTTGATTTTTTTAATATATCTGACCGTTTAGTGATCTAGATATCTCTGCAATTTTTACAGAAAGTACTCTTAGTTGTTATACTTCTGACACCTTCCTGATTTAAAAATGTTCTTCTGTTGCTTTTATGTATGAGCCAATAACCAGGTAGGCATAAAACTTATTGCTCTCAAGGAGTTTACATTCTAAGTTAGACCTCCATAATTTGTCTATCCAATTTCCTCTTACCCTTTTAACTTTTATTCATTTTCTTTGGATATTTAGATTAGTTATGAAGTTTTTCTTCTGTATCCCTAATTTCTATTTCTGCAAAACAGAAATTTCACCTACTGAATTTTTCATTTAGTCACAATCTATTCTTATTTTTACCTGTTCTTGTTTAATTAAAAACAATATAGTCCCTCCTGCTATATTATAATTGCATTCCTAAAAAGCCTCATATTATCAGAAGGTTATTATAAAAACAATTATTTCAAGGAGAAAAGGGGCTAGGGATAAGTAGTTTCAAATGCACAATAATAAGATAATTTTACTACTGTAATTTCAATAATAAATGTGTTTTTATATTTCTAAATGTTTTTAACTCAAATTGTAACTAATAAATTGGTCTATCAAAACAAGTAAATATGATTCTCAACATTACCAATCAAGTAATGTAAGACTTACAACGTAAAGTAAAACCAGATCTTAGACAATGGGTTACTAGGACCATAAAATAAATATATTACAGTTTGCAACTCTCCAAGTAAAGAAAAAACTATAACACCAACTGATCAACCAGCCATTCAAACAAATCTATTCCAAAATTTTATGGAATAACTGCATGTCTACATATATAACTGTAGTTCTAAATATACCATCATGTTAAAACTAATAATAGCAAGTACAATGCAAATGATGTATCTTAATGTATCCATGATGTTATCTCCAATTCCATCTATAAAACCACAGGAAGTGGGAGAAATGATTGAATTTGCATATGGAAACAACCAGTTTCTGGTATCCTTCATGTGTTGGGATATGTTTATTGCTCCATTTCCAAAAACTGCAAGAAGACCCAAGAAAGTGGGAGCCCAAGAGAAGAAGACCCCAGGTCTTCAATGAACTTCCACAAAATTCCCGGTTTCCTGTAAGCTTGCAGAGTCAGTTTCTAGCATTTACAATATATTTCAAGTCATTGGTGCACAAGGCCCAAGAAGCCATCAAAGGGAAGTCTTACATTTGACTATTAAAATGCAGAAATGCAATTCTGGCCAGGAACAACTTTCACTCTGCTAGCATAGAAAACTGCCAGGGTATGTCCACTCTGCTAGCATAGGAAACTCCCAAAGTGTGTCAAGGCCAGCAATATAGAAGGCCACAGGAGCATGTTAGAGAGCAAACTGGAATTAATGAAGTAGCCTCTTCATTCCTTCCACTCTCTAGAATATACTTATTTCCTGTATTTTTATTGTTGATTCATAACATTCTTTTTCAGGTGGTTCTAAGTCCTTTAAAAAAAGTAATTTGCCAGAAGAATGTTCATATAGCGCAACTCATTTGTGTCTTCCCAGAAGTTCCCCAAGTTGGAATCTTAAAATATGCATATTGGGATGAAAAAACAGCTTAAAAACAGTTTTGTTAAATGTCTGTTTTTTTTTAATTCAATGAATGATTTTAAAAATTAGCTTCATTGTTTTTTAATTTACCATCTGTTAACTCAATAAATATGAGTTCTTAAAGTTAACCTAATTGTCTTGGAATTTGCTGTTTTTGAAGCTGATTAAAATTATTTAAATTAATTTATTGTATATCCAGACTAGAATAAAGCATGTCTGCATTTGACTAGATCTTGGCTAATAATTTACAATGAACGTGCCCATTTTTAAAATGGACTAATTTTGTTTATGGCCCTTAGTATATATCAGTCAACTGGTAGAGATGTAGAGATGCTGTTATTAGATACTCAAAGGGATAGTATATCAATACACCAAAACTAGTAGCCATTAAAAAGTGACCAAGTACAAACTTCTATCAACTCTGCCTTTTGTCTAATAAAGAGGAAATGAGGAGAGAATATCAACTGGAATGCTATTTTTCACCCTACATTCCCATGGATAAAAGGAGTTGCTATGTTTTTTTAAATATCATCCTGCCTCTGGTCATAGTTTCTTAGACTAAGGGTGGTCACTGGATCCAAGCGAGCCAGTCAGACTCATCCCTAAGAATTGTGAAGACAGAAAGATGGGCCTTTCTCTGGGTGGCTTGACTGAAACATCCATGGTTCAAGAACAAATGGCAATCATGATCTGCTATGTAACTGAGGAGAAGTAACTGTATTGCCAAAAGAAAGACAGAGAAAAAATATGGAGAGAGAGGACCGACTGGGTTCCCTGTAGCACCTCAATACATCTGTTCCTGAAGCTCCACTGCACCCTTGACTTTGGATTCCACTAGAAGCTCCAGTTGTGCTTTTCCCTTTTCACTTAAGCTCACAGAGTCAGCTTCTATCACTTACCACCTACAAGTCAAAAGAACTTGAACTAATGCACTGGAGAGAAAATCCCACTGGTAGTAATAATTATTTAATCATGGGTTTTTTAGGCTTTACTCATCCCCCTGCTTTCCTTCAGATGAGAAGTTCTTAATTTTAACATGTAATTTAGCTAGTCTTTCTTTAATGGTTATTGCTTTTATGGCTTATCTAAGAAACTTTTGTCTATCTCCAAGTGATGTTTTCCTCTAAAACTTTATGGTTTTAATTGTACATTTAGATCTATAATCCACTGGCAGTGAATTTTTGTGTATGGTTTGAGGTAGGAATCAAGGTTTTTTTGTTTGTTTGTTTTCTGTATGGACATCTAGTTATCCTAGCACCATTTGTTGAAAACACTTTCTTTTGTGTATTGGGTTGCTTTGGTGGAGGGGAAAGTTGCCGGGGGCGTCATCCGAAGCCTTCTGAAACTAATGACTCAATACTAAAATGCTGAGGCAGACTTATTAACTTTATTAATGAGTTTAGGAAAATAATAGTAACTTCTTCACTTAAAAGAATGAGTTAATAATTCATTCATCGGAATTCACTTCTTCCATAAACTTGCATGTAATATACCTAAAATATATCTCAAAACTAATAGTCAAATCCATTTTCTGTTCTGTGCTGTTGCCAGCTTACCCCTTTCCATTGTCTATATAATGTGCATCCATTTATGTTCCAAATATTAAAAGAAGCCAGGCATACTGAGATCCAGGCTAGGACTATATCTATTAGATAGAACAAACTACATATGTCCAAGAACACTAAGCAAAATAAAACTGATAACCAAGTCAAAGCAGGATTCAACTGCTGGTCCTATCTGTTTGTTCCTCTTCTATGTATCATACCTGGAACTTTTACTGCCCTTTCAATTGTATAAATCAGCTTCCCAGACGTCTCAGGAAGATCCAAAAGAAATAATGTTATTATATATTTGTGATCTTGAAATCCATTGATTCCCAATGCGTAAGTCACAGATGACCTGCATACAAATCATCTTCATGGCACACGTAGAAAATATTTAATATTGACCAAAAACTCTGGGGTAAATGTATGAGGCAACTGGCTCAGGAACTCTGAGCATCCTAAGCCCTTCCCAGGCTCTCATGAGTCATCTTCAAGGCTGAAAGCTTCAATACCGTGGCACACTTGTTATCCTTTTGTACCATAGCACCTGGCTTATTCTAAGTACTTCTAAAAAATGTACAGTGGTGGATGGAAAATTTATAGGTTTGGCTAATAAGTATTCCCTATTTCTGGAATAATTATCCCTAATTTATTTTGGAGAACAATACCTCCCCCATTCCCAGCCTACACAATTTGGGGAGGGTGGCTGCACACTTAAATCCAAGGTGGGCATTTGCCCCAAGGCTGGTGAATTAAAGAACCATAGCCCTTGACAAGGGTTATAAATGCCTGCATGAGTACATGATACAAGTTGATACAGTCACAATCAGGTGAAGTTCTTTTGCTGGAAACTTTAGAAAGAGGAGTGTTCTTTTGTTGGAGTTTCTGTATCAGAAGAATAGAAGCTTGGAGGGACTAGCTTACTATAGTAAAGGGAAAACTAGACTAAGACTGAAGTTAAAGCAGAAGTTGACACAGAAGAAAGCAGAAACAAGAGATGGTGACATTATCTGAGCAGATAGATCTAATTATGCCTAAAGCACTCCTTACACTGTATTTCCAACTTAAGTGTGTGTGTGTGTGTGTGTGTGTGTGTGTGTGTTCAAGGATAAAAAGTGAAACAAAACTTTCATTTATGATTTGGATTTCTGCCCCTTTCAACCCAAGTTTCCCAAATCCTATGGATCACTGGATCCCGGCTTTATTTCTACCAAATCTGAATTTATGGACATGGAGCCAAGGAATCAGCATTTTAAATAAGCATTTTTATTTAATTCCTATACACAGTAAAGTTTGAGATCTACCAGTATGTGGGAATTAGGGGTGAAAAGAACAAACATTCCCCACCCTGATGTTTGTTGACATCAACAAGATAGTTGGTTAGTCATAGAATCAGAACTAGAGGCCAGTGCTCCTCTTTTCTTCCTGGTGACTTATTTCCCCAAGGTCATGCTCTATTACTTTTTTTCCTACTCCAACACATTTTTCATCTAAATTGTAAACATTTACTAATGGCAGTTTCTACGTTTGGGCAGCATTCATAGCATATAAAAATAGGAGGTGCTTCAACAATTTTGAGATAAATGTTACTAGCGAATATGTTCTGGACTTGGCAAACATTTCCACAAAAGTTATAGAAGACAGAAAGCATTCCACTGTGTGTGTAGCTGTTTTAATAGAAAAATAATTTCTTCCAAAATCTTTCAGTAAAAAATAAATATTCCAGAAATATAGGCCATAATTATTCTCTGGCTTTGAGTCCCCTTGGCACACCAGCAAGTCACCCAGGAGGTACTTGTTTCTTTTTACCCCACTTACATTCCAGTCAATTCACTTTCTCTTCTTGTTTACATCCCAGGATTTCCTCTCTATTAGAATAACAATGACAACATTAACAAAAGAAAACACAGTTTAGTCTTTATTGACTACTAACTGTGTTGAAGTGCTGGCATTTGCTAACTCCAGGAGTTGAGTACCATGATCCCCACCAAATGGATGAGGAAGTTGAGGCAGGAAACTAAGAGACTTGCCCAAGGTCATGCTAGTGACTAGTTGAACCTAGATTAGAATCCAGATGGTTTGACACCTAAGGCTGCTTTGCCTATACATATAAATTTTGTCTCTGTATTTTTTCTCTGAAGATCACTTAAAATATTATAATCTGCTCGTGCTGCTTCTTTGTATTCAAAACTCATGGAACACATAAAATGGGTGGGTTTTATTGTCCATAAATTATACCTCAAGAAAGTTGAATTAAAAAATTACAATGTGTAGAGCCAAATTGCTAAGAATTTAAAGACTTGATTGTCCAATGAATTGAGTGGCTTTAAGAATATGGATGTGCCCCTGTATATATAATATATACTATACAGAGTTTGGCCTTCACTAAAAATATGCATAAGCTACACAAAAGGGTGTAGTGTAATTTTACAAAGCCTGGGAATACAGACTTTTAGGGCTTGCTACAAGAATCACGTGTTTAGCTGGCATTCCTTTACAGGGTAGGATCAGTAAGCTTAGTTCTAGATAATATTCTGATGCTAGGCTTATCTTTATATCCTATGCTACAGGATTTATGCATTTTTAAAAACCAATAATATTTATCACACAGAGAAAAAAATTACAAATGATCAATATAAGATCATCGTGCTCTTGAGAAACTTGTCTAACAAAGGAAGCATATGGCATAAGGAGTGCTCAAAAAATGTGCCCTCCTTCTAAAACTTTAGCTTTTTTTCTCTGCCATTCAGTAGCTCTTCAAATATTTATCAGGTGGCCCCTATATACGTGGAAAGTTGTATACTATAAAGGGCTTTGCATCATCCCTCAAATGATATTATATTATGGAGTGGCAATTACAGCCTCCCATCCCAGGCTCCAGACTTTTCTTGTCCACTTTGCTACCAGAGAAATCTATTTTTTTTAAGATTTTTATTTTTAAGCAATCTCTACGCCCAACATGGGCCTTGAACCCACAACCCTGAGATCAAGAGTCATGTGCTTCACCAGCTGAGCCAGCCGGGTGCCCTCAGAGTGATCTTTCTAAAGATTTCGGTTGGTGTTACTTCCATCCTTACAATCTTTAATGACTCCCTATCTTATACAGTAGGAGACATTTCACTAGTGGTCTTTACGCTGATTTTGATCTGTAGACATGTTTTCTCCCCACGTGAGTACTTTAAGATGTGGGTAAATCCTCAACATTTAATATTTCAATTTTTCATATAAAACCAAATTAGGAACTTCTCTTTAACAACTGGAAGACCAGGGGCAGTTGGGTGGCTCAGTCAGTTAAGCCCGCCTCTTGATTTCGGCTCAGGTTATGATCTCAGGGTCCTGGGATGGAGACCTGTGGGGGCAGGGGCTCCCCGCTCAGTGGGGAGTCTGCTTGAGGATTCTCTCTCCCTCTCCCTCTGTCCCTCTGCCCTTCCCCCACTCTCTAAAATAAATAAATCTTAAAAAACAAAAACAAAAAGTAACCTCAATTGGAAGACCTGACATTCAGCATCATTGGACAGGGAATATATTCTCCAGATTGCCACAGTCTCCACCAGTGCTTATGGTCTCAATTTGGTCTGCTTTGTTCACTTGTTTCCATGCTTGGCCCAGAATAGACAAAAGAGTTTGCAATTCGATGGATGGGATATAGCTTGTCCGCAAGGTTCTTCTCAAATTGTAGTTGCTTGATTTCATCCTTCCCAAAGATCTCATGTTGCAACCACACTGAGTTCCTGCTAGTTCCCTAAACAGCAAGCTTGGTCATCCCAGTGCCTTTACTCACATTGGTCTCTCTGCTTGAAATGTCTTTTTTTTTTTTTTTTAAGATTTTATTTATTTATTTGACAGAGAGAGACACAGTGAGAGAGGGAACACAAGCAGGGGGAGTGGGAGAGGGAGAAGCAGGCCTCCCACGGAGCAGGGAGCCAGACGTGGGGCTCGATCTCAGGACCCCCAGTTCATGACCTGAGCCGAAGGCAGACGCTTAACGACTGAGCCACCCAGGCGCCCCTTGAAATATCTTCTATCTTCCTTTTCTGCCCAGAAGAGTCTCACTTATCCTTAGTACTTAGTTCAATTCCTCTATGAACTTTCCTAAATCCTTCCAGAGTTATTTGCTTCTTTCCAAGTGCTCCCATAGCACTTTGTGCTTCTATTAGCATTGCAGTGGCTTTTCTTTCTGTGTGCCCAGTTGGAAAATATGTTTCTTGAAAAGATGAACTCTTAATCATCTCCATATACGCAGTCCTTAATAGAGTATCTGGCATCAATGAGTATTTATTGAATGAACAAAAAGATGGGTAAGTGAATGAATGAATACTTCCGAGAGTTTTTTAATTGTGTTGTAAAATTCTGATGTTTAAAATAAGGGAAGTAACTATTCAAGACAAAATTTCAAAATTTGATAATGATCATGACATCTTCAGATAACACTTTTTTTCCCCCAGATAACAAGTCTCAAAAGTTCCTGTTCATGTTATCCTTTCTCAGAAAACAAGTCTTGAAAAAATAAAATACATATAATATGAGGAAATACATAAAAAGTGGCTTAAAATTGATAGGCCCCCGCAATTTGGGGAGAAGGGGTGGGATTGTCACGCTGCATTCTAAGAGAGAATAGATGGTGAAAAAAGTCACAGCATGCATGTCTCCCTATAATTTGGTGGCCTCTCCAGCAGTGTTTACTCTGAAGAATGAAACATTTAGGCCACAAAGGAGCAGGGTGGGATCATTTAGCTAGAGTATCAGTGCACAAGGGTTACTAAGAGTGTGTTAGTCCTTAAAAGCTGTGCACCGGAGCTCTCTACTTTGGGGCACAAGGTAGGCTGCATTATCTGGCCTCATTGTGATGATTCTATGGAGCCATGCAACTAGTACTGGCCAATTAGTTGTGAGCCTAAATGATGTGTGTCACTTCTGGCCATAGAATTTAAATGCCAGCCTGACACCCTCTGAATGATCTTTATTTTTCCCATAACAACATGAAACATTCAAGATGGCAACTGTTCTATCAGCCTGGGACCTTGCATGAGGAGACATGGAACAGACCAGCTGACTTGCAACGCACTCAGCACGACCAAGAAAACAACTTTTGTCATTGTAGATCACTAAACATTGGAATTGTTTGTTATTTTGGCATAAGAGAGCCTCTCCTAATATAACAGATTTGGTCTGTTTGGCAGAACTAGGACTAATGGTTGAAAGTTTTAGGGTTTATAGGATTTAGGAGTTTTAAGGTTGAAAGTTTTAGGAAAGTCTGCATCAATTTTGTTCAATTTAAAAAAATGTAATAAAGTATACAAAGATGGAATGAACTACTTAGGATATTCCTCATTTATACACACAATATACATTGAATTTTACCCTGTGGTAACTATTCTGTAGATAAAATCTCTGCCTTTATGTCGGTAAGTGGTGAGGTCCCCTTCATTCAAGGTGTTTGCCTTGATAGCCCCTAAAGGTTTGACTTGACAAATTAACTTCAAAAATACATTCCAACCAGGAACTACAGGATGTCTATTTCCTCTGATCTAAAAAAGAAAAAATCTATTTTCTCAAATATTCTTTTGATTGCATCCATTTATGGATCCATTGAGTTGTATTTTCACATTTTGATGTCATCTTGCCACCAAACAAATTCCTTGAAGGCCAGTACTGTTTTATCCCTCCTTTGCATCTTTCTCACACTATTTAGTAGGCAGTATTTGTTGTCTATTGTCCTAGGAAAATAATCAGCTTTTGACACTAGTTATTATTATTGACCATTTGATATGTTTCATATTTACTTGTCTTTCAACCATTTAAATTAGATTTGGACTTGTTAAAAAAAATCTAGGAGCAGAAATATATTACCCTAATAATTTTCAGACAAAATACCTTTTTCTTTTGGGGAAAAAAAAGACTTATCCTAGGACTATTGAATTTGTGGCCAATTACAATATTTCATTAACATCTTAATTCAGTAAGTATTTAATGTATTCCTACTATGTGCCAAGGGGCAAGGTTTACAAAAGAGTTTATCAAGTTATGTTACTTAATGCACTGTACGCATCATTACATAATTCTGTGTTATAATAGAGCCTGTGAGCTCTCTGTTCAAGACTATTTAGGGGGAAAAAAGCAAATTCAAAAGGTCAGGGCAAAATGTTCCTTTGGTTTAATGCAGGGGAGCATATCACACTTTAGATTCGGGGGACTTAGCTGATAACTTTGGGAAATAAATGAGTATGTAAGAGTGTGTAAGGGAAAAAAATCTTTTTTTTTTTTTTTGTATTTCAATTTCTGTTAAGCTTCACTTCAGCCTTTCAGAATTGGAGAATCAGCTGCCTGGTATAAGAAATTGCTAATAAGGAGTAATTAAAGACTGAGAATTTATTCTTTCCATTCCAAAAATGATGTCATTCCCAGATGGAGATATTGATACTAGTTAGGCAATTCAGCATTTTGGTAAATTAAGGCAGGAGATTTGGTGTCTCTTGGGTCCTATGTATGGAGAAAGTGGTCCAGGAGGGAAAACTTGTGTTTTGTTTTTGCCCATGGCATTTATACCTTTTTGCTTTGCTTTACAGAACCAGGAGTTGAGGGGAGCACCTGCATCTTAGAAACAAGGTAATTCTCTAAAATAACACTAATTCATAAACTTTTTATATTCTTATGTCTTTGGAATTGCTGCCTTCACATAAAATGACAATTAACTGAAAAAGATGGACATTTCAGTGAATCCAGTATCACTGATAGGAGAGAACTGGCATATCAGAAAGCAGCATGAATACATGCGCTATTCTCCTTTATTTAGAAAAAGCACACAAAAATACAGCACAGTTGATGTGCTGTTACCAGGACTTGAAAGGAGAATCAACCACTGTGTAAAAGATAAAATAAGACTGCACGAATATGAGGATTTTCCCGGCGTGCTTTATTCATAGACATCTGACAGAAGAGGACCTAACAGAGCTTTTAGGAAAAACTGAATTCTCAGCCCACAGTCACTTTCCAGGAACTTCACTGCAAACCGTGCTCCGCGCTGGCGGGATGGAGATCTTAGCAATCTCCCTCCTGCTTCCATAGTTTCCTTCTCTCTAAATACAATTATGTATGGGGACTTAATGAGAGAGCAAGCCTTGTGTGAAAGGAACTCAAGAAAGTGCAGCTTCTAAAAATACACCGAGGCGGCTCTACAGTCCTTATTGTTACAAACTGACGTTTTGCAGTTCAAGCTAGGAACCTAACAACTACACACACACACACACACACACACACACACACACACGCGAAGAAAAAAGTAGACTGTTTTTCCTTTCTGCAATCCCCTTAACTTTGAGTAAACAGTAGTAATTTTCTGTTGTCATACTCAATGCAAATTTCCCCAAGACGACACGACACAAAACAAAAGACCTGTTAGCTTCCTACCAGCGGGGTGGGGGTGGGGGTGGAGGATGGCAGGAGGAGAGGGGCAAAGTTGATGGAGTTCTCATTTCTCCTTAGCCTGAGGTCCTGAACCTCCAAGTCACTTTGCTGTTGCAGAGGTTTTTGGGTTTCATTCACCTTCTGGGAAGGTTCCCTTGCCCCTCTCCTCCGCCACCCCCTGTCATTAAATTCTCATCACTTGCCCCCTTTGCTTCCAGCTTTTTGGAGAAATTGGACCTCAGTTCAGGGTCTCTTCCCAGCGGATTTTAAAGAAGTACAGTTGCCGATGGGAGGATACATATTAAACAAATGGGCAGGGGCGCGGGGTGGGGGTCTGCAAGAGGGTCCCCCTCCTTATCCTTCCACCACGTGCTCCTCAGTTGGGGTGCAGCACTCATGGATGGGTGCTGAGAGGGGCGAGGGTAGGATGGAGGGAGATGGGCAGAGCTGGCTGTAAGGGAAGGAGGCCCCCTAGGAGAGATCGTCTCGACCGAACATTGACTACAGAAAAAAATTGGCCCACATGCCCCTAGTGGGGAGCGATATACCCCACGCGGGCTGGGTTTAGGGGGGGTGCGTAGGGCCCTCTCACCTGACTTCCTCCTCCGCTGGCACACACACTACAATCACCCGCTTCTCTCGCCCCCCTCAAAAAAAAAGCCCAGCCAAACAACGAACAAGAGGAAGCCGCAGGCGGCAAGAGGAGGGGTGCGCGTGGTGGGGGCCCGGGAGAGGTGAGGGGGCAGGGTTGGCGGGCGTCGAGAACCGCGCCGCGCACCCCGTGGCGTACTCCCAGGCGCCCACACTTACCCCTAGCGGCTGAGGGTCCGGTCTTCGGCGCCAATCCCAGCGCGCGCCTCTCGCCCGCCCTAGTCCCTCCGGCCCGCCGCCCCCCACACCCCGGCCGGCGCGCTGGGAGGGAGCCTGGGAGCGGCGCGCGGCTGCGGCGGCGGCGGCGGCGGCGGCGGCGGCGACAGCGGCTCGGGCTCGGCTCGGCTCGGGCTCCAGCGCGCTCAGTGTAGCCGGCGACCGCCGAGGCTTCCACCGCCAGGGGGAGAAGCCGGGGCGGGCGCTGGGGAGGCGGGCCGGGCCCTCGCCGCCCCGCCGGCCAGCCCGCGTCGCACAAGCTCGGGAGCGGCGGCGACGCGGGGTCCGCCGAGCCCCCGGGCGCAGCGTGCCGGGCCGAAGGAGCCGCGGCTGGATGCGCGCCCCGGGGAGCTGCGGGTTCCCGCGGGGGGCGCCCCGGACGCTCCGGTGCGCCTCCAGACTGCGGGCGCGGCGACCGCCGAGCCGAGAGCAGCTCCCGCCGGCCCCTTCCCCCTCCCGCCCCCGCCGCCGCCCCCTCCCCCTCCCCCCCGTTAACATCTCCTCCCTCCCCCCCTTCCTTCGCTCGGCCCCGCGCGCTCGCTAGCTCGCTCCTTGCCTCGCTCTCCCCTTTAAACGCCCACTTCGGATGGGGAAAGAAGACAACTTGAAGTCAAGTTGCCATTAACTTCCGTGGCAGCCGCAGCTCCGGCGGCGGCTGCACAAGAGGCAGAAGCCGCTGCCTCGGAAGTCCGACGCCGGCGCGCCCGCCCGGGGAGCTGTTCCTGGTCGCGGGCCCGCACTCGACAGCCACCGCCGCCCCCAACGCCCATGCCTGAGTGAGTTCTGCTCCTTTGCCTCTCTCCCCCCAATTCTTGCTCTTTCATTTCTCTCTCTCTCTTTTTTCGGAATCGATCCAAACTTCTCCGTAGCACCCACCCACGGCGCCCCTTGTTGGGGCGGCGCGGCTCCCCTCTCGTGGCCGTCCGGCGGCAAGGGTCTTCCGAGCCCCCTCTCTCGTGCGCAGCCGAACCCGGGAGGGGTGGGCCGGTAGAGCGTGGGAGAGCACCCGGAATGGGGGACTTGGAGATGCCATTCATTCTCTCTCAGGGTGTGGGCACCCTAACGCACCTGCCTGACAGACCCTGGCTGAACAAACTCCTTCAGGTCGTCAGTATGACCCCTTTTGGAAGAGAAAAGGGGAACCGAAAAGACCGAAGGAAGCAAACGGGAAAAGGGAGAGAAAGCCTCTCTGTGCGCCCCGAAGCTGGGCTGGCAGAAAGGTGCCCGGCGGAGTAGGCTGGGGGAGTGGAAACGTTCCCCGCCGGATCGCAAGTAAGCTCAGCATCCTTCCCCGGTCCATCTCCTCCTTCCTCCGCCCCCCGCCCGCGCGCCTGGTTGGGAGCGGCGGCGGAGAGGGGCCTAGGAAGTTAGTGGCAACTTCTCCATCCCGGGAACACTCGGGCGCCCGGGCGCTCAAGTTGGAGCCGGGATTTTGAAAGCCGCGGCACTACGCATTTCGAGCCCTCGCTGGCGGTAGTGAGGTCGGTCCTGAAGGGGCTCCTGGAGTGAATGTAGGTTTGGAGTAGGGCTGGAGGCAGGAAGAGGTGCTGCCCTCCTAGCAGGACCGAGACATCACAGGTGCGGCCTCGGGGTCCGCACCGTGTCTCCCTCCTGCGGTCCCGACCCGAGCGTGGCGGCCTTCTCGGAGCGCTTCTCTGCGGAGGTTCCCGGGGCGGCGGAGCGTGGTTTTGGGCAACCACGATAAGAGGCACAAAGCAGGCAGGTGGCAGGTACGGGGAGTGACACGGGTGTACCGGGGAAGTGCACTGAGCAGGACTCTTGGGATGACCCCAGAAGACGGAGAGGGGCTCAGGACTCTTGATGGAGGTCTTGGCTCGGACCTCCACTGGGGCGTTGCAAATCTTACTTACTAGTGTCAACCACAGGATCGCCTCTCAAAGTGACCTGGTTGGCAACTTTGACCTCTGTGCCCTTCCTCGGCGAACTTTCCTTCGCGGCATTCCAGATTTCCAGGCAAATGTTCTAAGACTTGGACTCTACAGGGTTGTATAAGAGACGGGGAAAACAGAAAGACGTCCGGTTCTCAGGAGAAAACCATTCTACCCGGACTGGCTGGGGTTCCCTGCTTACATCCTTGGAGGCCAGGGGACCTGACTTTTCCAGAGGACAGAGGAGGGGTAAGAAATGAGTGAAAGGCGACTGGTCGGTGTCAGGTTTTGTCCTAAGCAGTCTCTAAAATCTACAGTGTTTGTTCTACTGAGGAAGTAACTCGTGCAGTTGAAACTTTATTGAAATTTACACCCTATCTGAAGTGGATTTTTCTGAGGTGTCAAGACTGTAAGATTTATTCTATAGTAAAACGTACCTGCAAAAGCAAACAATAACAACAACAACAAAAACTGTACTTTAAGACTGGAAAAAGCCAAGGTTGAGGTGTTCGCTCTAAAAACCTTTAATCTGCTGTGGGGTACTAATGCTTTGATTTAGCAGCGGTCCTTTATTTCTATTGCATATTATTTTAGTAGAACAGTAGTACATTCATATACTGGCTCCTCCAGTCTGCTGGCAAACATTAGCATTCAAGCTTACATTTTTGACAAATGTGCAGACAGGAATAGCATGAATAGGCATCTTAAATATTAACAACCTAAGCATCTGTTGTGAAACAAATTTAATATATTTACTCTGTTTTTCTCACATTGTTAGAAAAGGTTATAATAAGTGCATAATTTCAACTTTAGTTAGCAGAAGTAACTGGCTGTATCTTTCACTACCTCTCCAAGTGTTTAACACAGTCACCAGACATAATACTTTAATTAACTTGGTTAGGCACATTATTAAATACACTTTAGACCATGTGTATACTATGTAAAATGTAACAGTAGCAAAATATGTATCCTATTTGTGCACATTTTAAGTGACTGCATTTTATAAATACACCAGGCATGTTTATTCTTCATCTCCATTTGATACTTACTACTTCATAGTTTTTCTAATGAAAACAATATTTTAAATGTAGAGTTGTTCAGTCATATCTAATACATAACATGTAAACAGTAGCTATAAAATACAAAGCATTGTTAAATTTAACTATGGCTACATGTAACAAGATTATACAAGAGAAACAAAAATCACTGCTCAATTTTGTACTCCTTTCTAGATAATGAATACAAAAGATGGATGAAAAAAGAATAGATAGGGATTTCCCTCCTAAAGTAACTGGTGCCTTAAAATGTGTGTGGGGTGGGGGTGGGGAGAGCAAGGGGGAGAAGGGGGAAGAAAAGAGATAGAGAAAGAAGACCTAAAGAACTTCCAAAAGTCTGAATAGTTATTTCCAGAATCAATGCATTCCTCATTTTCCCACAAGCTGAAATATGTAATAAATAATAGTTCTTTGTATGTAAAAGTATTCACAAGGCATGCCTTTTGTTTAGTTGTTGTAATAAATTAATATATTCTTTGGTTGATAACCTACAAAAGTAGTTCTTTTGTCTCCCAGCATCTTAAACAAGAACAACAACAAAATGAGTATTGGTTTATTTCTGCAGACAAGTCTGTTGCCAGCTATATGAACTTGTGACTGAATAAGCTATGGTATGCTGAGTGATGGTTAAGAAAGACTACATTAAATTAGCAAAGACTGAAATATCTGAAGGCGGTTTTCAATTATTTTTTCATGTGACAGGTTTGGATTGTAAATTAGGCCTAAAAGGTCAGGTGACAGGCACCTGTTCCTCATTATTGTAAAAATCTTTTGGTTACAAACACTATTAAGCTAAACACAACCTGGATATACAGCAGGGACTCTATAAAGCACTCTAGTGGTTTTTCATCTCCTCTGTAAATTTCCAAGAGGGCCATACATTGATATGCCCTTTACACAAACAAATCATTTCTTCTAAGACTTGTTGTGTTGGATGACTCTTATATTAGTACTTGGGGTTGATGAAGTATATAAAATAAATGCATATGACTGACTCAATCTTCAGACCATGTCTAGACATGTTATCGAATGCAAAAATATTTTTTAAGCCCCTCTTTTTCCTTTACAGTCCACTGTTAAATTATCAGAATTTGTCCACATTTTAAATAAAAACCTCCTCAAATTGCCTTCTGTCTTTTTTAGATGAGTTCCCATTTTAAATAATGTCATGAAAGATTTTGCTAAATACTTGTGTATAAGGAAAAAATTAGTTGCTCTATATACCGTCAGAGCTTTGTGGTATATAGAAAATGGGAAGAAACCCACATTTTACATGAATGCTGTTAGGAAGGGTGTCATCATTTGATCTTCAAACTTGCCACTTCTCTCAGGAGAGTTCAGTAATATTTCTACTAGAATTAGAGAGTGTGATTTGATTTTTATGAATGGTTTACTTTTAGATATTTCAGGCAGCAGAATAAGCATACATATTGAATGGACCTAAGTAGCACAAGGTTGTGAAATATTAAAGGTGCCAGTTGCTTTTAATTGGCAAAGGAGGAAGATTTTTGAGTAAATTCAGTAACTCAGATTATTAAATTCTATATTTAAATATGTACTTTGTTTTAGTTTTGTATAGTTTATGCTTATTATATTTAGTATTCATTTTTAGCATTTGTGATCAGATTATAGAATAGTCATTACTCTTGCTTTTCAAATTGATTTGGTTTTCAAACTCCAGAACTCTGGGATGATTTTAACAAATTGGTTTACATTTTGACAGAACAGAGTTAAGTTAATTAATAGATCAGGCACGAAAAATCATCCACGGTAGGGTGTATTTTCTGGTAAAATGAAAGTTATGTTTCAGCATGATGAGCATCAGGCTTCAGTAATCTGTTCCTCGTGTGGAATGAACACTTCCTACTTCGAGCTAGCAGGCACCTACTGTTTATTTACGCTGCATTAAACTGACAGCTCAGCAATCAGAGGAAAAATATTACTTACCTTCCTGAAGTAAATACCAGTTTATAGGTTAGTGCATGTATTTATATTCCTGTCACCACTAAATAACGGCTCTGTCTCCATTTTAATATCTACCTGTACTATAATCCAGGGCTTCAGACTCTTCCTGGTTGGGGGTAGGGGTCGAGAGGAGTTTTTCTTACCATTTACCAATGGCAAAACTTTAAAGAAGAGTAATATGATCTTATTTCTGTCGTGTGAGAACCAGTCGAAAGAAATGCTATGCACTTTTACTATACATTCCTCCACTGTAACAGCAAAACCCCCAAAGAGGCTGCATGCCACTTAAAATAGTCATCTTAGAGCCTCACCTCAGGACAAATAAGTTCAAACACACTGAAGTGTGTGTTTGCTAAATTAACGTTCTGCAAAGTTCCAAATAGATTACTTAAATTATCTTATTACTTAGGGAATAACTTTGATAAAGGGTGGTACCTTCAAGTCTTAGATGGAATGTTTCAGTTGTTAATGGAGATCTGCTAACATGAGTACAAAGGGGCTGATCGATCGATTGATTGATTGATACTGTTAGCTTTCCTCTGAAAATATTCTCATCCCCTCTGTCTCCTTGTTAATCTGCCAACCTTAAGAGAGATTTCAACTTTCTTATAAGAATAATACTAAATGCATTTATTGTTTTCTTTTTAAATTAAAAGTCCCTTCTTTTCCAGGACCCCTGGAAACATCAAAATACTGTCAAAGTTGAATTCTAAAACTTAGGATTAACTAGAGAAAACGCTTATTTTCACTTACATTCTATAAGTAGCTCTTACACCATCATCTACACACAGTTGTCAATCACTAATCACATATTCCATTGACATCAGAGCAGAATGTGGTCTTAATACAGCATATAAATCAAGTCTGTTACACAAGATTCTTCTTCACTATACCAAAGAAAAAGTGTCTACTATGGTAATTTATATATCGTTCCTGAGTGCTATTCTCAATGGTAAGTCTATTTAAACTTGATGTCTTCATAGAGTGTGATCAACACATTAACACACATTATTTAGTACTTTTGAACTTAAGCCAACGGTACCTTTTGCTGTTTATTTTTTTAAAGTCTTTTTTTAAGATCAGATATTTCATTTCAGAGTAAATAGATACAGATTGTGTGTATATATATTCAGGGTGAGATTTAGTAGCAGAGCATTTCTCCAGCATATTGGCCTATTTTTATTCTTTCAAGTTATTCTGTATCACTTCCACAGTTGTTGCTGTCTGAAGGTTCATAATAGAAATTCTAATCACCTCTTTCAATGGACTTTCAAGGACGTAATTCAGTTTATGTGATGATCTAGTTTAGTTAAGAGAGATAAAAATTAGTTAACTGGTACCCCAGCATTTATGTTCCTAGGTTCTGCTGAAATTTATTCAGTCCAGTTATTTGACATTTGGTAGTGAAGTGTCTTGTATTCAAAAATTAAGAGTTGGTTCAGTTTCCAGTGGAGGAAAGATCTTGCTGGATAAAACATTTCACTGTGCAATATTTTATTACACTCATCACTCATTTTAGAGCTGCTTATTGTTGCACAAATTTTTGAGTACCTCGGGGTGCAGGTCCCCCAAATGAAGCTGAAATGCTTGCAGAAGAAGTAGATGTCAGGCTGCATCTGGTTGTGCCTTTACTAGAATGTCTGTGGACCTGCACCGGCCCCCCTCCTCTGTACCCCTTCCCCCCAGGTGTGCAGGAAGTGGAGGGCGTTGTACCGGGTGAAGTGGGTGGACTCTACTCAGAGCTATGACCTGATTTGTGACGCACCCTCAGAACTGCAGTAATGGTCCAGCTGCTTCACAGGCAACTGGTAACACCTCATTTGGGATGCTTCTGCCTTGCTAGCAGTGCCAGAGAGAATTTCGTCATTGTCACCTCATCAAAGACTACTTTTTGAGAGCTCTCCTATAGGGCTAGATTTGGAGAACAGCCTCTGATATTTGGAGGGTAAGTGCCAAAAAAGTTCCCCTCAGTTTCATATGGAGAATCAGGGCTACAACCACAGGGAGGAGAGACAGGCATTGAGTTTCCCGGGGAGATCTCTGTGTTGGGATGTTGCTTTTTCTCAGCTGGAGATGATTTGGGACCAGATACCAACAAAAATTCTTCAGTGGGCATTCTTCTTTGGGTGGTGAAATATGGTAGGCAGCTCCCAGGGGAAACTATGAGACCCTCTTTCCTTGAGATATTTAAAAAAAAGGTGGTAATCTGTGTGAGAGGGAATTCTTTAGATGCTGTTTTCCAGGAAGCCAGGCATATAGTAGAGTTGATTGCTGGAGGTTCCTTTCTAGTCTTACTCAATGGTTTCAGATGTGCCGTTAAGAGCATGTAAATGACAATTTGGCCTTTTAATGTTTATAATGTTAAGGACTTTAAGGTAAAAGAGGTTTTATGTTATAAATATTTTATTGTGATAATTACTATAAATAAAATAGAACCTAGTATATGCAGATATCTTTTGAAATGGAGATTGTCTTCAATATAGCGTATCTATAATTAGCTGTTTAATGTTGAATGCAATTGAGTTTTCCTGTTCCAGTGAACCAGACGATGGAAATCACTGGAGATTAACAACAGGGCTATGTGATTCTTGATAATAGCAAACCTCTCCCCATTCACTGATTAAAAAAGTTTTTTTTATCAGTGAATGAAGAACTAAATTAAACTGCTTTCAGTTGTAAATTTTAAAAGAATATATAGAATTGATAAAAAATAATCCAGGTGTTTTTCCATTGTATTTTCACCAACTGAAATGATACCTGGATGTCCTGTTTAATGTTAGACAGATTTCTCCAGGCTGTGGAAGAAAAGAACAATATTTTAATAACTATTCTTTAAAAAAAATTCTTAGGGGTGGGCTCTCTTTGGGTGGTTTGAGAGAACTCAAAAACAATTTAGAACATTATTTTAAAAGTTAAAAAAAATGACACCCTTACTTTGTATGGAGTCATTGTATTTTAATAATACTGTATGCTTATTAGTGTTATTAGAGCAGTAGACAGTTAATTACAGCCTTTTCTGAGACATGTTAACTGTATATTAACAGTCATGTTAAAAAAGAATGATGTATACTTACATACAAGCTGCTGCTTGCTAGACTCTTTTGAAAATATTCTTTTAGAATGTATAGAGTCACATTTTTGATCCAGAATCATCAAAATGTTTTCTACTACAACTTAATTTTAAAACTTTTCACGGGATATATAATTTTCTTTTTTTTTTCCTTTTTTCTATTCTCTTTTCTTTGTAATTGTTATTGACTTGGTCACTTTTGCCAGCAGCATTAGAAATTGTTGCCCCTCAGCAGTTTTAGCTTTCCCACATTGTATTTTGAGATGCCTACATTTTCTTATATTTGGATGACTCTGGCCAACATAAGCCATTAAAAACTTATTGAGTTGATTTAGCACCTCTTCATACTTCTTTTTGTAGAATGATTTTAGTCACCGTTTTTGTAGTAGCCAAGTTATGTTTTCTTACAATTCTCTATAACCTGATATTTAAGATATATTTGAGCACTTGATCACAGAGGTAGTTCTAAGTCTATTTCCTTTTCCAAACTTCAACCCTTGGTTTTGCTTTGGCTTCTGGTATGGCAGAACAAAGGTGCCTGGAACTAGAGTTTAAAGCTGGACTTAGCCTTACTTAGACAATGCTACTAAATTGGTTAACTATTTGAATTCCCCTGGTTAATTTGGATATGTAGACCTTGTAAACTTATACTATATAGCATTTTAAAGTCCGCTAATATTTCCACTTTATAAATTTTTAGGTGCTGCTGTTACTTATTTCCACAAGGTATTAAAAGACTACAAAAAAGAAATTCAGTGTAAGCTACATGTCTGTTGTGTTCTATAAAATAGTAGAAACTCCACAGTTAGCATCCTTTGCCTTGCATAGTGAGCACTCATTAAAGATTTGCTAAACTAATAATAAAATAGTAAATTTAGCTTGTGCTGAGAATGATTTAATGGGAAAAGAGACTTTTTTCTCTAATTTTCTCTTTTTGCTGGGGTTATCTGGACACTTAATCTACACATGTCCCAGTTTTCTGGATAATTGAATGTTTTTCTTCTTTAACTATGTGCTCTGTCATTTTTTGACAATAGCACCAGGGTCTGCTTTATCCTCATTGTCTCTGACCTTCAGGATTAGGTGAAGAATCTCAGTTTAGGTTCATGGTCCTTTGGTGGTTGGTGTAGTAACAGACTGTACTGGAGTCAACAGAGAGCGCTCCCCTAAGGTCCTTGCAGTTAGGTCACCCATGTAATGGTCTTCCTGATATCATAGGACCAAAAATACTACGGACTAGTGGCCCATGGCTGATTGACCTCTACCTGTTCTTTACTAAAATGATGATTTTTTTTCTGGATCCCACTGAATAAATATGTCATGATCATTGCTTAAAAAGAAATTTTTCATTTAGCTATGTACATTGTTGAAAAAATATTTTAAGATTTAGAGTACTTGTATTAACAAAGATTTCACTCCATTCCTTAAAATTGATGCTAGAGTTGCAATAGGAATGCATCTAAAACATTCTGAAAAGTTCAGTGAAAGTTATTTAAAAAACACTCTTGCTTTTTAAATTTATTTTCTTTTTGAGACCTGTATGGAGCTATTTGCAAGACAGCCGTATCTAGTTCCACAAAAGGAATTATTCCTCAAGCAGTACACTGCTGTGTGACCTATTACATTATCATGCACATTCTGTCTCTTTAAAAACAGTCTCCTCTATTTGCCCTATTAATTGTTGATATGTTGCCATCCACGAGACAAAAATTAGAGCTGTAATTAAATAATCATGTGATGCTCCTTAGTGCCAGTGAGAGCAAACTCATTTTTCCAGGCCCTGATGGTCACTGATTATTGTATTACTACTGGCTTGCTTTATTTTTTTTTTAATGATTCTCTATCTGTAGATTACCTAACTACTGTCCTTCTTTTCAAAATTAAAGAAAGTAGGGAACATTCAGCCAGTTAATTGGCAAGAGGTCCTCAGGGTTGTAAGGTAGACATACCTTTTTTTTGCTTTTGGTCACCTGGTAGGTTCTTTGGGGAGGCTACATCAGTGGTGTGGTTGCCTGCCATTTAATTTACACTGGTGTTTTGGCTGGGATGGAGGCATATGGGGAATGCCAGGAGAATTACAAAAGGAGCCGGGTATTAAAATTCAGAAATGATTAAAATTGAAATAAAAGGATGCTGCTTCTTTGCCAGTACTCTGGCAATCATAATGACACATAGAGATTAGTTCCCACCTTCATCTTTTCCTTCTTTCTCATTTCCTCTTGTTTATTGTTGACACATTTTCCTTATGTCTGCCTCCCGTCTCTGTATCTTTTTGCACCATTATGCATTCATTCCTACTTCTCCCTCTTTCCTTAAGCATGGAGAAGCCTACTTAACCTTATTATAACAATAACAGAATAGGCTATTAATATTTAATATGCACATGATTAAAATTTCTCTCCCTTAAACATAGGTCAGCTGTATTATTATTAACCGGCATGTAATTTTTCATTTAAAATATTCTTATTCTGCCCTTGCTGTTTCTAAAATGTAGTCTACTTTAGTGGTGATTTAATACTTAGTGTTTAGAAAACTGTGGTCGGCTAGTGAGGAAAGAACTTACCAGTCATGGATAATCAATTATGCATGAATTCAAATGTAACAGATGGAATCTGGTGAGTTAAAGTTTCTCTTTGCCTTAGTGGGTTTTTCTTTTTCTTTATTTGTTTGTTTGACACCTGTCTCTTATATAAACATCTAATGTAGCATGTGAGAAATTTCCTTATATCTTTATGTTCTCTTTAAAGTGAACTTCATTTTTTTTTAATTACACTTGAGGGCAGAGAATTTTTTATGTGGTCTTAAAGATGATGAGATTCTTTTCCATCACTTTATAGATACAGAACCTGATTCTGCTTGACTTACGAAGGGTCACTCAGCAGGCTGGTAAAAAGGAAGAAGCAAGACCCAAATCTTGGTTCCTTGTCTTTTCTCCACTACTCTTCCCACTGTCATTTTTCTTCTTTTGTGGGAGTTGCTTAATAATAGAGGTGTTACACTAATTCTGGGTTTGAAAGAATTTCTGATGGAAACTGTGGTAGACTAGTGTTAAAGTGGGTAGTATTCTCTTCTATGGTGAACAAACGTTATCTGTGAACATGTATAATGTTATGCTACATGTATCTTAGATATACGTTTATTCATACTTGGATGTTGGCCAAGCAATTGGATTTCCCAAACCTACTGAGAATGCCCCAAGATTTGGTTTATATCCTAAACTGTGGCATATGCCAGCCATGAAGATGCCTTTGCTTGCAGTATTGTAAATTCTTAGTGACAAAACCCCTTTGTGCAAAGTGAACTAAAAAGTTATTTTTGAGAGCCTTGTTATTTCTATGGAGAGATGAGTTTAATTTTCATTGAGTATAATGTGAATCTGTGTTTTTTTTTCAGTTGTAGAAATAATAGAATGGTGGGTATTATCCATCTTTAAAGCAATATAGTCTCAAAACAGTTACAAGCTGGTCCCCATCAAAATTTTTCATAAACATGCTGTTTGTTTCTCTCCCAAGTGTATTTATATATATAAAAAAATAATACAATTGAAAATAGTCTTTACATAATAAATAAAAATAAATGATTAAAAAATAGCCTCAAGGCTCACTAGTTCTGTTTTTAAAGTTACACTGTAGCATTATTTATCAACTTTTTGCTTCATATCAGTTGGAAATTTGCATGTATATTTATAGTCCATGTTAGTTATCTAATGAATTAAATCCCACAATAAACACACAAGTTAAGAAAGAGGCAACTACAAAATAGGTAACTGGATATGCTCTAGCAACAGCTGTACTGTGCAGCTATTTTTTAGTACTTTATTTATGATTTTATACATAATAAATATGTAATTTTAATTTGGCTTCACTATTCATATTCCTTAGTCATGCGTCCATCAGAAAAATACATATGGGTAGGTATGAAGTCAGTGAGACCTAATTTATACATGAATTTCCAATACATTGAAAATTCCATTATTATTTTAAAAATCCCCAATATAAAATCAGTAAGAATAGATGATAGGAAACAGAATATAGGACAATATTTTATGGAAAAAGATGGTATTAGATATTATTGCATGTAGAGGTAAATAATCCTATTACTGTCACTAAAAAGTGACCGATAAAATTAAATTTGAGAGCCATTTGGGCTCTTTATAACCAAAAAGTTCTATTTGTTTATTTTAAAAATTTCCTTATGTCTTTATGTTCTTATCCAGAGACAATTTAGAAATTATTACACTGACTACATTTATACCATTGCTGCACATCTGTGGCTATCCTGCATGCAAGTGTTTGACACTCTTACATGCTGTTTAATTGGGAGGGTCTACTATTTTATGAGTATAGTTAATTTTTACTCATTCAAAAACATCCAAAAAAGAGTTTTTGTACTTACAGCACTCTTATTTGTTTGTTTTTGTCTATGTTTCTTTCTCTGCTTTTGCTAACATGCCATGGAATAGAATAAAATCTGAAAAGAGAACCATTTTCTTGCATCAGAGGACCATCAAATTACCTACTTTGGGTGGGATCTTGGTCTCTAATTACCAATCCATGTTAATTATCCTTGGGTCAGGTATTCATCATGTGAATTAATTATCTAGCATAGACTGGACTGTGGCTGTTGGCGGGTAAGGACAAAGCAATGGAAGGTTGGCGGTGAGGAGAGGTTTGTTCAGTATGTTGTAGCTCATTATTTTTCTGCTTGGCATGATATTTTCATGATAATATGTATATATCTGCCAATTTTAGGAATATACGAAAGATTGTTTTCCTTTAGTTTTGTTTTGTTTTTAGTTATTTTTTTGGAGTAAAAGACACATAACATAAAATGTTCCATTTGACAATTTTTAAGTGTACGATTCTGTGGCATTAACACATCCACACTGTTGTGCAGCCATCACCACAATCTGCTTCCAGATCTTTTCCATCATCCCAAATAGAATGTACTTTAGTTTTTCTATTCAACTTCTTCTTTGCTACAGCACATTTCTAGCATTATAGTGGTATTTAATCATTGTTCGGGTATGATGCAGTTGTTTCTGGTGGTGGCTTTCTCTCCTGATGGACAACCCCTGTCCAGTGCCTTGTGGCGATGGGGATGGCAGTACAATATCAAGTGAGGCCTTTGGATGATACTCCCCAGAAATGATGTGGACAAACATTCAGGTCTATTGTAACCTCAATATGTTCCTCCCTCCAATTAAGCCAAGAAAGATTAGCATACTATTCACATCACTAAGAAGATTTGGTTGATATGTCTTGGCTAAAGTTTGATTGGAAAGTCAAAAGTTTGACTTCATTGGAATTAAAATCCCCTGAGCTTCCTGAGAGTATGGCACAGCTGCAGGGCTGTGACGCTCTGCCATCGATTGGCTCGTTGGCATGGACGATGTAAATACTTCAGTTCTGCTTAAGTGCAGGACTTAGCCTGGAAATAAGTTGAACAGTTTTTTTCAACTGTTCAAGAGGAAACCTACTCAAGGTTGAAGTTTTCGGGGAGAAAAATTCGTGCTCATGTATGTTGAAAAAAGACAGGAAACCAGTATGGTTCTGGCTCCAGTAAATAATAGACTGGTTTTAGAGTTTTACTTCCATGTGTAATTTTGTGGTTAGTCACTTATGTCTGTAATGATGAATCATATACCTGCACAGGATTTCTGGCACCTCAGTAAATCTCAAGTAAGTGCCCAAATGCTAATTTATCGTGGTTCCTTACACACCATCCCTGTTTCACCAAATCAGTGATCTAATAGCTTGCTCCCACCTTTTTGTTGTTGTTGTTTGTTTGAAAACAAGTGGCTTGCCTGCCCATACATTCCTTAAATTGGGGCCAAGTGCTGGTTCCTAGAACAGCCTTAAGTTTTCCAAGTGATTCCAGGTTTGGGTTAAAAAGCTCACTTTGAAGATGTTCTGGCAGGTATATTTGACTTCCTATCTCCAAAACATGAACTTATCCAGTAGATGCCAAACCTGGCTGTACATGGGCATCACCTTGGGGAGCTCTAACAACTAAATGCCTGGCTCCCATTCTCGGCCATTCTGATTTTTTGCAGTGGGGTGCCGCCTGGACATCTGGATTGTTGAAGGAGCTCCTCAGGTCACGTCGATGTGCAGCAAATGTGAAGCCACTGAACTAACTTCTGATCCTGGCACCTGGCTTTACTTCCTAAGATTGCAAGAATCTAAGATTCTTATGAGCACTCTCTCATAAGAACAGTTCTTGGATTCCTTTTCCTGTGATGACACTGTGGGAAACTCTAGGAACACAGACATAAGTATACCCTCTGAATGTGTACAGACTTGGCAGTTCAGAGGAACAGATAGGTAGATAGAGAATGTCCCACTGAAGGACGGGTAGTGTGACAGAACATCAAAGGAAGTAACTAAAAGCGGGAGAAGGATTCAGACAGGAGAGGTGCAATCAAGCTGTATATTAAAGGCTGTGGCCCAGGGAGGTTCCCAGGTGAGAAGCGGGAGGAAGTTCACTCCAGAAGCAACGGGGGAGGAAATGTGGCAACCTGAAACTGTTAAGTACTTTGGTAGGGATGGCAACACTGGAGGATCAGCAGCAATGACCGGATTCCTTCCTGTCCCTACTCAATTTTGGATGTGAGTCTAGATAGAGATACCAATTTTGATGGAATTACTGCCATTGTGCTTTGTCAAGGCTATGATCCATACTGACATCTGTGGAAGGAAAGGTAGCCTTTAAAAAATTTTGCTCGATAAATTTTTGCTAAAATGGTAATATTTCTGGGTAAAAGACCCAGATATCCAGTCAAGTTCTAGAAGCCATCTATAATGGCTCTTCATTTCCCTTATCCATCATTCCCCAAACTAGCTCTTTGCTCAGTTTTAATAATGACCCTTGTCTATTAAAACCATATCACAAACTACCAGTGGGTATTCACATCCACCCCAGAGTAATCAGGAAATAACTTTTGATCACTATCAGTCTGGCTATAACTGAAACCTCACTTATTAGGGGGAAAAAAAAAAAAACCTTAAGCCCCATATTTAGAGTCCATTATCATTTCTCTTTTATCTCCCCTGAAACATATTCAAGCCTTTTACTATTGTTTTCTGCAGTACACCATTGTTTGTTTTGTATCTGGAACACCCCCCACTCCCCCCCACCCCCTTTTGAGTAGGTACCTACTTTAAAGCTTCCAAAAGAGCCATTTCTAATGGCAACTATTCTTAATTCAGGGGTGGGAATGAGGGTGGGAAATGACCCTGTGGTTTTTAACTTCACCTATGAGCTATTTAAATGTTTATGGAAAGCAGCATTTGGGGTAAATGCATATAATTCCAAATGTACAATAGGACCCTTTCAAATACAGACATGTCTAGAAAGTTGTCTTAAATTTGCGTGCGGCAGCACACAAGCCTCATTCCATGCAACTTTACAGATCTATGGGCTAATTCTAAAATGTAAAATGATTTCAATTTGGACATCATTAGAATGTCTGAAAGCCATTCAGCACCTCTAAGACTCTTCCTGGCTATGTCCTGGATTTACTTAAGTTGTCTTTTATAGAAGTTCTCTAGATAAGTGCTGTCCAGTAGAACTTCCTGCAGTGGTGGAGGTGTTCTGTAATTTACATTGTCCAACACAATGGCCACTAGCCACATGAGGCTATTGAACATATGAATCATGACTGAGGAACTAAGTTGTAAATTTTATTTAATTTCAGTGAATTCAAATTTAAATGTTATAATCACCTTTCCTAGGGGGGGTTACCGCCTCCTCACTAGTGCAAACTCTAAAAGGAATTACCATTGCATTTAGCAGTGGAGGTTGGTTGCAAGGGACACCATGAGCTTTTTGCTCTCATTTATTTATTCATAATGTAAATATTGCAAGGATGGTGTATGAATTCCTGGTAATAGGCAGTGAGCAAGACAGTCTCTGCTTTCATAGGGCTTACAGTCTACTATGCGAAACATTTATTAAGCTAATAATTAGCCAAATTGTTAATTGATTAAGACTGTGATGACTGTTACAAAGGAGCAATGCAAGAAGCTATGAGAAATGGGGGCCATGCCTTCTTGTGTGATTAGTCAGATTAGCTTAAAGCTAATCAGAGTTCCATTTATTCACTAAGCAAGCAAATTACTTTCCCTTCCCCAAGTTCAAAGTTGGACCCAGGGCTCTCAGAGTGGGGCAGCTAACATGTGCCATGCCATGACCTCCAAAGATGTGGGGTCTGTTTGATTGAGCTTCATGCATCCGCATATACTGCAAACTTCTGAACTTGATCAAGTAGATTCTCTCCTAAATTGTACAGTTGTGATGATGTCAGTCACAGATAAGATGTGAGAAGAAGGGTGCAAATGTTTACAGGATATTGCATTTCCTCTTCAATATATGTTTTGACAAAGTTGTTTGAGTTCCAGCCCCAGCTTTTTCCTCTCTGTTCTTACAAATTTGTATTTGGTCCATTCAAGAAACGATGTGGAAATCAGTCCTGACATTCCAGACAGACAAAATGAGACACATGACAGCAAAACATATGGCTCAAATCGACATCCTTATATGGCCAACACAGACCATATTCCCAGAAATTCATATATGGAAAACACCACCTGCAGCTAAAGCCAAAAAACAAAGAGTTGACACGATAAAAAGAGCAATATGCTACGTAAATTGTGCTGCTAAGAGTGTAGAGAGATAGCCAACTGTATTTGAATTTAAAAAGATGAAAAAAAAAAACAAAACAAAACATGTCCTTAGAAAGTGCTATGGTGGTAAGCATTGCTTCGCTAACACAGTCACTGGCGGAGTTGCCATATCTTAAAAGCGTTCAAATTCTAAATGCTTTCTCTGTTTATTACAAATGTATGTGCTATTCAGAACTCTGAATGTGTTTTAATGCATTCGGATATCTGCCTGCATATTTATCTTAATATGGTGCCATCTGAAATATGCAGTAGTCCTTTCATTATTTTTTTTAAATCTTGTGTATCTTTTACAATATTTTATCTTTGCTACCTTTGTGTAGCCAGTTTGAATGCCTTCTCCTGTGATAAAAATTTGATGCATTCTGTTTTAACTGTACATCCACATGTTAAATAGTTCATGTATTTGACTTGCAATATTTCATGTTCCTGAGGTTTTCCATTTTGATAGCTAGATTTATAAAGTTTATTTTAACTTTTTTTCTATACTTGCTTGCATCTTTATTACCAAATATAAGATGCCTGTATAGAATAAATTGATGTTTTTTCCCCCTCCAACATAATAGTTTATCCTCACATATGCCTAGGAAGGTGGTATTTTCCTAATTATCTTTTTTTCTTCTTTATTTTAACCTGGGTTTACACTGGCCAGTGCTCAGGGTACAACAAGTATTCTAAAGAGGGAGATACTATGTTGTAAATAAGTCCATCAATGTACTGTACCACTTGGAGGACATAAACCTCCTTGTGTCATTTCTTATATAGTTCTGAAATAAAGAATGTACTTGAAGGAAAATTAGTATATATATATGTGATTAATATGTACATAATTGTACTATATCGGCATTCTTTATAATAAAGTCATCATTAGATGTCTCTATCCTCATTCATTTTATCATTTTCCAAGGCCATGTCCATCCTTATTACACACTTAGGTCGTGTTTAAGAATTAGCTCGTAATTCCTGGATAATATGTGCTACTCAAATTTTAAAATTACTATTTAATTCTCATTAGTTATGTCAGTATTGGCCAAGTCATTAGGAGACTAAGGCAATCAGGATCTTTTTGTCTTATATTATTTGTGTAAATGATAGGATAAACATATTTACAATATTTTGTTCCATTGTGTTTTAATATTGACATTTTCAGTAGCCCTTTTTAGTCTTCTTTTCTCTGCTCAAGTTCTGTATTATCCAACAACTTTCACTCCCTTTTTTTTTTCTTTTTTTAATATTTCACTTGAGCTGAAGTTGCATGGATAAATTTTGTTTTGTAGTCCACTATAGTTTTTCTACTTTCTAAAAATTTTGCTACTATTTGTAAATTTGCACAGTGTGATATTAGAATGCACTGTTCCTACTGAAAACGAAGCAGGTTTCAGGGAAACATGTCAGGCATCACCAGTTTGAAGCAACTCTTAAAATATACATCTTGGAAATTCCTAATTTAACCTATCATTGCAAAAATCATTGCCATAGAGATTATTGATAACTGGTTATCTGTGTTTTTCTTTTAAATATCAAATATCTTTCTAAAATAAGCTTAAGTACTTCCATCCACAATACCAATTCAGATACCCGTGCTACATTTTTCCCATGTTTGTATTTTTCCTTATTGATTGTGTTTCTTATACTTCAATTAAAAAATCCTCCTCCATATTTCCCCCACGGTTCCCCTTTTAAAAATGTATCATTTGGGCTTTTTGGTAAAGATTGCCTTATATTTTCTTGTTTTTGATGTGTTTTGTGTTTTATTATCACATGTTCTTCCTTTGCTCAAGGCTTGGGTTTATATGTGCCAAGATTCACAGTTGCCTTCCTCGATTTTGACTAACCTTTCCGGTTTGTGAGTGAAACTTGGGTGCCATTAGAGTGATATATTTTCATTGTGTTTCTCCTTAACTTGTTCTCCCCAGGAGGCCATTATTTCCTATTCTTTATCTACTGCTTTACCTTCTGCTTTTCTTAGATTTCTAATGTAAACAGTGTCTCAGAGTGTATTGGTAGCTTTAAAGAGCTTAATTTGCATATTTCCCTCTTATCTCAGTACTTGTGCTAACTTGTTGCTTTTTTATGTGTAACAAAATGTTTATCTGACTGATTTTTCTCTTTTCCCTACTAGTGTATTCTGAAAAATAATTCTTACAACATTTCTGTTTTTGTTTAATGATTAACTGCCTTCAGGCTTCTAAGATGTTAGTATTGAAACCCAAGCGATAAACGCTGCATCTCTGTTTTGAATGAGATTGTAATGTTCTTCACTTTTATAGGAACTGTATTTAATGGATTATCTAAATAAGAGGAGCACACTTCTGTACTAATGACCATTAATCTAACTGGGTAACTTACCTTAGATTACAGAAGTATTTATTGCTACGACAGATGTATTTACCAACCCAAACTTTTCTTTCACCCGGTATAAATTAATTTAGGAATGGTGGCGCGTCTTCTCCTTTGTGATAACAAGTCACATCTCTTTCAAGTGACCCAGATTTTGTTTGACTTGGCCACTATGGGCCACGTTATTTCTTCCTCCAACGTGTTCTATGGCTCAGAAGTGAGAGAGTTTTGAACCTACCCCTGACTAGATACAGAAAGCTCTTACTCATTTTTTTTTTTTTTTAAACGTCGGCTCTTAATAGTTTGGGATTCAACCTCCTTTGAGGATAAATATTCACGAAGGCTTTTCAGGGCTCCCGGCCTTTATTCTTGTGCAATCGTTTCTGTAACCCCCGCGCTTCACCGGAGAGATCTACCTCCCGAATGTTCCCTTTGCCACTTCCTGAAGTCCCCCTACCTCTGTACTCTGTGCCTGTCACCTGCACTCCCGGGCCCCTCTCCCGCGAGGCCAGTGCGCCCTTCCTGCCTGGCTTGCCCCTCGGGTGCCCGCCCGCGACGCTCCCGACGTACTCCTTTCTGTGGCTTTTGCACGCGTGGGTGGTTGGTTAGTTTTCCCCAATGGCCCTCGCCACCTCCTCTCTGGCACTTTCTCCCCCCCGCCCCGGCCCCCCGCCAGTCGCGTCCCTCCTCCCGGCCCGCTTACTCTCGCACACCTGCCCCTGCCGCCCGCACGCCGCGCGCTCCCCTCCCCGCCGAGGCGGCCGCTGCCTGGGAAGCCCCCTCTCCCCTCCCCTCCTCACCCTCCCCGGCGCGCCTGGCGGCGGCCGGCCCTAACCCTCGCGCGGCGCCCTGTTATTCTCGGTATTGTGTGTAATAAATGTCGGGCCGCCTCACTCTAATCAAGCTCATTACAAATTCTTGCGCGCCCGGGGCCGGAAATCGTGCGCTCCCCCCCCACCCCTTCCCTCACTCATTCACTAGTTACTTGTCTTTCTGCTTTTTAACTCGCCGCCCCCGCCCCCTCCCCCAATCCCGGCCCTCCAGCCCGGGTTTTAATCCCCATCCCTTTTCCGCCTTCTCCTTGCACCCTGCCCCCCCCCGCCCCGCCGCCTTCCTCCTCCGCTCCGCACCCCCTTCCTCCTCCTCTCCCTCCCCCCTCCTCCGCCGCCGCCGCCGCCACTTTCTCGCTCGCTCCCGCTCCCCGGACGCGGCGGATGAGCCGGCCCCGCTGGGGAAGGGCTCGGGGCGGCGGCGGGCGGCCGGGAGGAGGCTGCGTGCTCGGGGCTGGGGCTGCGAGCGGGGTGATTTTGTATTAAAATGAGGAGGAGGAAGAAGAGGCAGCCACAGCGGCGGCGGCAGCAGCAGCAGCAGCAGCAGGAGCAGCAAGAACGGCGGCGTAGAGGGCTGCAGCCCGGGCGGACGCGCGGAGCCGAGCTGGGCACGGCGGCGGCGGCGACAGCGGCCGGGATGAGTCAACTAATAATTTAATGGGGGCAGAGACGGCAGCGCGGGGGAGAGCGAGCGAGAGCGAGCGAGGGAGAGAGAGAGAGAGAAGCAGCCCCGTCCGGGGACTCGCGCTCACACGCACGCACACACACACAAACACACACACACACCTCTCCCTGTGCCACCCAGCAACAACCGGCCTCGTCACAACAACAGCAACAGCCGCCCTCTAGCCCGGCCCGGGGACCGAGCATAAAGCCGGGGCGACTCCAGAGGACGCTTCCCACCCCCTCTTGCATTTCGGGAAACTCCTCATCAGTTTTGTTGGGGTTTCTGGGTTTCTTTTCCCCCCAAGTCCCAGTGCCATTGTGGTGCTCGTTGTTTACCTCGGACTCTGGCTGAGTGAGAGCTTGGCGACTTTTTGGGGGGAGGGGGCGGGGAGTTTGTCTCTGCTGAGGCGGTGGAGGTGGCTGGGGGTGCCTTCTGATTCTCTCCCCCTCCCCCCAAACCCTCTTTCTCTCTCCCTACTCAATCGGCTTCCCAGGCGCTCGCAGCCCCGCGTCAATGGGCTGGGAGAGGGTCCTCGGGGCTGCTATCAGCGAGGGCCGAATCAAAAGTGGCATTTCAGTGCCTTTCCGGGGCTCTTTCCGCGACCTTCTGCCCCCCCACCCTCGCTGTTCCCCGGTAGATGCCCTCGTTGGGGGTGCAGGGCTGTAGGAAGAAAGTTTAAGGTTTGTTAATAATTAGTCGCAATTGTTGGGGAGGGGGTGGGGGCGATTGGAAGGGAGGTGAGGTGGCCTTCCCCTCTCTGGGTTCTCCGGGGTTATTAGAGAATAATATTGCAAGTGACAGCCAGAAGTAGACTTTCTGTCCTCACACCGAAGAACCCGAGCGAGCAGGAGGGAGGGAGGGAAGCGAGGGGACCTTTTTTCCCTTTCTGGAGACCTTGTCCGCAGTGATTTTTTTTTTTTTCTTTTTAAAAGAGAATCCTCAGTCACCACCTCGCCTCCCCAGCACCACCACAGTGTACAGCTCATAACGGGTTTTGCTTTGTTTTTACGATTTTCCCCCCAACGAATCACTTGTCAGATCAATTTTATCTTCTCCCTCCTCCCTACTTCCCACTCTCCCCTCCTCCCCCATCGAAAACCCCGTTCTCTGAGGTTAGACATTTTACAAACCATATATGTTGTTTTTCGAATTGTGATTTTTTTTTTTTTAAACCCCCTCTCCCATGGCTACTCTTCTAGTCGTTTACTTCTGCCCTTCCCCCGCTTAGGGGGGCGGGGGTAGGGGAAGAGAAAATAATACAATTTCAGGGGAAGTCGCCTTCAGGTCTGCTGCTTTTTTTTTTTTTAATTAAAAAAAAAAGGACATAGAAAACATCAGTCTTGAACTTCTCTTCAAGAACCCGGGCTGCAAAGGAAATCTCCTTTGTTTTTGTTATTTATATGCTGTCAAGTTTTGAAGTGGTGAGTTTCAGGTCGGTTTTGCTAATTTCACTCAGTAAAACTGCAGTGTTTCTGTTTCTAGATAGTACTTTGCTTCTTTGTCTCTTTAAAAGGTCACAGTGAAAGCTTGGCCTGGATCGTGCCGGCCATATGGAATGGATAAGGGCACAATCTCTTAAAATGTGATTATGGGGTTCTTTGGGGGGCGAATGAGGCGATCCAGCAAGGAACTCGTTGAAAAAGATCCCACGTTGCAAAAAATAGGTTGTTGAAACCGGAATTTCGTGTTTTTCTTTTTCTTTTTGGAGGAAATAATAGATGTGTCTGATTTCACTGTTTTATTCAGTAATGATCATATATAGACTTGGTTTATGGACAGGGAAATGGGATTTTGAGAAAGTAGCCTGCATTCTGTGTGCCAACCAGACGTTACACTAAAATGCGTTTTAAAATGTGTAACTCAAAGAAACTTCAGCCTGGCATCTGTTGAGACCGTAGTTAGTTCCCGTGCTGTCAGTCCAGCAGGCCCCGTGGAGGCTGCTCCTTCCAATACCATACTGAGGTTTGGTGAACTTTAGCCTTGGGCAGAGTTTAAATGAGTAAATTGGGTGTTTTATGTGCATGTAATTTCGCTTTATAATATAAAGCTTTTTACAAGATGACTGAGTGTTTAATAGACTCTTATAGGTGGGTATTGGAAGGATAATTTTGCATGACCTATATGATGTTTTGATTGTCAATACATTAACTAAATTGTAATCTATCACTTTCATTTGCTGTACAGTTTATAATGCTGTTAAGCCTCATGACTACTTAATATGTTTTGTAGCATTAACTTTGATGCTGTTGTCTATTCCCCTCCCCTTTTTTTTCTCAAATTGCCCCACGGGTTAAGTATTTTCTTTTCAAATCATATGTTTTAAAATTCATCTTCTGCTCAAGGGTAAGGCAACCAATTTCAGAAAAAGCAGCTCTGTATTATAATCCACGTAAAACATTATAAACAGTGTTTTGAATAAGTTAATAATCATTGCTCTCTAATTTTGGCTTTAGACTGTAGTTTAATATAATGGAAAAGAGTAATCTTGATAAAAAGTGGTTAAAAGAGGCACATTTATTGTTAATGAACCTCATAACCAAAAACAGATGGGACCTCGATCAACGGTAAACCTTTAGTTCTCAGCGTGCCACCCTAGAGTACAAGGATAAATGGCCATTATTTCTCAAACTTTATAGTTCTTCAATTGGCATTCTTAAGGTTGCTTTTAAACCTACAGATTACCATTGCTCCCCCAACCCCATTCACCTCTTTTCTTGATTATAATGGACAAAGTAATCTATGGTTAAAGAGGGAAGAAATGCTTACAGAAAGGCCATGCTAATACAAGCTGGCTTTCAACAAACACAGATCTCAGTAGCTTCTTTGGTACAATAATTTTTTTTTTTTTTTAAGTACAGGATATGTTGAATTACCAGACAGCTGGAAGAAAGTGGTAATTATTATACTCTTGTTAGCTTTCCTAAATATGATCTCCTTTCCCTTAGTATTGGTGAGTTCCCACACATAAAGTACCATGAAAGTTTATAAAATAATTCTGCTAAACCTGTTCTTATCAGTTCAATTAAAAGTGCATTTTAGAAGTGACTTTGATATTGTACTAATTGCTTTATTATAAACAGTATGAAAATTGATGTCCAATGTATAATATAACTGAAAACAATTATCTGCTATGTTTTTTCTGAAGTCAATTAAGATGTTGACTTCATTGTGTACCAAGATTATTTTTAAATGCTAGTGACTGTGTTTTACCAAAATCATCAAGATTTTTTTAAAAAGTGAGTTTGGCACTTCAATCTAATATGTATATCACAAAGTATTTTCAAGGTTTTTGCTATTTAAATTAACAGCATTCTATTACTAAGAGACACCTAAATATTAACGCTAAACACATAAGTTGTAATGCTTAAGTACCTGGGGTTTTTAAAGAAATCCTTCATTTCTTTCCATTTTCTTAAGGGTGGTGTGATCCAATCACATGTTTGAGCCAGGACTTGACTAGATTTTTAACAGGTCACCTAATTCTTGAAACTTTAACAGTAGAAAACTTTTTCTGTGAATTAACCTGTAAAGCCAATGAGGAGTTTAAAAAGCAATTATTTGCTACCTTCTTTTGATGTGGTATATATATATTTTTTTCCTTGTAAAAATTAAACTGTGTAAAAATGTAAACATGTACATCAGATTTAATTAATATTTTGGACTGATAGTCTTTCCATTCTTGATTAAAGTGTTACTATTATGTTCTGTAATGAGTTTCTAATTTTTAAAAATTGGGACTACATAAATATGTTGTTTTCTTTTTACTATACTTGTGGTAATTCTTGTTCTAAAAGTAAGCCCATTTCCCCCAACTTAGTTTTCTTGGTAGGTGACAAGTTACCTTTTTATTCTAATATGCGTAGCTACAGTTTCCACAAATTATTCTGTTAACTTGAATGGAAATGTAATACTGTTATCTAAAAATACAGTAACATCTGAAGTATATTATTTACCTAGTTAAGCAATTTTACAAGTATGTTGTATTTGCGGAGAGAAATAGTTAGGGATAAAATATTTACTCGGAGTATCATATATAATATATATAGAGAGAGGGTGTGGGAGAGAGAGAGAGAGAGAGAGACCCCCATCCACTTATAACATGTCTTCTTTTTAAATTCTGGCAGGTGATCTTTAGAGGGTAACTGAGTATGGATCATTTGAACGAGGCAACTCAGGGGAAAGAACATTCAGAAATGTCTAACAATGTGAGCGATCCGAAGGGTCCACCAGCCAAGATTGCCCGCCTGGAGCAGAACGGGAGCCCACTAGGAAGAGGAAGGCTTGGGAGTACAGGTGCAAAAATGCAGGGAGTGCCTTTAAAACACTCGGGCCATCTGATGAAAACCAACCTTAGGAAAGGTAAATACTTTCAAGCCAAATCCTGGAAAGCTGCAAGCCCTTGTGTCTACTCAAGGCCACTTTGTGTGGGGGTGGAGAGGCAGAACATGTCTTTGTATGTTCTTTTCCTTGATTCTCTTTCTGGTGTGAAATTAGTTACATTCCACGCTGCCGTGTCAGTCATGTTTGGAAAGTGTAGGCTCTGTGCTTGACTGGAGCACCTTACCCTACTATAGAGTGGAATCGTTGGGTGTTTGGATGAGAAGGACTGAGTTAAATATAATGGCCTTCGTTACACAAGGCTTCCATTGACAAGGTGTTATTGTAGTAGGGGATGTGTAGGTGGCTCTTACTTAAACTAACCCCGATTAAGAATAAGACACTTAGATTGTTTGAGGACTGTCTTGGGTTTTTTCAGAGGATTACTAGCTATAAGTCATTTTCAGAGATAATGGGAATCTTATGTGATATGATGTAAAAGTTTTGTGATATCATTTTTTTGTGGCTTGTTTTCTTAAGAGCAAATTTATTATTTAGCAGTGAAAAACCTGATGATTCTAGTTTTTGATTTTTGCTATGGTTGGGTATTTTTTGATAAAGGAAGGGCAGACTTAAGCAAGTTTATAAAGGGAAGATATGTAACTGTGTGACTCCTTTCTACCAATTTTATATTAAATTGATGAAGTTTAACAACTTTGTGTTCAGCACTGCTATTTATGTAGATCAGTGCCTATGCTGGGTATAACGTGTGTGTCTCATAATGGTCTTTATTTTGTCTCTGAATAACTGTTTAGGATTCAGATTTTTCCTTATATTTGCTAAGCGAAGGATAAAAATGCCATCTTTTAGCAACCAAGAATATTAAGTAGATAAAGTTAGAAGGCAGAGGAATTTCATTGTGTTTGATGCATAACATTTATCATACAATCATTTATTTTTTTCTTGGTTTGGCGAAAACAAAGAATATATTGATCCCGAAATGAACAGACACAGCAGTCCGTATTGTTAGATCTTTATCTATTAAAAATGGAAAAACAGCACTTCAGCAAATTCTTTGGCCTCTACTCATGATTACCCTATTTATTGATTGTTTGCCAAGAATGTATGCATCTTAAGAAAGCCAGGGTAAGAGCATTAAAAATATAATTTATTACGGCTTTTCAAACTGAGTGCATTAATATTGTACTGTGAAGCACTGGGGCTCTATAAAAAAGACTTTCTGACGCCTGCAAACATATAAGTTCCATAAATTCCTAAATAGGAGATTTCAGCTGTCTCTGGTATTATGTGATATTTGCACAGCAAACTTTAATGCCAGGACAGTTTTAGACAAGGATTCTACAGACTTCACTGCTCCTTATGGCAGACGTGCTGTTTACACAGGCTCATAAACCTTCAGCAAAAGCTTCTAAGACTGCCTCCAGGTTTAAATCATGTGGTATTTTTAGCATTCAGCAGTGACCAGTGCACTCCCCTTTTAATGCTGGAAGGTTATGAAGTTGCTGTAGTTGGAAGTCTCGCCAAACATTAGCACAAATAATCAGACAGTTCAGAGAAGGCTCCTGTTCAGCATTACTCCAGTATCAGGAAGGCAAGGGTGACAAGTTTGCTAGAAGGTTTAGCAGCTAGATTTGTCATTAAATGATTCTCTTGTCACTTTCTCAGTAGCCACCTTAATTGTCTATAGGGTATCTCTAAATAAAGTCTGAAGTAAGTCCAGTATGTTTTGACAGTTTTGCAAAACCTATAGTTATTTTCATAGGTCTAAGGAGCATATAGTACAACACGTCTGTATCATTCTGTAAGAGGAAAAATCAATGCGTATGTTTTTGTTGTACTAACCCAACTCTTTGAAGCCATCAGAACGGGGGGAGGAGAAACCAAAGTACAGTAATTTCACTTCCTGCTCAAATTTTTTTTTTTAAACATTGCTTTCATAGTGACTTATTTTAAAAATTTAGTTTAATTGTAGGAGGTTCTCAGCTTGCTTCAAACAACAAAATTACTAAAGCTTTTTGGTGGTGGTGATGTGTGTGTGTGTGTGTGTGTGTGTGTGTGTGTGTGTGTGTTTAATCTTATTTTTCATGTGCATGGTTTCTGTTTGACAGGTGCTAGATAAAAATTGTGGCTGAGATGAGAAAGTGCTACTTAAGAAAAAGAGGTTGGGTGTTTTTGTTTATTTGTTTAGGAAATTTTGCCAAAGTACCTTCAAGCCAAGGAAGAAATCACCAGTTTGCATGTTGCTATTTTTGCTGTGGTCTTCCCAAGTCTTCTTCTGATCCCTGACAGGTTCTCTCTCTGGTATAAAACAGATGAATGAATGACAAGAATATTGGCAAGCTCTGTGGCTTGTTTTTCATGCCTCGCCTGTTGGGTACCTCTGAATGAGTTTGTGAGCTTTTCTAAGTAAACCTAAAGGGGTTTATTTGTCAGAGCTAGAATCTCTAGTGAACAGTTCACGAAGGCTTTGGTGAGGATGCACATGTAAAAAAATGTAGCTGTTTTACTGCCGGCTTTTGTTCAGCATAAACAAGAAAACAGAGCCTTTTTAAAGGGCATCCCTAGTGTCAGGAGGAAATCCTGATTTTGAGCTCTGGTTGGTATGCACTAGAAATCTCCAGAAGTTGGTAGGATTCTGTGAGTCCAGAGGGCAGAGACTTATAGAGGCATTAATGTTATAGGACTAATTGGGGATCTGGGTGCCCTGTTAAAGTAACCCTTGTCATCATTTATGCTAAAGATGATACCCTCCTGGCAGTTTGCCACAGTACAGTTCAGATGCATCTGCTTTTAACCCTTTTCCGTATATCACTGGGAGTCTGACAGTGCGCTGCATAAACACCTTGAGTACTACAGCATTCCATGATTTCAGTTTCTAGAAGCCTCTTTTCTACCCGTGGTGTAGCCTGTGCTTATTAATCACCTGGCTACTGAGTTACTACATTGGATTAAAGTAAATAGAGAACACATCAAATCTATGCAGATTCCTTTATCCTCATATGTCCTTCTGAGGCCACTTTCTTTTTCTCTCTCTCATAACATGCAACAAAGATTGTTCATTTTCAAGACCTATGGTTGCTGTGGTATCTTTTTAGTCAGGTAGATTAAATGAGTGGCCATAAAAATAAATCTTATTTACATTATGCACATATTGAAATCATATATTTTGAGCATCAGTTTGGTTAAGTTTGGTGTTTCTTTTATCGAACTGTTAAGTAAAGGTCTTCAAAAAGGAAGAAAATGCTAAAAATGTTAGAGTCAAAGATAATTTGGACACAAACAGGAGAAGTTTAATATTAACAAAAGCCTGTAGAAAGCATGAAGGTGGGTTCTTCTGAAGACAACTGTAGTGAGTTACATTTGCACCCTGTATATCACTCACAGCAGATCAGACAAGACACTTCTCTCTCGTCAGCATTATTATTTGATCAAAAAGGTAATTCTGCATTAAGTGATTTTGGAAAATGTACTGCTAATATTAAAGCAGAGCCCAAGTTACCTTAGGACCAAGTTCACATTCTATTTAAATAGAATCTCTTACAACTTTAAACAATAAAAGAGTGTGTATATGTTTGTGTGTGCGTGCTTGTATTTCTGTGCCCTGTCTGCCTTGGAAACACAGTCTCCCCTTCTCTCACTGTTGGGAAGATTTATTTTCATGGTTTAGTTTTCCCTCCCCCCAGATTGTATTTCTGAAGATTGTTGGTTTGCGTCTCTTTTTCTCTGTCTCTTTGATAGGAACCATGCTACCAGTTTTCTGCGTGGTGGAACATTATGAAAACGCCATTGAATATGATTGCAAGGAGGAGCATGCGGAGTTTGTGTTGGTGAGAAAGGATATGCTTTTCAACCAGCTGATAGAAATGGCATTGCTGTCTCTGGGTTATTCGCATAGCTCTGCTGCCCAGGCCAAAGGTAAATAATGCATACGTGGGGTTGGAAAAATTGCTTGGCATCCTTTGTTTACTTTGCAGAGAAAGCACTGAATATTTTTATTCAAAGAACTGTAGCCTGTGTGTTACATTCGTTCCTTATAGACTGTGGGTTTAAAAAATTGGCTTAATTCAGTTTGGTTTAGTTAACACACATTTTGCTCGTGTGGAATGTCGAGGTAGATTTTTTTTTTAAATTACTTCAGCTGAATCATTAGTATGCTTATTGACCTTAATAATCTGCTCCACTGAGGACCCACAAGGAAGTGAGGAGCGTATTTGAGCAGATGGACTGTTGAGAGTCAATTTGCATTTATGACTGAATATCTAGTTCTGTTTCTTTTATTCTGTTTCTGATGGTTTTATGGGCTGTAAAGTATTTTTCAATGCTGATTCCCATTGCAATAGAGAATCTTATCTAAATCGTAAAGCCATTTAGAACTGGTTCAGCTATGTCTTATTAGAACTTCCTGTAAGTTAGGAAAATGTGGCCTATGCATAGGTTTTATTGATGGGGTTTTATTTCCAAAATAATAAACAACCCTACAGTCATTTACATAATTTCACAATCTGGGAAGCTAAGCTGTGAATATTTTCATTGACCTGCCTTTTAGAGGGAAGGGAATCATTCAAACAGAAATAACAATATTGCTTGTGGTGGGGGCAATGAAAAAAACCACCACCACCACCTTCTACTAGAAATATTATCTGAAAGGTAAAATATTTAGTGACATATTCTCTTTATCTGGAATAGGGCTAATCCAGGTTGGAAAGTGGAATCCAGTTCCACTGTCTTATGTGACAGATGCCCCTGATGCTACGGTAGCAGATATGCTTCAAGACGTGTATCATGTGGTCACATTGAAAATTCAGTTACACAGGTGAGTCAGGACAGCAGTTCTAGGGCAAAACGTTCTATGTGCCTGATCTTTTGAAATAAAGCATCTCTGGTCAGCCTTTGATTTTTATTTACTCTGTGTTTCAGAAAGGTTAATCCAAACTGATTTTATTACTTTACTCTTTCTGCTTTATTTTTCTAACTTCAGGGTATATTTAAAAGCAGCCTCCCTCTACTCCCCGCCCCCAGCAAATTTGTAGGTTTTGTGCAGGATATCAAAAGACAAGACTTTTTATATTTAGTCAATTAAATGATGCATTACAAGAAGGCATTTTACATAAAGTTTACTTAAGAGAAAAATATTTTTGCATATCATGAACAGTGCCATCTGTGTACATTTTGTGAAAGAGTGCCTTATTCACTATTGCCGCGATCTTATTTATTTATATTTTTTTACCATTTTAATTCGTATGAACAGAGTCATGAGAGAAAAACGGTTAATACGTTAATGCTTTTCACGATGGCTCGTGAGAAAGCAGTACACCTTAAATTGTCTTCCCAAGCGCATCAGAGCAGGAAGGTAGAAGTAACATGAAAAAATAGCCACCACAGGCAGCTGATGTATAATTCATGCATCGATACAGCAGATGTGTTGTATAAAGTAATTAACTAATCGGAACAATCAGGAGACCGAGAGCAATCTCCAGATGCATCTGTTTGATGCGCAAAATGAAATCTGTCTGTCTTAAAGGAATGTTCTGCAGCGGGATGCAATCTTGTAATAATCCCCTTTCTAATCTATGTCTCAAATAGTTGCCCCAAACTAGAAGACTTGCCTCCCGAACAATGGTCGCACACCACAGTAAGGAATGCTCTGAAGGACTTACTGAAAGATATGAATCAGAGTTCGTTGGCCAAGGAGTGCCCCCTTTCACAGGTACTTAGCATAGCATGTAATAAATAATAAGCCATCATGGGCAGCCCTGATTTGAGGTTTCATGGGGCTCCATAGTCTAAAGCAACTGGTATCTGAAGCAAGACTGTCAAAATTGCAAAGTGTCTTGACCACTGGTGACTTTAAACAGTATGCCTGATTTATTCTGAACAGAGCCTTTACCCTTTTTCTCCCTTGGGGAAAAGAGCAAAGGAAAAACAGTTCCACAGAAGACTGCTAGCTTGTTTTTGATTCCTCTTCTGAGTGCTCTGATCATGGAAGCCGCATTCTCCTGAGTGCCCTAATTTGAGAAAGAGTAAAGGTGGTATTAACTTTCAGGAACCTTGGGTGAGTGGGAATGTCAGTGAGAGTGTTAATATAAAACTTCGCCATGCTACCTGAATAAAATAACAGTACGGTTTTGGGATATTTTGTTCATTGCAAAAAGGGTGAGAAAAGCATTTAGTATAAGCAATTATAAAAATAAGAAGTTTCTTCCCTGTAACTAAAGATTGAGTAATTTTGGGGGAGATTTTGTCACCAGTTTTGTGGCATTCGTTTACTTTTTTTGTGTTGTTTCTTGGTGCAATCTTTTTTTTTTCCCACTGAGATTCCTGTCCTATCATCAGAGATTCTTGAAATGAGACAAAGATTTATTATTATTGTACTTGATATTTTAGAATGAATTTTAGTGAAGCGTAACTAAAACTCTCGACAGAGACTGCCCCTGTCTCTAAATTTAAAACCAAACATCATTTTTGATAATGCTCAGCTGACTTCACATAGAAAAGGGTGCTGTGAACCTGCTCTTAATGGGCTGCTTGTGTAGTCACTACATAATTGTGTTAGAATGCCATCCCTCAGTGTCAAACCCAATGTGAGGTCATCCCATGATATAGTATAATTCAAGTACGATCTAACCGGATTTTTACCTCGTTTCAAAGTTCTTTTATTTCAAGTTCAAAATGTAATTCTGAATGTTAGTCTGTCAGTCACTTGAATGTGAATTGTATGATTTTGCTAAAAACATTTCTGCAATTGAGATATTCTCAAAATGTATTTCCAGTGCGATGCTTGTGAGGGTACCTAGTACCTTTGGAAGGAAGCTTTGTGGGCTTTTTTGCTGCTGTGTTATGGAAACTCCATGCATCTCAGGCTATAGTCCATCAGTTTTACTTTGATATTTGTTAACAGTGGTCAGGAATAGAGCAAATGAATTAAGTCTGTAGTTAATTATGGCTTTCTATATTCTTTTAAGGTAAGCTATAGTCATAGGTAAAATATTTTCTATATCGCAAGTGTCAGTTTCTTGGAATTCAGGGCAAACGCTCTTTGTAATTTTAGCTTATTTCCTTCTATCTTCCCTCTCTCACCCTTGGAGTAGAGAGGATGTGAATTTATAACCATCGAATAAAAGTAATTTAAATTAATTAAACACAGTTAAATCAATAGGATGATATAATGAAGCAGGTGACTCTTACATCTGGGACTTTGGGTTTTGCAGACAACTTCAGATAATATGTCACTTGGTTGCTAGCATTTGAAAATTTGAAATGTCCTAGAAATAAACTTTTTTTTTTTTTAAACCCAGAGTTAAAATACGCATAAACACCCAGTACAGGAATGCCGTGTATCTACGTGTTGCTAAATGTCCCATTGATTTTGGAAGTAAATTCAGGCAAAGATTTAAGGCATTTACCGTGACCTGGAGAAGACGATGCTAGTATGAGTATTTACTGATAGAAGCAGTGAGAATTAATTGTTAAATGACATCAACATTCAGCCAGTAAACTCCACCTCACTATAGCTTCTAAATATAATTGTGAGTTTACTTAATGTTATCATGGGAAATGAATTGAATACAGACAATTATAACATTAAACAGAATGACAAAATGAAATTCGGGGCTTGGTTTTAGAGTCCTACATTGGTGAATTTCTGTAGAGGCCTTTGGAGGAACGTGCATCTGTGTGTAGCTGGAGACCCTGCAGTAATCGCTGAGTGGTGGAACCAGGCTGTAACTTCAACATCAGTTATAATTACAATTGTCTTTTCTTTAAAAATATCTTCTGAAAAACTGTGTTGTTTACCAGCAGCAACAAATATTTGAAATTAATTTAACGTTTAATGTTTTGAAAAAATGCAACCTGTTCTTTTAAATGAGTGAACTGTTTTATACTCTGCTGTGTCATCTTTTGTTTCTTTCTCTAGAATGAGTCCATGACTCTTGGTACTCAATGCAGAATGTTTTAATAATGAACTATTTTCCATTCGCTTCTTTATTTTCTTTTCTGTCATAAGTTATTAGTTAAAGCAGAGAAATCCAGACTCTGTAAGGCCTAAGCCCAAAATATATGCTGAGCTTGGCAAAACTACTCTTTCTTTCCCCTGTGGTTGAGAGAGAGTGATGAAGATGGCATTGTGAAAAGTGCCTAGCAAAAAAATATTGCCTCAGTCTTATACAAAATGGAACCTACCATCAAGAAATGCCAACTCTTAATTAAGACTTGTTTTACCCCCCTGTGGAGTTTTGATTTATTCACTTCAGAATTTTGAACATACAATCTAGCATCCACATTTTGCTGTACATTAAGAGTTTTGTTTAATATGATAAAATACTTCAGTAGCAAGTATAGCTATAAGAGTCCCTTACTGTTATGCTGAGCAGAATGTCCACCCTGCAGACCTCAGTTCAGCTCCCTCTATAGAGTAGAGGCTGGGAGAGAATACCAGTGGGAATCCAGCATGAATGTGCCTGGGGTATCTGACAAGCCTGCCTCCAATGCTCTTAGGAGGATTGCCCACACTTGCTGGGCAGATGTCCTTGGAATCTTAGAACTAAGTTTTATCCTACCCAGACTCCTCCTTGGACAGATGAAGGAGCCAGTGGCCCTAGAGATTAAAGTCAAAATGCTGGTCAGTGACCGACCTAAAAGTCCTTTCCCAGTGATAAATTTTAGAGTGTGTTGATTTCAAAATGAATACTTATGTTGTCTTTCCATAATGTCTGATAATATTTGCAAGGTTTTCTCCAGATGCAGGAACTCCATAAGGGTGCATGTGGTTTGATTTGTAACTATGCCCTTATTTCTGTTACTGCTTTTCTAAATCATAAATCTGCCCAAATAGATTGACATCCATCTATTAAGTTTTTGTACCACATGTTTATTTTTGTAAAAACCTGCTAAGACACAAACACTTAGCTCCTTATGGATCTGCAGTTGGTCACTTTCTTGTTACTCTCACTTTTTTCAGTGGATGTGGTTGGATAAGGTGGGCGTTGTATTTTGAACTGCAAGTAAGGAAAGAATAAATCTAGCTTGGGGACAAGAAATCCTGTGGTCATGAGAACATTGAGAGTATGGATGCGGGAGGTAAATGGGGAGTTAAATAAAGTAAACATTTTGATTTACAATAAAGCGTTTCATTTTCATTTTAGTTTTCCCTGAAGTTTTAGAAATTGAACTTAAGAACTGGAGAAATATATATACATTCAGTATAAGGATAGATTCATTTTATTAAAAGTACCATAAGTAAAAGGTCAGTTATTACTTCTCCCAGCCTAACGTCTTTCTTCTAAAAATGTTTAGGTCAGATAGTCCTGAGAAATTTTAAATCTGATAGGTACATTTTTCCCACCCCTCCTCCACCACACACATGTGCACACACTCACACATTTTTAAGGCACTGGGTCACCTTCTATTTCCTTTCTCACCTGGGGAAATGTAGCTCCAGGCCCAAGTCCCACATGAAGTAAGTGAGAATCGTCATTTTATTTTCAAGCAGTAAAACATATATAAAATATATTTAGGTTTGAACGTTCCATTTAGAAGTCATACTGAGTAAAATCATTTTTCCTTTTCCTTTTCCTGACAGCATCTAAGAATGTAATATATGTGAGACATTTTATTAGGTATTGGAAAAACAGGTAAATCACCCTGCCCTCTGGAAGCTTACCATTTAACCATGCTGATTCTAGGATACTTGACAGTCATTGCCATAGACATTTAATAAACCTCTGTGCTCAGTTGATTTTCAGTCTATATGATGCAGAACACCAGAGCAACAATTTAAAAATCCCTATCAGTTATGCTGTAAATATATGTTTTTTAAACTGCACTTTGCATTATTGTTTCATAGTTTTTAGACTGAGATAACATTTCTGAAAATTTTAAAATAAACATCAGTAATCACTTCTCTCGTGAATATCCAACATCAATATTCATATATTGTATTTCATGTGAGAGTCTAACCCTATGAAATTTATTCACATATCCACATACTTATTCATTCAAAAATATGTATTGACAGTCTGCTATGTGACAGGCATCCTATTTCCTATGTAGTAATAAGGATGATACACTTTAATAGTTGAAATAATAATAACTTTTATTTAGTGCTTTTGTTGTATCATGGGCAAATCTATCACCCTAAGCAGTATATAGTTTGTATCCCATTCTCAGTTGAGGAAACCTGAGGCATAGAATGTTTAAATGAGTCTTATATTACAGAGCTGGTAAAGCAGAGGGATGAGAATTCATGCCCAGAGCCTGTGAGCTTAACCAAATATCCTTCTTGGTCACATGTAGATGACGGACTTTTTTTTTTTTTTTTTTTTAAGGCTTTCTCAAATTAATTTGATGTGGTTTATAAAATACTTCCTTTTCCCTGAAGTACTGATAACTGCTTACGGTTTTCCAATTGCATTTATTCTCACTGCTGAAATTTTTCTTTAGCATATGGGATTTGATTCTGTTACTTGTACATTGACTTCCTTTAAAGGTATCGTCGTTCCATGCCCCTAGTTTAGAGGTGAGAGGGAGTTCAGACCACAGGGACTGACTTTTGGGATAATCTGGTATTTGGGAGATTCCAAAAGGGTTGAGTTGAGCAGCTCTGTGGCAGTCACTTCCTCCCACATCCTGTCACATTCATCTGGATCAGTAGGTATAATTGAGCTACTAGCCCTTTGTTTTGAGTCCCAAGACAATGTTAGGCATTTGCATTGGAAACAGTGGGCAGTTGAATTTCTTGAGTCTGTTTGCAAGTATAGACCTTAGTCAGCCACTGGCCTGCTATGATGGATGTGGATATAACTGGCCAGCTCCATTTAAAAATAGAGCATTTCCTGTTTGAGATGTGCTTGTAGGATTTTGTACTTGCCCCTTCCTGATGTAATACATAAATCTTGTTGTTAAATATGTATCCTTTTTTAAATTACAAAGCTTTTCCCAGCCCTTACCCTACTGACCATGGGGATCCAAGGTTATGAAAATTGCTTGGCCAGGCACTGAAGTACTTGATGCTGGTTGGATTTTATTACCATTTTCAGCAATTGTATTCATGGTGAGATCCATAAAGGAAATGGTAAACCAGTCTTATATGGGTAGTAGTATGAACTGCTGATAATTTTTCCTGCCTTCTTTTTTGAACCAGTTACTACTTCATTCTCTTTCAACTTAGTGAGTTATTGTGTTAATATTATAATATATAGAATCTACAATAGAAGAATAAGAATGTGCTCCAAATTGCAAGTTCTCCTTTTTGAATCTCGTATATCAGGCTCATTTTTAGCTGATTTAGATACATAAGAATTTTACTGTAGCTTGATGTTAGCTCTCTGTAACCTTTCGGATAAATTAATCAAAAAAGCCAAACTTAATAAAGCATCTAACTTAAAATGGATTGATCTCAAATATTTTATAGCTGCTATCTTTTCACAATAGTAAAACATAAAAGAGTTTAAGCCATGCCAATTTAGAGAGTGCTTAATAGTGTGTAAGTACTTCATTTTCACTTAATAGATTTTTACCTGTGCTTTGTTTTAGATCTGAACAGGTTTCCTTTGACCTCAAAATCACTAATGCAAGGAAAATTACCATATCATGAGAGCATTTCCCCTATTTTTTTTCTGATTTGCAGAATAATAAATTCTGCCAAGGTTTAGGAGTAGACATGGCCTGGAGAAAGACTACTAAATGCTATTTTCTAATTGTTTTTTTTAAGAAGTTAACCAAATCATGCTAATCAATCTGATTTTCTTGCTAAAACAGAGCTAGTTTTAGAGTGCTTTTGGAGTATCTTTTTTCACAATTACTACTTAAATTTCAAGTTGGGCTCTATCTGGATTTGCTTTTTAAACCTGCTTTATTTCATGTCAGAATGGGCCAAACAGACTCATAAACAAATAAACAAAAGACCTTAAATTTCAGAATAATCAAAACAAACAGATACACGCACCCAATTTTTTTTTCCTGTTTCATTGGAAACTGCTTGATCATAACGTGCTCCGAGTATAAAAAACATAAGAGAGCCTTTAACATAACAGGAGAGAGCCTCAGCCCGGCTCTGCAGCTCATTGCCAATTGAAGTGAGGAACGCTCTGGCTATTGGGACTTTTAAATCTAGACTTAAAAGTTATTTGTTCTGTTTAGCATTTTTAAAATGATTCTATTAGGAATTGTATGTGCTTCAGTTTTAATTTTAACTCATAATGATTGTAAAGCACCCTGGGATGCTTGCATGAAGGGCGCTTCAGAAATGTAAGATTGTATTGTGTTCTCATATGCAGAATTATTATGGGGTGCTGGAGTTTCATCGTGGACAATTCATAACGTTGCAGAATTCCTCATTGTGGAGAAGGTAGCAGACTTCCTTCAGTAGTCTTTTTTTTTCTTTCATTTTTACACTAAAACTTTAACCTTTTTAGCCATCATCTTTTCCTTTCTTCTTTAAAAAAATTATCTTTTATTGCAGTATTTTCCCATAAAAATGCTAATCTAATTTAGTTTACTCAAAGGGATTAAAGATGCAAACCAGATGATAAGTCGAAAGTTAAGAAGAGTAATGCTTCGTTAGCACCATTTGAGATCACATTCTTACCCAAATGAGAAGACAGGGGACTTCATCTGTGGGTACCACTGGTTCACCTAGGCTTGTCCCTTTCTACTGCCAATCCAGCATTTGTTCCCAGGCAGTGAAAAAATGCAGAGCTACCTGAAACAAGCATTGACTTTATGAAACGTAACAATAGGATTTCCTGGGAGGTATTGAAACTCCTGGGTTATGTTAACGTAGGACAGAGCTTGATTTTGTTTTCTTTTTATTTCTTAATGGAACTCTTTCTCCAAGTGCTGTATTTCTTCAGCAACTTCATTCTGTCATTTTTAATGTGAGTCTTTGTGTGTGTCATTGCTCTTTGCCATCACTTTCATTAGTGAGCTTGTGGTATTCATTACCTAGGAGTCAAGAATGTGAGCGCTCTCATTACCAGCTCTGTAAGCTCCGGAAAGTGACTCTCCATGCCTCAATTCCCTCTATAAAGTAGGAAGATAACAGTACCAATTTTTCAGGATTGTTATGACAATTACGTGAATTAATACATGTTACACATTTAGAACAGTGCTCAGTTCTAAAGTGTACAATAACTTTGGCTGTTTTTCTGCAACGTGGGTATTGAGGGGTTGAAATTTCCGTTGGGGGTGCTGCATCGTCTGAGAAACTGCTGCTCCATAGAAGATTTTGATGCAAAATTCATTTTTATGGAAACAACCAAGAACTTTTCATTTGTAGAAAAATCAGAGGACTGTGTTATAGTACATTCTCACCTGTGAGGGACCCTTTAAGCATCATCCTTTGAAGTATTATAAAGTTCCCACGTATTTTAAAATGGAAGTGGGGAAAGGCTAAACCTTGCACTTTCTTTTTTTTTTTTAAGATTTTATTTATTTTTGAGAGAGAGAGAGAGAGAGAGAGAGAGAGAGAATGAGCTGTGGGAGAGGGAGAAGCAGACTCCCTGCTGAGCAGGGAGCCCGATGAGGGAGTCTTGATCCCAGGACCCTGGGATCATGACCTGAGCCGAAGGCAGAGGACACTTAACCAACTGAGCCACCCAGGCGCCCTAAACTTTGCAGTTTAAGTGCCCATCTGTAAGTTAAGCAATAAGGTTCCCTAGACTAGACAAGGTCCAAAGAGGATAAAGATGCCCCAGGGGACTGTCATGCAGGTGGGAGCTTGTCTGGTACCCTTTTCTTGAACTCCTGTCTTCCCTACTCTCTGCACTCAGGGCTCCATCCTGCTTTTGTGCACCCATCGTAGTATTTTCCACACTGAAATTATGTGCAGACTAACTAGGCTCGGCTTACATTGTGATTAACTGTCACAAAGGGACTAAGTTTGATTTGTCGTCGCAATTGTAAATCCTGGCACACAGTAGGATCTCAGGAATATCTGTGGAGCAGACGTAGCCTCATGAGATTTTCACCGTATTATTTCGTGAACCAATAAACTATGTCAGTAGTTTTATTAGTAGTAGTTATAGATACTCAGATCTATAGTATCCTACTGTACAAAGTATTTTTGCTATTTTACTTAATTCTGAATTTTTAATTTATCTAACCAAGAGCAAATTACCTCTGAATTTTTCTCTAAGGAAACCTGTTATCCCAGGCTGTCTCGTCTTTTTGCTCATGTTGTGATATTCTTGAATATATGTACAAATTTACATGTTTGTAAGCAGAACAGTAGTCTTAGAGGTACAAGGGACCCAGAGATGTAAAAAATGCTGTAAAAGACCTAATTACAGGTCACCGTTAAGCACAATCTTTAGCAATATATTTATATGCATGTTTAAGATTTTTCTTCCATAATCGAACATGTATTTCAGCATGGCTAATACTTTTCATTTTGGCTCAGTTGTGTTATATTTGAGATCCGTGCTTTTTTACTGTTAGTTCCATTTGCCCATTTCTCATATTTAAAAATAAATAAAGAAGGAAAATTTCAAAAGCAGAGTCAAGTGATTTATAGACAAAGATGCTGATGCTGCCAACATAGAAATGCTAACAGTCAGTACCACCCCGTATGGGCTCACAATGTCCATTCCTCAGTTGGTGTTCTAAAGTCCACATTTGGCATTGGAGACCCCGTTTAGAGCTATAAACACATTGTGTGTAAAAGTCAGCTATATAAAGGCTCAGAATCACCTGAATTTAGGGAGAGCTGCAAGTGTAGATAACTGTTCAGCCATTCCAGAATGGGCCTCAGGGACTTGGTCTGTCCACCCTTCTGCATGAGCACCAGCTCAGCCAGTAGCACATACCTCCAGTGATGGACGGGGCTCGTTATCTCTTGATGTCCAACCTCAACCTGTGCAACACATTTTTACCATTTTACTATAACTCCTAAAGAGGTGATTACCAGTATATGGCAGTTTCCAAAACTGTGAAGCATTCTCATACTGTTGATAAACATGAGACAGATTAATTTGATTTTTCTTTGTGACCTAATGCCAATGTGACATTGGTTTATATTTATTGAGTAGACATGGAAAGTCTTGGTTAACAACAGTAACTAATAAAACACAGAAATCAAAAATATGATTTAGACTTTAGCCTCCTGGGAAATCTTGGATCAGATCTGGGAGGATCCATGGACCCTGTAATGGGCTCCTGGGGGTTTGTGCTGACCTAGAAGTTAAAAGTTACTTTCGGGAGTATATGTGGCGAGACCTTTCAAAGGTTTCATGAGATTCCCAAAGAGAGTCTTGTGGTTCCATAAAAAGCTAAAAGCTGGACTGTTTTTTCTCCCCAAGTTTCAGGCAATATGGTTTAAAATCTTACTAGCATTCATATGAAGAAGGAATGAAGAGAAGGAATATATAATCTGTAAAGAGTTACAGAGCCTAATTCTGGTACAGTTGACCTTTGAATAGCACAAAATTAGGGACAATGACCCCCTGCACAGTCGAAAATCCACGTATAAATTTTGACTTCTCAGAAACTTTACTAACAGCCTACTGTTGACCGGAAACCTTACGGATAACATGAAGAGTTGATTGACACATATTTTGTATGTTACTTATATTATATACTGTATTCTTACAATAAAGTAAGCTAGAGAAAAGAAAATGTTAAGAATATCATAAGAGAAAATACAGTACTGTAAAAAAAAACTGCATATAAATGGACCCATGCAGTTCAAACCTATGTTGTTCAAGGGTCAACTGTATTTATTTAAAAAAAAATGGATTCAAACTTCTTCAGTCCTTTTACTCTGTGGCTTACTGTTTTTCAAAATGCTTTATTTAGGACCCCTGGAACTGAACACAAATTTGCTTTTTTTTTTTTCTATGTCTAAATGCAGATATTAGAAATTTTAATCTCCATAGAGGATGGGAGATTTAAGTACACACGGACCATCAGAGAAAGAATAAGCAAGCATTCCCCCAAATTTGCAAGTTGGTAGAGAGTACCTAAAATTTAGAATCTTAGGTAACAATTTTTGCTGTAAAATAAAAGGCACTAGATTTAATCTACTGAAAAACTTCCAAAAATTCAATTTGGAGTAATATAATGTTTAATTTAATAATGATGGGTATATTTTTAATAATCACATTATAAGCAAGATATGGGGGGCGGGAGGGATATTTTAACCTTCCTAATAATAAAACTGTGGTTGGGACATTGGCAGTGAGTGCCTGCAAATGGATGATGTGTCTTACAAGTGAATCTTCTTAAGTCACTGAAGAGACCCTATAGGACCTCTGTTTGGAAATACGTGTAGATTTCATAGACTCTGAAAGCTGTTAGAAGGGACCTTGGAGATTAGTTCAATCCCCTGCCTATTGCAGATGAACAAATGTAAGCTTCTCTGTGCAGTTAATTTGAAATATTACATGCCATTAGTCGTAGTACATCTTTTAACAAATATTTTCTAATTTAAGCGCTTTACTAGCATATTCAGTTAATTCGAATAAGAAGGTTTAGGTATGGTAAGAAAGATCTAGAATAGGTACTTATATAAAAAGAGTAGAGAATCTGGTCAAAGGATATTATCTGGGCCTTATGTAAAATTACTTTAATTATGTGGAAAAACCATATGAACTGTGAACCAACATTTTCTTTAAAAAATTATGAATTGGATATTTAAATAAGATTTCTGTGTTTTGCAATGATCACATTTTCACCTTTAGGAGATGTAAGAAAATTAAAACAGATTTAGGTGTGTTCTCTTTGTGCTTCTGTTTGTATTCTTTTGGAGCTTTGTTCTGAGATTCCATTTTTAGCATGATACAAGGGTTACTTTCTGTGAAAATGCCATTTTCAGACACTGGATTGATCAAGATGGCAAGAGCCATAACTATGACAACTGGAGTTTAAGTAAAATTTATAAGTGATTAGTCTCCTCTCAACAAATTGAGATTCCGAATATGCCCCAGTTGTATCTCCCAAGAGAATGGCTTAGAAAGCAATAGAGGATCCAGAGGGAAAGATTTGGGGAACATAAGCTAACATGCACAAACAGAATATTACACTTAGAAATCCTGCCATTTGCTTCTCATAAATTGAAACCATTTCCCTTCCTTCCCACCCCCAAATACCAGATGGGGGACTACCTGTTAATTTTCAAGAGATTTCGCTCCATGTCACCATCTCATGTGATACCTCTTTCGTAGAGCTTATTTGTGGTATTTTGGTATCCTTTGGGATTAAAAGAAAACTCCATTTGCTGAGAATCCCTATTAAAACTGTATTTGAATATGGAGTTGATTCCATTTGATTCAGAATTAAAGTTTGACCTTTGAGCTTTTCACACGCATGTAAAATCTGTTGTGAAAATTCAGGCCGTAGACAGGACAGGAGGAAAGAGGAGGGGACATCAGAGTATATGAAGTTACACTTCTTGAAAAATAAAAATGTAAAAGAATAGGGAGCCAGCAGTTTGACAGATTGTTCAGTAAATGCTCATTTTATTGAAAATTATAAAAAGGTACTTAATGCCTCTGTGCCATTAATACAATACATAAAAAGGTTACTGTCAGGATTAGTGTTCCAGTCCTGAAAATTAACTGTAGGGTTTTATGCATCACTCTGCATCGACTGAGAAGTTAGAGATTTCTGTATATACATTTTACATGTGCGGGCATTTATTTCAGAAAACAATTATTTTAGACTTTATGCCAAAGACATTAGCAGTAATGTGCTTTCATTTAAAACATGGACATGGCAGGTATATATTACAGACAAGGTAGAACCATGAAAATCGCCTTATAGAATTAAACCTGAGCAAGATTATTTCCCTTGCTGTCTCTAGAGTATTCCAATTCAAAACATACATTCCTTCCTACAGAAAAAGATATTCAGATTCCTTAGTTGAAATTAATTAGCATTCAGAAACCAGATAGCATGTTTTTGGGTATTCATGAGATCTCTGTTTGAAAAAAATGTTTTTAACTTGTAGAAATGTGTTGCAACACACAGATGGGAAGAAAAAGAAAAAAAAATCTCTTTAGCAAGCACTGTGTGTAAAAGGAATATTACATTTTGCACGCTCCTGATTGCTCTGTGTAAACAGTTTTTGACATCTGTCTTTATAGTTTTCGAGGAGAGGAAGACTTTGTTAAAAGAATCATTTTTGTACAGCAGTCACCATTTCAGTCTTGCTTTACCTGTATTATGAAAGCAGATGGTCTGCATGTCTTTTGAATATTTATAACTATCAAAAACAATCTCTTGCTATTCACCCTTAGGCTTATGAGATGTCAGGACTGTTCTGGTTGAAAAAAATCATCCTGGGTGTTTACAGAAAGAGGATTACATTAAGCTGAAATGACTATACATTTTCCAGTTTAATATTTGTCCATCAGCTGTTTAATCGTATTTAGATAATTGTGTAAATAAGATGTTGTAGCCTTTGCCCTCTCTGCTGATGGAGCCTGAAAGCTTTAAACATGGGTGAGCCACCATTTTGTAGATGCTCTTGCTACTCCCACCTCAGTTAAACCGTCAGCAAGTCCTTAGTAAGTTTTGATCATGATATCCCAGTCCTGTTTAAAAAATATAGAGAGTGCACAAAAGTCAGTATGGAGATCAGATGAAATGCTAGGGAGCTGCTGGCTTCCGGGACAGGCTGTTTAGTTTATTGGAGTATATTGTAATATGCAAATATGGTACAGCACTTCAATTACCCTTTAAAGATGACATGGCTTTCTCTTTATTCTCCATGAACACGCAGAGCTGGGAGGGTATTTTGGAAAACTTTTGGTATAGTGGGGGTTAACTGTTTTTTGACTGGAAGCTGAGCAATCAGAGATAACAGATTTTGCTGTGGTTGGTTGATTTGGCAGAAAAGCATGAACAGTTTTGGTTTAAATGATTGAATAACCTGATTAGCATTGTTTTGGGGTGGGTTTTTTTGTTGTTGTTAAAGGCACAACAAAGCAATTTTAAGGGTAATCAGATCACTGCCTTTCCCTAGTTGATAAACCTTTTTTTTTCTTTTTCCTCCAGAAGGCCTCACCTCTCCCTAAACCTCTTCATTGGCTACTAAGATGACCAAGTAGAAAAAATAAAACAACCTTCCTTCAGTTTCTAAATGTGTTCTAAATATATATACCTACAGCATAGTTATATTCTAGTAGGGTTTGAAAGAATATATACTATCTTGAAAAAGGATATGACCTCAACCAATTCCTTATGGGTTTTTTGTTGTTTTTACTTTTCACATTTGGAGACCTGCAGTATTTGAGAGCAAAGGTTCAGAATGTTCTAACTATATCTAAGTCAGGCTTTAGAAAAATTCCACCCTTACCTTTTCACAATTAGAAAGGTTATAAATAATGTATTTGGCTGAAAAGGCAGCTCAGCCTGTGGCAGATGGTATCATTCTAGAGTACTGGGGTTTCTGTGAAGATGGCATTCTTTCAGATCGGAACTTCAGCAGACTCTCAGAAAGAACCGAAGCTCTTCATAGGGAGCAGACATGTGCTTTATGGATCTTAGAAAAGCTTACAACTTGGCTCCTAGGATGAGAATATTGTGTCACACTGGGGTTATGAGACCCACAGCCAATTTCTGCCAACTTTCAGGTTGCGTTTCCCAACACTGGAAGCTGTGGGCCTATTCATTGGTTGGTGTACTGTGTGGCCTTTGAACTTGGGATTTGAGCCGACTGAGTTTGGTCAGCCTGATTATTTTATTCCCTGAACACTGACGTTCTACAGAGACCGGCCACTGAATAGGAAAACTTACGATACAAGTTGTGCCTTTTTCCAAGTGCTTTGGAGAGCTTGTATAAATAGACACCGCGAGAGAGAGAGAACTGGAATAACATAACCACCAAGCACTGCGACTTCCGAGACATCTGTGTGGATGTATTTTGAAAAACCTGGGAAGGGATCTCTTGCAAATTAATGAACAAAGTTTCTTTAAACTATGAGTTCTATCATGACAGCTAAAAGTGATGTATTTAAAAGATTCATGTGACAAGCTGCCATTACTTTTGACCTTTAGGAACATAAAGAAAAAAAAAAGGATTTTCTGGTAGCCTGCAGTAATGGCTAATTTCAGTGATCTTTAATCCTTTGATTGATCACCTAATACGTGCCCAGCCCTGTGGCGAGTCCAGGTGAGAGATAAGACCCAAGACTCACAGCTGGAAGAAGAGTGCTGCGGAGGTGCTATTTGCCGGATGGACACTAAGTCAGGAAAGGCTTGCAGAAGTGGGGATCCCTGAACTGTGTCCTGAAGGATGAGCTGCTATTAGCCTGAGAGGGGAGAGGGCATGGCTCGAAAATCCACGTCACAGAAGTGGTGTTTGTCTTCCTGAGGCCGGCTACCAGGGACAGGCTAGCCTCACCAGATACTGCCAGACTGGACTATTGAAAAAAAGGAGGGGAATACTTTTTTCCTTTGGTGGTTTTCTCATGGTCCCTTGACCCGACTTATAACTTAATAAATTTAGTTAGTGTACTCTGTTCTTCATAAGAAAATGTATTTGACTTAAAATACTTCATTTGAAAATTCTGATACTCTTCTGTTATATAAAGCATAGTCTTTTGACTGATCTGAAATGTGATCATATAATAAAAGCCAGTGAGGAGGAGGAGGCAGAGGGTTGTCATAGTAATTAACATCTCTTAAGTCCATACTCGGGTATGTTCCCAGCTCTGTGCTAATTGCATAACATTCATTATTTTATTTATTGTCTGTGTAAGTGTAGATAGTATCTCTCTTCATTCTTTGTCTAGTAACTTGCCTAGTGCTCGGCACCTAGTAGGAGTTTGGTAGTTATATGCTGAATGAATGAAAAAAAATATGCCCGAATGGATGGATTCTCAGAACAACCCTATGAAGTGAGTGCTGCTATGATTCCCATTTAGTAAGGGGGATTATGATAGAATGAGAGTCAATTACCTTGAACAAGGTCACACTGCCAGTGTGCTACACATTTTGGACTTAAATGAGGATTTAGCTATTCTCTTTCATCAAATGAATATTTAGTGTGTGTTTAGTATATGCCAGACATTTGGGCTGGAAAAGAATATGGAGACCCAGAGCTGCATAAACTCACAACTTAGTGTAATCTGTTTAAACCAGAGTCTTTTTTTGATTGACATAAGAATCCTAAGCATCTCTCCTTAAAAACGTGGATGTTGGTCTGCCTCCCCCCTGCCTGTCATCCTCTAGGAAAAATCTTACCCCCCCCTTGATTTTGTTATTTGTGTTATCCAAGTAATAGGCGTTTCTTTATGATTTTCCAAATTTAAGAACCAGTACTGAATATGATCTTTCAAACGCCATGTGCCCCACAAGATTCTGAAATCTCTCTTTCTTGCCCCTGAAACCCATAGTCCTGTCAGATGCCACACCTAAGTCTCCAATAGGGATTTTACTGCAAGAAACAAAAAGTCCTCATGCAGTGGCCACTTGAGCAGTTTAGTCTTACAAATTACTGCATATTGTTCCAATAAAAATAGAGGTTACCCCAAGTTACCCTGAATTATGGAATATTTCCCAGCCCCCTGAAAGCACAGAAAGTCAGAGAATTTCAAAAGTGGCTTTGGCATGTGTCATACCCTGCGGATTAGCCTTTTGATTTACATCTTGCTTAGGCTAATATTTACATTAATCAGAGTTTCTTAAGCACACACCACTTGACAGAGTAGAAAGCATCCAAAAAGTCACTTAAGGACAGAACCTTCCAAGTTAGGGTTAAATAAGGGCAGGAGGAAGCTTTGATGATCATGCACATATGGATATTATTTTCCACATATGGATACTAATGAACTACATAGCACTATTACATACGGGCTCTAATGTTATAAAAAATATTTCAGATGGGTTGTTTTTCCACATACCATGTATTCTTCCTTTTGTCCCCCCATATATTTTCCACTGTTGGTCTCCTAAATCACATTAAATTGAAGTCATCTGTTTATGTATCTGTCTCCCTAATAGATGGTAGAGTTCTTATAGACAGAGCCTGTGTCTTAATCTGCCTTTGTATCCCTAGTACTGGCCAGGCACATAGTAGGTGTGCGGCAAAGAGCAGATTTCATATACAGAACTGTTGGCAAACTGAATAGACTGTCTGTCAGAAACCTCAGCAAAATTTAGGTAATTCCCATACATTTTTGAAAACTAAGACATAAACTACATCTAAAACTTGTATGTACTATTGTATTGACATTTAAGAAACTGCTAGAATGTCTAGGAATAAGAGTAATAATGTCTTAAAAATTGGACCAAAGTGGAAGAACATCAACTGTCATCCATTTGCAGAATCACCATTATCCATCAGCAATCTCAGTAGTTTTATTAGTGTCTGACTTTATTGATCCGTTATTACAATAGAGTAAGTGTGATTGAAGCTGACGGATTGTTAACTGGATCAGGTAATCTTCTGGCTCTGGTTTTGGCAACCTTGCTAAGTATCTTTTTGTACTCTGGACTGAGGGAGGCTCTTAGTAAAATTGCAAGCTACTGGATTAATGGCAGGGAACCACGAGCACATTAAGAATGTCTTTTTGGAGAAATAAGATGACTATAAAATATAAAGTGTCCAAAAAAAAAAAAAGATATCACGATGCCTCTTAGGTAGCCATGTTTTGCATAAATAATACAACTTCACAGGAAATTCTTCAAAGATCCCCAAGAGTTACATATTATAGGAATGTCTTCATGTTACAATATTAACGCTGATACTGGATCTGGTCAGGAGAATCAATAGTAACCAAAAGAACTCTAAATTAGAAGTAGCTTAAAGAAGATAATGATATAAAAATACTTTTGTCCCCAAACTGGCTTTTCTGGTTGTTCCCTGTTTTCCAAACAACGCTGCTTTCTGTAAACTCTTTTACCATAGACCAACTGAAGTCTGAAATGTAAGTTCTCAGGTTTCTATACAGAGGAGTGGGGGAAGGATGGGTGGTGCATTTTATTCCTAAAATATAGTTGGGAATTAATTGAACCGCTACTAGGTAATGGGTGTTAGGGTTAAAAATAACAATGAATTAAGTTACTGAAATTACCATAACCAAAATTTGCTGGCAAGAAAACATTTTTTGTTGAAAATGAGTTTAAAAAAAAAATCCTCCAAAAATTATTCTCATTCCTGTCTTTGTTTTTATATGTTAAACTGTTGACTTTGTTTTCAGGGTTTTTGTTAAAAGCAGAATGAAGACAAATGACAAAATAGGTCATTTTCTCTTCTGTGGTATCCTTGAGAAATTTAGTAAGCATGAAATGTGTATATTTTAAAGTTTTATGGTTAGTTTGAAATTCAGAACTTGGCTTTACTGTACTTGAAGCTAGCGGTAAGATTGTGGGATGTTTCTTTCTCTGAATGAGGATCTCTGTGAATAGTTTGTTTTTTCCTTAAATGTGGTCATTTAACCTTTGAAGAGTGTTAATGTAGTTAATGCACCTCCAGTTGAAACCCAGATAATTGGAGTAGAAAGCGCAAGTGGTGTTTCCCAAGCCTTATGTACACTCAAATCCCCTGGGGATCTTGCTAAACTTGTAGGGCCCAAAATTATGCATTCCTTTTTTAATTTTTTTTAAAGACTTTATTTATTTGTGGGGGAGGGAGAGAGAGAAGAGCACCTGAGCACAAGCTGGGGTGGGGGGATGGGGGGGAGCGGCAGAGGGAGAGGGAGAAGCAGACTCCCTGCTGAGCAGGGACCCTGATGCAGGGCTCTCTCCCAGGACCCTGGGATCATGACCTGAGCCGAAGGCAGACGCCTAACCAACCGAGCCACCCAGGTGCCCCTAAAATTATGCATTTCTAATAAGCTTCCAGGTGATGCCAATATTGCTGGTCCCTGGGCCATACATACTTTGAGTAGCAGGGATGTGGAGTACAGTCACTTAAACTCAAAGTAGTGTTTATTTATGAATTGCAATCATAAAGTCATCTTCACATACTTGTATTTATTGGGATCAGTGAGGGTTTGTCAGCCTAAGAATAGATGACATTGATAGAAGTTCCATAAATACTAGAGCAAAGTCTGTTGGTTTGATAGCTTTATACTGGTCTCAGTGGACTCTTGCTTTCTACTTAAATAAGCATTTGATGTGCTACTTAATGAATTTTAAGAAGTTGAGGCTTTAAGCCAAAGTGCGAAACAGAAATGTATTGGTACTCAGTCGATTAAAAAAAATACCATTTACACAATTGAAATCATTTTTGTGTTCCATCTTGTGCTGATATGTATTACAAATGTTTCCCCCCCCTCTTCATGCAGAGTATGATTTCTTCCATTGTGAACAGCACTTACTATGCAAATGTCTCAGCAGCAAAATGTCAAGAATTTGGAAGGTGGTACAAACATTTCAAGAAGACAAAAGATATGATGGGTAAGCAAAAAACTGTTGCAGTGGTGGCTACATACCATTATGTGTCATTTGGGGGTTTATCAAAGTCACATCTAAAGCCAGGGCTTGTGATTGCCCAATTAGAGATCAATTTAGAATGTTTCTTTGAGGGTGGGGAGTGGGTATGAGTATAATGAGATAATTAAATTCAATAAATGTTTGTGTTTAAATCAGCCAAACTGACTTGGTTGTCAGACATGCAGGAAATCGAGGCGGGAGGAGGGAAGCTGTCATTTTTTAACATCTCAGTGAAGACCTAACCAGGCCTTGAATAACTAATATTAGCTATGATTTCTCTCAGAGATAAATCATGCTTTTATGTGTTTTGTTTTTGTTTGAGAGAAAGAGAAAGTGCCTATTTTTACACCCAATTTTTAAGGAAATTAAATTGTATTTATAGTTTCCACAATTGAGATCAAGTGATTTTTATAGCTCTCATCCCCAGCCCCTCTAGATAGGCACTTCGGTGAGCACACGGCTTCGCCATCCCTACCAGAGACCTCACTACACCATTTCTCAACTTTTAATTCTGGTGTGGCTGCCCATCTTCACATGTAACTTCAGGTCAATATGCATTATGCAGGAAATGCATTAAAAATTATCGGCAATGTAAAAAATGACAGATAAAAGTTGTGTGTTGGGCCTGAGCGTTTCGATTATGACGTTTTCTCCCTTTTGAGTTTGCTAGTGTTGCAAAAGCAAACACTGTGATCAGGGTTAATGTTTTAATTTCTATTAATGCTTTCTCTCACGTACCCGTACCTTCCAAATAATATAGGAACGGGATGTTTAATATGCATAGCATTGTGCCCTGTTTTAAATCTGTTTCTCTTTCCTTCCATTGCATCCATTTAATAACAACAACAATAATGACTTCTCCTAAAGATTTTAAGAAACAAGAGAACCTGAATTTTGAGCATGTTTTAGCTTTTAATATTTGAAGCAAAGCCATCCATCTACCAAAACAGATTCTTTGCCTTTTATAGCTTAGAGCTGTAATGAAGACAATGCATCATTTTTGGAATAATTGCTTGAATTACTATTCCCTGTGAATGGCCCACTTGGGCTGATATCACTGGTAGAAATGGAAGGTTTCTTTCCCAATTCTTAGTTATATTTTGCATATATCAGTGATTATGGCAATATGATAAGTTCCTCTAAATATAAAGCCTGAATATTTAATAAAAAGAGAAATGATGATTAAAATCAAGCCAGAGTCTATACATCAGAAACGTGGTGTGCTATTTGGAAAAGACTCACCTATTCACATATACAACAACCATGCTCGGCCTTTCCATTTAAGAGCATCAAACCAGTCTCTTCCTTGCAACAGCAAAGCATTTGACATACTTACAGCTGACTCTCAGCCAATCCACATTAGAGACCTAGCCAAGGGAGAAGCATTCATCCTGGTAGGTGATAATAAATTGCAAAATCGTGACAGTATCACCATTGTACCAGGATGACTCCCCGCCCCTTCCCTGAAAGACTGTCTTTAGCATCTGGTGATAGCCATAGCTTCTTCAAGAAACATTTGGATCTTAGCAATAACTGGGTATGCTGGCTTGCAATACAGTAAATCATTTGCTTCATTCTCTTGCAGATATACTTGCCACCCATGATAGTTAGAATTAAATGAAGCAAGCCATATAAGATACCCAACCCAGTGTTCAATATGTCCTCAGTTATTATTACTTATCATTATGATCATTTTATTTATTATATTGATTACTTCTTTATATATTCATGGCTAGGTAAAAATTGAACGTAGATAACATTTATGTCCTCTTTTTCCTTTCAAACCTTTTGCCTTGAGTAATAATGGTTAATATATATCGTGAAAAAGTACGTGTATATTTCTTTTTTCTTTAGTGCATGTATTTTCTTAGCTCTGGTTGCTGTTAAGCAATCTGTGTTCTTCTAGAAGCTATTTTAATTTAAAATAGCCATTGCTTATAAGCCTTCTTGGAGTAGTAAGTGAGAGTGAATAATAGTTTGACCCCAAAACTAGTCACATAGAATTTGAAAATAATTAATTTTATGCCTTAAGTCTAAACTGCATTGTAAAATTAGACCTGAAGTACATGATGGTCCCCCTTTCAAAGTTTGTAGAGTTGTGCAGAAGAAGGAAGTAAAAACATAGCCATTGAGTTCCTTCTGGAAATTTTCTTAGTTTAATTGGATCTTTAATGTGCCCTGTGCCTACTGTCTGTATTTAGGAAATGGTCAGAAATCCTTATCAGTACCATCACTGTTGGCTTAACCTGACTTTCCTTTTGTCTACTTTAGTAGAAATGGATAGTCTTTCTGAACTATCCCAGCAAGGTGCCAATCATGTCAACTTTGGCCAGCAGCCGGTCCCAGGGAACACAGCTGAGCAGCCTCCGTCCCCCGCACAGCTCTCCCATGGCAGCCAGCCCTCTGTCCGGACCCCTCTACCGAACCTGCACCCTGGGCTTGTGTCAACGCCCATCAGTCCTCAGTTGGTCAACCAGCAGCTGGTGATGGCTCAGCTGCTGAACCAGCAGTATGCAGTGAATAGACTTTTAGCCCAGCAGTCCTTAAACCAACAGTACTTGAACCACCCTCCCCCTGTCAGTCGATCTATGAATAAGCCTTTGGAGCAACAGGTTTCAACCAACACAGAGGTGTCTTCCGAAATCTACCAGTGGGTACGTGATGAACTGAAACGGGCAGGAATCTCCCAAGCCGTATTTGCACGTGTGGCTTTTAACAGAACTCAGGTCAGTTTTGTTCTCTTGGTAATGTTTCTCTCTCTCTTTTTCTCTCTTCTTCCTTTAGTCCCATCTTTTACCAATGCTTGTACTTTTACTCCGTGTTAACATTTGATTCTTACTGTCATGTGATCGTAATTGTCTGTTCTCGGGGGTGCCTAAGCTTTATCACTCCTTTCCCTGTCATGAACCTCCAAGAAAGAACTATGTACAGATCGATCTTGATTCAGGGGCCTTGAAAGAATAAATTCACTGTCAATTATATTTCAAACTGGCATTGCCTATCCTTTTACATAATGAGAGCACAGGCTGGTAATAGCAGATTGAGAAATGTTTCATGATTTGGCCGGGGCCGTTGGTAGGACTCCTGGCTTCTAGCCTACTACTGTCTTTCCTGTTACCCCCGTGTCAAACATGACTATGTACATGTGCCCTGTTTATGTTCCAGTACAACTTTTGGTGGGGGGAACCCAAAAACATTGTGGTACTCAATAGCAATTTCTGCCATTTAATTTGAACAGCCGTTGGGGGCAGGGAGGATACATATATGTATACATATGGCTTACTAACCTAAAGTGTTTCTTAGCTTTGTCCTCTCCCCCTTTACATTATTGTTAGTATTTCTCCAGACTTCATTCTTTAGATAGAGATCAGCAAATCTTTTCTGTAATAGTCTAGATAGCAAACATTTTAGGCTTTGAGGGCCGTAAGAGCTGTGTCAGTGTCCTGTGTTAGGCAGCCACCGACGATAGGTGAATGGATATGAGTGTCCTGGTGTTTCAGTAAAACTATTTACAAAACTGGGCCCCGGGATAGGTTTGGCCGGCAGGCCTTAGTTTGCAGACTTCTCCCTGAGATCTGCATACACCCCCTCGTATTCACACCTTTGTCCTCCTGGGCAAATACCTGTGAAGATATTATCAGCAGGGAAGATGTTTAGAGGGACCTGGAGAAAGAGTGATAATATGATATGGGAAGGCCTTAAGATGAAAAGCCCGAAACAAATCCATTCTATTAAATTGTGAATGAGAGGAATTTTTTATTTCTTTTTTTGGAAATTAATATAATATGTATGGTGTTTATTTTTGGCCCAGGCACACTAAAAAAACCAAGAGAACATGTAACTTTGATTAGAAATCAGGACATTATGTCCTTCAACTTTCTTGTTTTACCACTGTTATTTCTTTTGTCAATTTATTTTTTGGCCTGACTCATACTTTCTTTTCATATTTAAGTTATTTTGTTTATTACATGATTATAAGAATGAGATTCTGGTACAAAAATAATCTAGTATTAATTCCTTGTTGGCAGTTTCCATACCTAGGAGAATCCCAGCAGTGACTTATTTTTGGCTTGCCTTAACTGGATTGAAAGTTAGGAGGCCTGACAAAGCCTTTAACTAACTTAGTGTTTGTTTTCACTTTCTTTATCTTTTTTTTTGTGCATCATTTGTCTTTTTTGAAGGGTAGTTGCAGAAGGTTATGTCTCAGGTTAAGATTGTATGATTTTACCTAGTTCTCTATTTTTACAACTTAAAAAATGTGTTCATTAGTAGCTGGTAAATTTCATGATGCCATATTCAATTGGGAAGCAGTAATTTAAAGAATTGAGTGAATGAATGAATGAATGAATCAAGAATCAACCTCTAGATAATCCCGTTTCTGGCAGCATTCTTTATTTTTGGAAATAGCAGTGACTGCTAGTATTTCTCAGTACTGGGCAAAAAATAGGTCTCTATATAAAAGATCAGTAAAATGCTTTCAATTTAATTGAAAGCCCACGAAGACTGACATTGACATGAACACAAATGAAATACAGATTTACTGATAAATGTTTTAAAAATTGAGCAATTTGTTATTTCTTAAAGCACTAAGGAATGTATTTTATATGGTGAAGAATGACAAGAGAGATTAGCTGAGGGATGTGTGAAGTCACTTTCCATCAGTACAGTTTTTCTTCTCTTGGGTTTTGATGTCACACCATTACTCTGAAGAGTTGATCACTTGTTCTGCATTTGGTTCTCACACTGACTGATTCCATGGATCTCTCTAGGATTTGCTGCTGGAAAGAAGGCAGAATTAGAATTCACTCTCTTTTTTATGCTATATTAATCTCTTTGAAAAGATAGTTATCTCTGTGGTTAACATCAAAAACAGTGACTTAAATTTTTCTGAGGGTGGTAGGGGAATGAAAACAGTGACAGCTTTGGTATCGAGCTCTCTTTATTAAAAAGAGCTAATGTAGAAAAAAGTTATACCATAAAAATTATTTGGAGCCCTGAGTGATAGAAGGATTTGGTTTTAAACCTTTATATTGGTAATTGGTATCCTCAGTCGAAGTGGATATTGGCCATATTTGAAGCTGTTTGACTTAAATAAGTGTAATTTTCTATGTATATTTGAGTGTTCACTTTTGGGGAACGAGCTCTTAAACATGCAAGCGTACATGTGTTTTTGGTGGTCATACTTAAAAACCACACACACGCACGCACGCACACACACAGCTGCATTTATTTTAATGATTATACATTCATATGAATGCATGTAGTGTGTTTATTTCAAAGTGTATGCATTTCAATAAAAGCAGGTGCAGAGTGAGAGTGTATGGTGTGAGTGTGGAGTACGAAAATACACATGCTAATGCATATGTATAGACAAGGAGCTCTGCAGAGTTAAATCACACATCACACATTTGTGTGCACTTATTACAATGTGCAATTCCAACTCCAAGTTTTAAAAAATTAATGTAAAATATGTACATGCAAATGCAAAGTTATGATATGATCAGATAAAGAAACTGGTACCCTATAAACAGTATGTTAAAACATTAATATAATAGATAAAACTAACATGAATTGAGACTATTTTAGTCATTGACAGCTCTGTGCAACTTTAAAATCCTGGATTTCATGTTTTAACTTAACTGGAGAATTTTCTTATCATTCTAATTGGGTCTCCTAAAACCCCTCTTTTAAGACTTTCACACTTGACTATTAAAAAAAAAGTTTACCTTCTCAGAAAATTTATGGTGAAATTTATATAATTACTTGTTTTAAGGACTTTTTCCCCCTTCTGAATTGATGGGCATATGTTCTTTAATTGCTACTGAAGATACCAGCTTTTAGCATATGTCATTCATTCAGTTATGCCTACTTGATGTCTTTTTAATGGAAACCTATGGCTAAAAATAATTGCCGAAGCTTCTAGATTTATACTTTTCAGTTCACTTCTCTGTATTATTGCTATTTAAGGATTGTGATAGAAGCAAATATATTTGTTAGTGCCTTTTTTTTTTTTTTTAATAAAACCCAGAGTTAACTCTGATCCCATTCTGTGGCTTTTTTCCCTTTTTTCTCCCCCCTCCTCTTGTCTTTGGCACACTTTATTTTCCAGTAAAATAAAGAATGAAGATGGATTATTCAAAACTGATAACAGTAATGGACCATCATGTAATGTTTTATTGAATTTGAGTTCTGTAAATTATGTGGTGGAGAGAAATTTGCCTGCTTAAGTATAACAGAAATTGCTACTGTGTTCCTATAATTCTTCACAGTGTAATTTAAGGAAAGTCCACTATCCATATCACTATTGAATAAAAGGTAAAAAGGTGCTATTACCCCAACGTGACAGCTCTCATTTAGCCTCCCAAGCGACAGAGATAAATGTGTCTGCTTATAACTTACTTGGCAGGAGTCCAAGGTAGTAGGTGGAGTTGAAAATAGTCTTTCACCTGGACATGTGATTAAAAATTCACAAAACAACAGAGGCAGGTAGTCTTGAAGAATATTCAACATATTTTCTTTTTAGAGAGGGAAGTTTCATGGAATCATATTTTCCTTCTGAGGGCTTTGAAGTTCCATGAAGCTGATAAAATCTATTTGAATCAGTGATTATGTTCAAAGAGGAGACAAACGGGAGGCCAGACAGACCTTTTGTTCTATTGGCAGTCTCTTTCGCCTATCTGCTGTTTTAAAGAATTCATAATTAGCTTTTGGAAGTCCTGATAATATTTATTGAAGGTTTTTTTCTTTCTTTTACAATTACTAATGAATTTTACTTGTAATAACTTGTAAACTCTTTGGAATGTAAAAAAGGTTTAGGAATTCATCAGTAAGTTCACTCTTTAAGTGAAAAAAATGGGAATTCTCACTTCACCCCTATGTAATGACAGTGCAGAATAATTTTATATTTTTAAGTATAAAGCACATAGTACATTACTTGAAGATGTAAAGTCCCAAAGAAAAGCAGCTTCTCATTTCCAATAAAATTAATATTCATGAGTTGTTGGTAACTTACTGCATAACACAAATTCTCAAGTTATTTTCAGACACAAGAATGACTGATGATTTTGTTTGATTTTGTTCAGTAAATTCATTGAGCACCTATGGTGCACAGTACTGATGATTTGTTTTAGTCCTGATGTTTTAGTGTATTTTCTGAGATAGCACGTAAGGTACATGATGACCTTGACATATGATTTTTTAGCACGAAGGAAAAATTTTGGTAATAGATACCTCTTACTGTTCATGGGGGATTACTACAAATGACCTTGACCTAAGTCTGAAGTGTATTTTTGACTGGGAAACAGGGGCCATTTACACCTTGAGTCCGTAAATGCACCTACTCAGATAACAACAACTTGAACAGGACGAGAACACGCATTCCCATATTCAGATTCTAATAGTCATTTTACATCCAGATTTATTCTCAAGTGACATGATTTTTTTTTAGGGGGGTAATTAACACATTCTAATCAAAACATTTCCTAACAATATTTTCAAGCATTTCCACCAGGGGGCACTCCCCTCATTGAAAGCCTGGGCCAAAAAAAAAAAAAAAAAAAAAAAAAATTCCAAAGGTTTCTAAATCACCTGACACTGTCTAGGCTGGCTGCTTTAGAGCTCGTTGAGTGTTCCAGGATTTGAAATACCGCTTTAGACCTTAACATATTGCAGGCAGAAAAACTGTACTTGCTGCAGTAGAATAATTAAGTGGAAATAAATGCTTTGCCCCTAAAACATTTTATGTGCTCAACTGAGAAGTCATACCAACATCACAATATGGGTAGAGGAAATTTTAAATTTTCTCCCAGGTGACCTACTATCTTCTAGTTTAAGCATGCAGGGATGACTTAGTTTCATGTTAATAAGACTTGATAGAGAATATTATTATGTATTTTTTTCATGCGTTTGCTTTTCTCACTATAGTTCTCTGCTGTCTCAGAAAACATTTTTAATGGAGATGATACAGTATTTTGTTATTTGAGATTTGTAAATGTCTAATTTCAAATTTCCCAAACACAATAATGTCTTAAATATTTATAGGATCTCTTTTGACCTAATCTGTTTTTTTTAAATTAACTGAATAGTTAATGTAGATAAACGTCTTACAAAGTGCCACATAACTTTTCATTGAAGCCTTACCTTGATTAAATTAAGAAGTACCATTAGAATTTACCCATGAGTAGCATATCTTGTTCTTAAGTTTCTATCAGTCATTTACAATTTTTTCCTTTTGTGGTCTGAATACACATAATTAATCCATGTAGTAAATATTTATCAAACACTTATGTGGTAGGCATTGTGCTGGGATGACAAAAATGAATATTAGGTTATTATGCTCAAGGAATTGATAACATTGTATCTATCTATACTGTACATTTCTGTCTCTCGATTTCTGTGTAGTTCATGTATATTGCTTTGCCAAGCACATCTTTTAATATAGAACATTTGGTGAGGAAAAGTAGAGCGTAAGGACTATTTTTTTACACCTCTTTTCAAGCATTTTTTGAGACCTGTATTTTTCGGTTTCAATGTGACACATCAAAAACACAGTCAATCTAATTAGTTGGCCTTGTGCAAATTAAATAGGTGGATGATTGACTGCCTGTTTGACTGAATTTTAGTTAAATTGACTGGATGTTTTTATTCCTGTATAAACACAGTTGCAGCATTACTTGTCAGTCTTATGAAGGAAAGGACATGCACCCTTCATTCTTCAGTCACATTTTTTAATGGTGAAACTGAAAGTTCGGGTCCACTCTCCAGGTTTTGGATGCAGGAACAAACGAGAGACTAAAATTTACTCTTAAGCCCCCTCAGCCTATTGGAGGTTCTTTTTAATAGCAGCCGATTAACCATTTTTAAAGTGGACAGTGCTTCTATACTATCTGCATGTAGGTGTTATATGTGGGCAATATGGTACCTTATCCCTGAGGAATTAGGAACAAAACTACGTTGCACTTCTAGGAAACCATGAAAAAATCCAAATGTTATCATCTTTAGTCTCAGTCATTTTAATATGACACTTGGCCTCCCCTTCCCCAAATGTTCCCTTTCACCGTTTCTGCAGGGTTATTGGAAAGTGAAATTTGCAAATGACATGGAGATCTAGACATTTTTATTTGGAGCTATCTTGTGATAAACTGATATTCTGGCTAAACGTAGAAAGCAAATGTGTCTTGGTATTCCAGGCATTATTTCATGTACAAGATGAAAGAGGTAAAGGCTGCTCAGTTCTTATCAAATGGGCAGAAAATTTTTGTAATCCTTCTATTTCATATAATTCCTTAAACAAAAATGAGGAAACCCACTCATTTTTGAAAGGCTTCTTCCAAAAATTAAAAAAAAAAAAAGGTTGACAATTAATGCTCTAGTATTTGGAGAGAGAGAGACACCTTAAAGGAGTTTACTAATGGTTTGTAAATTTCTTCTGTTACTAATAAAGACTTCTATTCCTTAAGGAAATTTGGCAACTAAAGAATTTAATAGTATTCTTTTCCTGGCCATGCCGTGATGGATTTTTGCAATGTAAAAAAGGGGTTATGTATTTCAAATTTAATCAGTGGTTTTCTGAAGTTCAGAATTTCAACGTGTTACCCAGAGGTATAGTTATAGCATGACAGTATTTAGAATTATTCAGGGTAGGCTGTATAGTTTCCTTAAATGGTAAGTAGAAGGAATCACTTGTCATTAATTTGAAAATTAAGGGATAACTTAAAATATTGCCTGTGAAAACATAGCATGCTTTAGTAATATTCTTTTTTCTAATATGTTACAATTCATTTTCTGGTATTTTCTTTGAAAGTTCTCCTTCTCTAGAAGTGGCTTTGTATCTTTACATATTGGGCTGTCGGCATTCCACTGCCTTTGTCTAGGCAACTTGAGAACTATACAGTTCACTGCTGTTGTATTATGAGCATTTCATTTATTCTTAACTTCCCTCGATCGTCTCCCTGTGAAAGATTTCATGGCAAGTTAAGCTACTCAAAGGAAGGAGACCAATTAGGCAGTTTCAGTTTGTGTTATATGTAAAGCAGATGCTTAATAAAATTAAGAATACAATTGAGGCTCTCCTCTCTACCACTTCAACTGTAACTCATATATTTCTGTGTAGAATTAATGCTTCTGACTATTCATTTTCTAAACATAGTGGAGAAGGAGAGGGAAGGGTCCCCTGTGGCTGGCTGAGCAGAGCTCAGGAGCAAGCTCACTCTGTGCCTTTCATTCCCTGCAGGGCTTGCTTTCAGAAATCCTCCGCAAGGAAGAGGACCCCAAGACTGCATCCCAGTCTTTGCTGGTAAACCTTCGGGCTATGCAGAATTTCTTGCAGTTACCAGAAGCTGAAAGAGATCGGATTTACCAGGATGAAAGGGAAAGGAGCTTGAATGCTGCCTCGGCTATGGGTCCTGCCCCCCTGATAAGCACACCGCCCAGCCGCCCTCCCCAGGTGAAGTCTCCTGTCCTCTTTTCCCTTCTTCTCCTTCTCTTTCTTCTTCTTCTTCTTCTCCTTCTCTTTCTTCTTCTTCTTCTTCTTCTTCTTCTTCTTCTTCTTCTTCCTCTTCCTCTTCCTCTTCCTCTTCCTCTTCCTTCTCCTCTTCCTCCTTCTCTTCCTCCTCCTCCTCCTCTTCCTGTTCCGCCTCCTCCTCTTCCTGTTCCTCTTCCTCCTCCTCTTCCTGTTCCTCCTCCTCCTCTTCCTGTTCCTCTTCCTCCTCCTCCTCTTCCTGTTCCTCTTCCTCCTCCTCCTCTTCCTGTTCCTCTTCCTCCTCCTCCTCTTCTTTTAATGTTTGAGGAAGAATCTCAGCAAGAAATTGGAAAGATAGATGAGTAGATATCAATTTTTCTAAAAATAATAATTCATAGGGTTGCTTGAGGAGAAGTTGGTCCCAAATCAGTGATTCTGATATAAAAACAATAAGCTACTAATTAGAGGAAAGAAAATTGCTTTGTGTTGCTTCCTTTTGGAGGTTCTTTGGGGGTGAAAAGCAGTCTTTAAATGGGATGTTTGTCTGAACTACAATTATTAAGTAAAGAAACATTTAAAACTCAACAGGAAAAAAAGTAATAAAGTCAGTTTTATCCCTATGAGTTTTAGAACTGCCATTTGAATAGTAAGTAAATAAAAATAAATAAATAATTCCATTTGTATTTATGCTTTCCAATACGAAGTGCAGCTGGTACCAATTACACATCATCTCGTTTGTAATCTTTCATAATTAAGTTTAATACAATCCTTGAAGGCAGCTTTAAATGGGGCGGATAAGGAATTCCACCCATATTCCCAGAAATGGGCACATTTTCTATTTCCCAAATTTTCGTACTTTTTAGAAAGGACAAAAGTCACCATGCGGGTAACTTTGTGTACGTGCATCTATATTTTAATTTTTTTAAATCAAGTTTTAAAGATAGCCTTATAATTATGAGAATTCAATAATAAAGATAAAAGTTTGATAGTGTATTAGACTTAAAATCAATAGGCAAATATATTTCTTACACATTTATTGCAGGTACAGCTCTTAAAAATAAGGTCAGCTAAAACTGGATAAAAATTGAATATGGAACACAGATTCAAAGTATTCATGTAGTATAATGTCATCCTGAAATCATATCTTGATGTTAATTTCTTTTCATCAACAGTAAAAAAATGAAACAAAACACTTTTCTGTGTATGGAAGTATAGAAAAAGCACATTCAGCACTAAAAATGAAACTACCACAGATCCTTCATCGATAAGGAATAGATACAATATTCAGCCACTTGTTGAAGTTCTTAAGTTCTATGGTATAATGTTATGAAATGAATCTTCTGTAGAAACATCCAAAGTCTGTTTTCTCCATTTTATGTAATGAAAATCAATTTGGTCTTAATGTCTAGGGCACAGACTGTAAGGAAGTCATGGCTGTAATTGTGGATAAGAAAGTCATGTGTCTGTAGCAGAGAAGAATGCTTTCTATCTGCATATATACATATCCACCTGCCTAAACACACAATTATTGAATTTGATCTGTAAAGCCTTCTGTAAAATATTTCTTAAGAGAAAGAATGAGGATATATATATATGACTTTATATGATATATATATATGACTTTATATGGTATATATATATGACTTTTTAAGTAATTAAACAAAAAATACTGTACTTTGGACTTGGTTTAACACTTAGTTTGTGGTGTTTAGAGTTAATACACCATCATTAGTTAACTTTGCTTCCACAATCAACACAGAAGGCCTCTGGGCAAAGAGTTATTTTACTTATCACTTAATCTGCAGTACTAACAAAAGAATTGCTTGCTTAAGATCAGTATGAACTTCAGCATTGAGCTGTTTCTTTTTTTTTTTTTTAATCTATCCAAATATTTGACTTAGTAGTTCCTTAATGCAGTTTTTGTTTTCTAATTTTTCTATGATTGCAGTGCTTTTGTTTTTCTAAATGGATACTGCTGTCCTTATTGATCAAGTTTTTTCTTTAGCCACATTTCTTAAATGATATTTCTTTTCATGTACTATTAAGATACTCTTGGGTAGCTTCCCTATATATGTGTCTAAAGACTATGTCTGCTGATAGTTGGGATAGAAAATATAGTTTATTTTGGCCTGCATTATTGATTAACTGGTTGAGCCACCCTTAGTTATATTTGTTCTCAAGAGGGGTTGAGACCAAGCCCTTAGTTGGGATATCTAGCCAATGATGAATGTATAAGGTATTTAGATACCACAGATTCTTAGTGAAACTCTTTCAAAGGAGAAAAGTTTCTGTTAATGCGATATTACTGGCCATCTAACCAAATTCTGAAATGATTACCTGATGTGTGTATAATTTTATTTCACTGCTATAATATGCATCTTCGAGTATCTTAATTTGCCTCACTGAGAATCCCTTTGCATTACTTAATATTATTGTAATAGAACTCACAACCAGTTTGTTTTTTAACAGTGACTTTATGAATGACATTTTAAGAAATCTTTGATGTATTAAAAGTATTATCAACGTAAAATGAGTACTTAAGATTTGGACAAATGTTTCAAGCAGCCGAATTAGTAGTGTTTTGCAACCGTTGAAATCGAATGCTTTTAAAAGGCAACCAATACACTATACTTAGGGTTTTAATATGCATATTACAAATGATTAAAATGGAAGGGGAAAAAGGACAAAACCACAAATACAGAAACAGACTCTGCAGAATTTTGTCTTTTTTATTTTTAAGTTTTGACAAAGAGGAGTCTATTATTGCATTTCATTTCCTTTTAAATGAAGAGATTCGAAACATATTTTGAGACAAGTCTTTGACTTAGGTTGAACCCAAACCCTGATTTTCTTGACCTGGGCTGAGATCAAGAGTCGGACGCTTAACCGACTGAGCCACCCATTCGCCTTTAAAGAACTGCTTTTTAAAGGCAGAGGTCCCTTGTGGCTCACAGGAGATCTAGACCACCTTTAGGCCCAAGAGAGCTGGATTCTCTTCCAGCTCCTACCCTGTAGAGTTGAGGTCACACGGAAGATGATTGAGATGTCCTCCCCGGGTCATACCAGACTGAGGACCTACACTGTTGAGGAACTCGGATTCTAAATTATATTTAAGAAAAGACTTCCCTGCTTTTAGTCAGGCCCCAAGTTTTATTCCAAGGAATACTTCCCCTGGGAAGATCTAGACCAGCCTCAGAAATCACCACAGCTCTTGTGTCTAGGTGAGATGCCTCTGGTCCAGACCTGTCCCTTGTGCTTCAAGAGGGGCAGCTGTGCCGTGAGCTTTGTCCTCTGTCTGCAGCAGTAGGCTCCAGGCCCAACCTGTTTGCTGAAAGCCTATTTTCATAAGTTACATGTTCTAATTCAAGAAGTAAGAATATCTTGTACTTGATAATGGTTCACAGTTCTCTAACACCTTCATGCCCATGAATTCACTGGATCCTCATACCAATCTTTTGGTTGGAGAAAGAGGAAAAAACCAAATTTAAGGTTGAGTCCGTTTTCACATCCCCTGTTAAGTCTCTTGCTCTTTCTCCTACCTCAAGCCACCTCCTCAAAACACAAACACTTTAGAAAGGGGAAAATGAAACTTGGGGAATTTTTTTGTCACAGAGGATGGGAATTTTATTTTTAGATTAGGAAGAAGAACACATATGAGAACCTTCTCCTGATAGAATACATTAAGTGTTTGACAAATGATCCACTCTTGAAGACTTCAGACAGTTGGGCGTTTCTTTTTTTCTTTTCTTTTTTTTTTTTTTTTAAAGATTATTTATTTGAGAGAGTGAGAATGAGAGAGAGAGCACATGAGAGGGGGGAGGGCCAGAGGGAGAAGCAGGCTCCTTGCTGAGCAGGGAGCCCGATGCGGGACTCGATCCCGGGACTCCAGGATCATGACCTGAGCCGAAGGCAGTCGCGTAACCGACTGAGCCACCCAGGCGCCCCAGTTGGGCGTTTCTGAAATGGTGGAGAAAATAGCCCTTTCCAAACTTTGCTTGTAGGAAAATGTTGGGGGAACCCAAGCCCTCCAAAGCTCCCTGGTCCTAAAGGCTTCTTTTCTTATTATGCTTAGCAAATTTTACAAATGAGTTTCTAAGAGGAATTTGATTAATAATAATTAGTAATTCCTTTCTGGAACTTGTCTGTTCCACAGATCAGTTTTAAGTTGACGATTTCTATTTAGGTGTGTGCTTATTCTGATTTTATTTATGTTTTTAATATGTGTGACTTTTGGAGTTAAGTTAGCACTTTTCTGTTTCCATTAGGACTGTTTGAAAGCCTGTAATTATCAAGTTATAAATTCTACATGAATTACATAATGATTTTTTCTTTATATTTTTATATCTTTCTGTAATTCTTTAGTTTCTTCTAAAGGAAGATGGGATATTTTATAACAGTGCTTTAGAAAATGTAGTAAGTTCATATAAGCAATGTATAATTAATCTAGTAGCTGCACCCTTCTGTCTCTTTCCAACAAAGTCTTCTGGAATATAATTAAACATAGGTTCAGTTATGGGCAGGAACTTAACACTTGATAAAAGTTTTGTTATGAATTGCTTGGCCAGCATGATTTTAAGATCTTACATGCTCATAAAATGCTTCCCATTAGCAGTCACCTTTTAAAATACTAGACTTTTTAAAGTCCATATTTGGAAAATAATTAATGTTGTTCCTAAAAAGAACAGAAAGAAAAGTATAAAAAGATAGAACCATGATATTCAAGACAGTGTTAATATACAAAAATTTGAAAATGGGAACCATTTTCTATCACCAGTAAGAATACCTCAAAATAGGGTGCCTGGGTGGCTCAGTTGGTTAAGCGACTGCCTTCGGCTCAGGTCATGATCCTGGAGTCCCGGGATCGGGTCCCGCATCTGGCTCCCTGCTCGGCAGGGAGTCTGCTTCTCCCTCTGACCCTCTCCCCTCTCATGCTCTCTCTCTATCTCATTCTCTCTCTCAAATAAATAAATAAAATCTTTTAAAAAAAAAGAATACCTCAAAATAGCACATTTCTTACATAACATTACCAAGAAAACATTTATAGTTTGCATACCTTGACAAATTCAGGTTGGATTTGTAAAATGAATGACAAAGCCATTTGCTAAAAATTAGACATTAACGAGCCAGATTTAGCAAAGGACAACCAAAAAGCAGATCCAGCGTGTCTTTAAAAAGTTAGAATTTTTCCAAATAAAGAAATCCTGTATAACATCATGACTTCAGTACAGTGCAGTAATTTCTAAGATAAGCATTAGTGTTAGACAGACTTCAGTTTAGATCTCATGTTACCTTATGAATAAATTTTTGTTTTAGGAGAGTTTTCTCAATTTTAAGATGGGGCAATAATAGTACTTATTCAGGGCTTTTGTGCAGGTGAGAGCTAATGTACCTGAACATGATGCCCAGCATGTGAGAAACAAGTAATAAATGCCAGCCTTTGTTATTATCATAATTATTATTAAAATTACATCAAACTTTAATTGCGTGTGTGTGTGTTTGCGCACATGAGCTATGTGCTTGCCTTGCAGGCAGTTCCTCCTCGATCAAGGAATAGTACGTTCAATCAGGACCACGGTAGAGTTCGTTTCGTGCTGTACATATGTAGTATGTAGCATGTATATAGCATTTAGAGTTCCTTTTCTAGTATGATTTGATGCGTTCAGCAATCCAGGAAGAAACAGAATAGAATTCTCATGGAAAATTTGTGTTCTACTGCACAGTTTTAGGGATATAATAAAGCTGACCCTAGTGCTTGCACCCTCTCCTCACATGGGAGGGTAAAGAGTAGGAGCTCCAATTCCTCACTACTTACCCGGCGCCGCTGTAATGATGGAGTAGTATGCCCTACCTTGATAAAAGCTATTCGGAAAGCAACTGCATTTATTTTACCTCCTGTGCTATTTGCGGAGAAGAGCTGAAGAGTAGTTTGTTTTGCCTGGAATGAACTACTTTATGAATTCCAATGTGTGATATAATATTAAAAGCTAAACCAAGATTAAATAAGATTTTTTTTGTACTAAGCTAAAATAGTACTTAGTAGAGTGAGGTATAAAAGATTTTTGTTTCCATTTTTACCTGGGGAGAAATTCAGCTTTCATATTTTTGAAAAGCTGTCCAAGTCAGTTCCCCTTAAGCAATAGCTTGTGTTTAGGAAAAAATGTGATTCCAGAATTCTAATAGCTTATCTGTGATAAGATATGTATCTGAGCCAACAAGATGATAAAGAAGAGCTTTTCTAAATATTTTTAAAATGAGTAATAGAGTTTTTTTATATTTTAAAAAATTGCTCTTTTTTTTTAATTTTTAAAATTTTCATGTGTATGTCTTTTCCACTTTTGATTATGTTGGCTACTAGGAAACAGTTATTTGATTTTTTTTATGATTTGAAATTTTTTGGTTCAAGTTGTAATTGTTTTATTAAAAAAGATTAAACAATGAAATTTTTAGAAACCAAATCACAGGGTTGAAACAAATGATTATAGTCTACCTCAAAGATAAATTCTTAAACATAGTTTTTACAAAAGAATGAAAATTATTTTAAAAACGTACTGAAACAAGAAGTTTCCAAAGCCTGCTCTCTTAACAATTGCTAAGCAGATGCTACCAAGGAACTATTTCTTCCAATGCACTGGACTTCATGCCCCCATTTCCATAACATTCAATTTTCAAAGCGATTGAAATGGCTTTTCTTCTCTCTTTCATTTAAACAGTGAGAAAAATAGGTATTAAAAGAGACCCCATGGGGTGATCAAATCTATCCTTCTGCCTCAAAGCAAGACCACCCCAGAGCAAAGTTGCGAATCTCACCAAAGCAACTTTGTAGGCAATTTATGGTAATGCGTTAACTCTTCTGGCTCCTAAAGTGGTATTTAGGAGATTATTGCTTCAAAGCCCTGTGTATGTTCTTAGTGGCCTCCAGTCGTTAATATTACCTCCGTTAGTGCCCTTGCTTTCTGGAGCCACAGAGCTAGAAGGGGGACTTTGGAAATCGAGCCTACACACTTGCCATCACTGTCTGCAGCTGAGAGTTTAGCAGTGGCAAATGACACTTTCTGTGTCTTCACTTGGGCCTGTGGTGCACTCATTTCACAGCATTTTCCTTTCAGTGCTTAGAAGGGTAGTGACAAGGTGGAAAGCGCTAGATGCCTCCTCCAGATAAGCAAGAGGTGAGTTATTTTGCTGACTGGCTAGAAGTTAGAAGGCATGTTTTAAAGACTTCTATTCGGGGTGCCTGGGTGGCTCAGTTGGTTGGGCGACTGCCTTCGGCTCGGGTCATGATCCTGGAGTCCCGGGATCGAGTCCCGCATCGAGTCCTGCATCGGGCTCCGTGTTCTGCGGGGAGTCTGCTTCTCCCTCTGACCCTCCCCCCGTCATGTGCTCTCTCTCTCTCTCATTCTTGCTCTCTCAAATAAATAAATAAAATCTTTAAAAAAAAAATAAATTCTCCTATTCACTCTCTTAAGTGCAGAGGATCAAATTCCTTAGGATAACCTCTGCCCGTCTTGTGATACCAAATATTAGGGGGAGAATGAAGTAGACCCGAAAGACTTGTAGCGTGACTAAAACAGTGTATCATTTCATGACAAAAGAAATCCTTCATTTATTCCAAAATGGACTTCATTTTCTATTGCTTATTGTATATGTGAACAGAAACCTGGGTTCTGGAAAGGATCCTAAGAAACATGGTCCTCAGTGAATCATCTGGCTGGGAGAAACAGGGTCCTGAATCTGGTACTTTTCGTTTACATTTTCACCAGTTTCCTAGTGAAAAAGCAACTACATGGTTCATATGTAAATTTTCCAGGCTGGTTCACATAACTGCATAATAAAAATTAAATTTAGAGTTTTAAAAATTAATAACAGTATCAATACATTTTGAGGTTGAGATTTTATTTTTACCCCCAAATTTTGTGTCATTTTACTGCTGATACCTGCTTATCATTATTACCAAAGGCATTGATACTAATTTTTCACTCAAGATTATTCATTTTGAATATATTTATAAAGTCACTGATTATATAATTTGTGTAACTTGCAGTAATGTTCTGTTAAATATTGTGAAACATTTTCTTATTGTCTGGTTCCACAAGTCAAAAGGAAATAGTTATGTACAGGGGTGCCAGGAAAAGATGAAATAATTATACAGAACAGCTTGGACATGCACGTGTAAAATGCAACCAGCCTTTATGATAATTAAGCAAGGCACTCTACCTGTTTCATGGATGGATAGAAGATTTAAATATGCAGCTCTGCAAATGGCTTTGTTATGGAAGATTTTTTTAAATGAAACATAAGAGGAACAGGCATAAAAAAAGAGTCTAAAATTAAAAAGGCCATAGTATGTAATAGCTATTAGGGATGCAACTGTCTGTTAGGCACCGGGCACCCAGTGAAGATACAGCACTGGGCATTATGATTTTAATTGTGAATTTCCTTTGTTAGAATTGCAATGGACAGTAATTGGGAAACAATTAGTTTAGGGTTTTCAAGTCTTTGAAACTATTCTGTTTTCCAGAAAACTTACTTTATGGCATTCTAATTCCTGTTTGTCAGCTGGCAGTGGCTGTCTTATTATAGATGCAGTCACCTGTGACAATGTGACTTTCTTAACTTAAGCAATCTGATCTCGGGGTAATAACTAATGTTGAATGACTGCACTGTTGCTCACCTTGATCATAAAAGGAGCAACTGTGTCCAGTTTGGATGCCGAGCCTGAAAAGCTTCAAAACAATTTGCCCAATGAAAAATGACAGTCACGTTCAAAATGTTTTGTAGGTGAAAACAGCTACTATTGCCACTGAGAGGAATGGGAAACCAGAGAACAATACCATGAACATTAATGCTTCCATTTATGATGAGATTCAGCAGGAAATGAAGCGCGCTAAAGTGTCCCAAGCACTGTTTGCAAAGGTTGCAGCAACCAAAAGCCAGGTAAGAACCTTGGTGAGGCACTGAGAATGTTGATCTGCGATGCCTGTGAAAATTTCATTCAGAGGGGTGTCTGTTTGCAAGATGAACCTGCATTGCATCACTGATAGGGCAAGGTCTCCAGGATCCTTGACAGAGCTCTGTGATGAAACAAAGTGTCGTTCAGATTCAGGGAGTAGATAGGTGGTTTTGTTTCCTCCAACACCCACTCTCCAGACCAGGGATTTCTCAGGAAATCTCAGGGTCAGTTAATAGTTGTTTTCAGAAGAGTATCGTAATGTATAGGCAGTTTCTCAATGTGGTCTATTGTACGGGTACAAGTAACTTGAATTACTATTGTTTCATTATTGCTCAGATGACCTTGATTTCCTTCCTAAAAGACTACAAACGTAATAGTTTCTTCTGTTCCAACTCAGGCATCCACAACTATTAGGTACACTTACTAAAACAAACTGGCGCGCCCGCCACACATATCTTTGCACATTAATGACCTTAGTTTTTCCATAGATGCACGATATATAAACCCTACAAATTGAATTACAGTTAGAAAACCTGTCCAAATCTGATGAATTATAAATGAATAGAATTGAATCGGAAAAGTTACAAGTCCCTACCAAACAAGTTAAAAACATAACAAAGGAGAGATAATGCAGTCCTTTATCAGTATAATGTTCATATATTGAAAATTTATGCTTATCAAAAGCATCAGGGTCATCTATAGGAACAAATTTATAATTACTTATAAACCCTCGTTCAACGCCAAGAATACTTTTTAAAGGACCAGAAGAATACTAAACTGTCTTCCCCTTCCAACAATAGTTGGTAACATTATTAAGGTGGGAATTTAGAGGCAGTCACGGGTCAGGTGAGATTTTAACAACTTGCGATTTTAAACAAATATATTTTCCGGATCATTAATGAACTCTCCTTTATAAAAGAGCCTGGCTGCCGTCAACTTCTGATAACAATAGACAGTTCTGAGAGTATTTACAATATGCTGCATTTACTATACCATACTTTTTTTTTAGCTCTTCCTAAAATTTTTCTCTACTGGCATTAATGGTGGCACTTGATAGGGGTTTTGCTTTAGAAAAGGTTGTTCTTACTTAAGTTATAGGCTGGATGAAATACTTAAGGGATATCTTGGAAATGTTATATAAAAATGATTAAACTCAAGCTGTGGACTGTAAAAATTATAGCTTTATAGGCCACATGCCTGCCTACCCTTCAATCACTGTCAAAGTGATAATTTCTACAATAATATGTTTCTTTTATTGTGAGATTCTAAACATCAAGTGCTGTTTAAACATTAAACTGAATTGTTTATGTTAGTGCTGTACTCAGCGTGTCATACATCAGGCCACCGTAATCTCTCATGGAATGTAAAATTCTGTCATGAATCATGGCTTGTATATCGGAAATTACTGTAATTTTGATTGGAAATTACAGGGCTCTTGAAATGTTTCTAATTATGATAGAATGTTAGAGCCGCTTCAAACCTGTGTGCTTCTTCAGATGTCTTCATTTACATGCCAAGACTATGCGTTAAGGAGAAATGTCCTGCTTTCACTTTGCCCCTCACCCACCCACCCTGCACTTTCTTGTTTTGGCTATTTAGTCTAATTATGATGAGGATCTCGTATTCAGACGTATATTATCTTGCCTTTCTTTCTGATCCTGCATCTTTTCTGACCTGTCCAATTAAATTTATCAAGAGTAACAGACTGTATTGTTACGGAGCCAAACACTTTCTCCAAATCCTGAAAATAGATAAACAGAGAAACTAGACATGTATTATTGTAATAAGGGTCAGCCTTAAAACGAACAAAAATAAATATGAAAACTTTTCAATAACTGTCATTTAATTGCTTGTCATCTGTCACTTAATCCAGTGACACTTCCTGCCTCCCCATTTCCTTTCTGACTATAGCATAGCTCCTTTCAGTTAGCAGCCTCTTCGCTACCTTCATTCTTTCTTTCTTTTAAATGATATCCCCAAATCTGCCCACCTGGCCTGAGTTACTGATTTGGGAACTGTTTAGACAGGGGCAACAATTGGTTGGTAATGTCATGTGAGTGATGTTCTGGTGAGTTTTTTTAAACAGGCTTGCTGTTTGTACCCCTGTCCTACAAAGCTCCCCATGAGTCTCTTTCAACAGTGTCGACTGGCAGCTTCTATGTCTGCCAGGATGGTGTGTTTCCCAGAACCCTTAAAGCTGTAGTTAATCCCCTCATTACTGATTAAGAGAGAATCCAAGGAGCCAGTTGTTGGCAGTGGGGTCAAGCATACTGGTAACTTTCATTCTTTCAAATAGTTATTCCTAACTACTAATATCCTGTAACTTCCTAGCAGAGGATTTTTGTACTTTTCCCTTTGTCGTTCAGTTTAGGTGTCAGCACTACCCTCAGTATGAAAATATGTAGAAAGATAGATGATTACTTAAAAATAAGTGTATATGTCACTGAGAGAAGTCAGACTTAACAAGGGAAAGTAGTCACTGTTTAACTTCTGTTCTGCCATGATTTTTGTGAAGGAAACAGAACTAGCAAACAAACCAAAAAAAAAAAAAAATCTTCAAATCAGACTGACCTTTTCACGGTCAAATTTTTAACTTCTAAAAGAGTTATTTACTTCTGAGATGTATGTGCCACAGCTTGTCAGAGTGAGGCAGAGGTCCCTGAAAATGAAGCGTGTATGAAGAGGGATGAGCTGGAGTCACTTTTATCTTAGCCTGTCTCACTCCATCTGCTTCTGGTCCTCTGAGTTGGCTTACTGTCCAGCGCCATCTTTGTGCTAGACCCCACTGTGCGTTATGTATGACCTACATTTAATTCTGAGTAACCTTTGGAGCTAGCCTTGTTTTCCTCATTTTATACATGAGAGTCACCAGACTCACAAATGGTAGAGCCAACCCGTTTCTCGGTTCTCTTCCTCTGTCCCCCTATTTTAGTATTTCCTCAGGGTTCTAAGAGCTTCAGGACTGAAGTGATACCCTGCTCTGGGAAAGAGGAATTAGGGGAATTGGACTAACTGATTGAGGAAAATGGCTGGAGCTTTCCTTTCTTCATTGACATTTTCATGGAATACAGGTTCTTATCAGCATAGGGTCCTAGGAATCCAGGCTTTTTCATGTCTAATTGGGCTGAGGGGAGGTACATGGTGAGGACTCCAAGTAGGCTATGGTCCCGTCTGTATCACTGGTGTTATAATATTGAGAAATTATTTAACCTTTTTGAGCCCAAGATTCTTTTAACATGGGAGAAGATCATATGCTATAATAGATGCAGAAGAGCTTTTAAATTATACAGCACTCTACACAAATGGATAACATCTTATAATGTGCTAAGCAAGAGGCTCAGATCTCTACACAGAGTGACTTATTTATTATCTCTGTATTTATCTCAAATACTTTTCATTTTAGACTAAAAGGTAAAGCTTTAGGTAGGTATCCTGAGTGGCAGGCGGCATAATCATTTTTTTAAAGTTTCTATAGTCCCAGAATGTTACCAAACCAGACACATCATAGTTGTGCTATGTACTGACTAATGCGCGAAGTAGTTTCAGTAAAAGAAACCAAATCTGTGGATTCCACCATTTCACATGTATTCTATCTTCTCTTTGATGAGTAATAGAAATGAGATTGTTTTTAACTCTAATAGAAATGTCGAATAAAATATGCAAGTAAAAACTGAAGGTAGGCTACTTTTTGTGCTTGAGTAGGAAAGCAGGCTAATGCAAACTTTAAAAAGATGATCTGCTTTAAACATAATGTGAATAGCGACAAATGAATACACTTTATATTCCGGGTATTCAAATAAGCAGCAGTTTTTCCAAGTGAATCATATTGGAATTTTATCAAACATTTAGTCTGATAACATTCAAATAATTATGAGAGCAGAATTCACTAATTTTACTGTTTAAAAAAAATAGTTGATTTGGGTAATAACCATTACGGTATCAAGGTTCAGTTACTGTTCATTGGTTATAGTGTTTTCATATGGGAGATGGAAATGGAATTTTTTCCTTAATGGTGGCAGATGTTGGAATCTAATTTTATTCCACAGCAAACCTCCTGAGAGCTCTGAGACTTAAGGTGTATGTCCAGCAAGGGGACATTAGCCACGCCATAGGCCTCGCCTTGTACATTGAATTGTTACATTGATTTTCATGTCTGCAGAGTGGAGCTTGCAGATACAGTGATGTGGGAGTAAAGGGCTTTGACGGAGCCGCGCCGCATTGCCACTTGTGTTTAGAAAATGATTTCTCTCTACTGCTTTATTGAACAGGGTATTTCTTTTAGGTAAAGTGACTAGATGATGAAAGTTCTATTTGACTGAACATGACTGAATATAATCTTTGGCAGTCTCTACCCCACCAGTGCCGTAGAGTTACAGAACTCTGGATGCTACTACTTCAGCTACTGGATAGGTATGGTCTTAGTGCTTTAAAAAAAAAAAAAAAAGTGGCTTTTGCCTCTGCAAAATAGCACAACCAGTGGAAGAGAGCAAATAATTTAAAGCCTTTTGCTTTTTTCCATTCCCCTTTCAGACACTTTTGTCATTGAGATTCAAAGCCTTGAGTGAGAGGGAGAGAAGAGCAGGGGGCGGAAGAGAAAAGGAAGCTTTGGTGCATCTTTTTGGCCTTTGGGTTTGGAAATTCTTCCATGGTGATTGGAATGTCTTAAATACAAGTAAGATGATACATCACGGATCAGTGGGGCTAGAAATGGGGCAAAAAAAAATGTAATTTTCATTGCCGGAAACAGGAATATATCGTGACAAAACCCAGGAAAAAAAATCACGGAACCATGATTGCACTCTGTACTCCAGCATGTTAGCGAAGGCATCTTTTATTGTTTAGAATTAAATTACACTTCAGGGAAACTACACTCTGAAGCACTGTGCTGATTCATTCTTTTGGAATGTTCATGCAACAGACTTTGCTGCAACAGGATTTCACCTGTGTAGCCTCCTAGGGAAGACACAGAGGAGACCCCTGCAGATGTGAGAGTTACTGTTACTGTTATTTCTGGTGCCACATCCTTTTCTGGGAGTCTGTGGGACAATCTTAACATACTGTCCTCGTCGCCCCTTCTCGGGCAAATCGAGTTTTCTTCAGGCAGGGTCTGGTGACTTCTACACACACTCTTACACACTCTCCATCTAGTGCTTTATTAATTTTTTTAACTGGGTAGAGGTGACTCTGGGGAGATGCAGCTTAGATTTCCCTGAATTGGCTTCCCTGGGGGAGGAAGGGCCAGAGAAGTACTTTGAGGGGTGAGCGAGGAGAGAAGCAAGACAACACCACGACCCCCCCGGGTGTAACCACTTCAGCAACCTGCCCATATGCACTTTAACACCCATGTGGGAGGCCCCTGTGCTGCATTCTTGAATAAGAAAGATGTGGAATTCCATCAATCTCTTGTTTAAGGTGGCCAGTGTTGGTAACCACCTAAAAATCTCTTATGTCTTAATACTGGAAATCCATATTGGATTTAATTTTCTAAAATGCAGACCTATCTTTATATTTCCAATTGGTTGCTAAACAGGACTGTTGAAATCAATGATTTTAAATACACAAATATTGACATACTCTAACAGTTTAAAAGGTACGTGATTGTTACACAGTGTTTTAAGAGCTAGTTAAATTTGTGGATGTGAATATCAGCCTGTCTACATTTTAAAGACAAGCCTATGTTTTATAAATCTAGGGTTTGATCAAGGAGGAACAGAATTAAGTAGAACACTTACTTGCTCATTATATTTTGGGCTAGAAAATCATGTAAAAGGATGTTTTTCCTTGTATATACTTGATGTTTACCTGTTTTAAACAAGTTGAACAGAAGGTTTTCAGTTACCTTATTGCCACTTTCAAATCACTTAAAATTTTCACTTTTCCCTTAAATTTAAAATTAATTCCTTAACATCATATAAATACATTTTCTTCACTGACCCACTTAATAAGTTAACTGTTACAAATGCAGTCATAATTCATTAAGCCCATTTTCTCCATCTTGAGAAAATGTCTCAAGAAAATTTTAGACAGTATTTGAAAGGAATCAGTAGGTGAATATTGGGCTAGCTCTTTATTTTTTTTTAAATTTTTTTCAAAAGGCTTTTGGTTTGTTTTTGTTTTTTTTTAAGACTTTCTTTCTTTATTTGACAGAGAGAGAGATCACAAGTAGGCAGACAGGCAGAGGGAGAGGGAGAAGCAGGCTCTGCTGAGCAGGGAGCCCGATGCGGGGCTCGATCCCAGGACCCTGGGATCATGACCTAAGCCAAGGGCAGACGCTTAACCGACTGAGCCACGCAGGCGCCCCTGGGCCATCTGTTTAAAGAGGATCATCATATGAGGAAGTCCAAGGAAGGTTACCACAAGAGTGGGCCACTTGAGAGTATCTCAGCATACACATTCTAAAGCATGAGTATACCAATTACGCATCTGTAGAATCTGCTTTAATCTGAAGCCACCTTTTGTCCTAAAATGTTAGGGTAAAGTTGAAAAGTGTGGACAAAGAATATTCTGTGAAAGTTCATCTTTCTGGAAGCTCTTCCATGATATGATCAGTTTTGACAGGTGACGAGTGAGTTCTTCAGGACAGGTTCAGGCATCCATAGAATGGGAGCAGGGAAGAGAGCAAGCCCGTGGGATTTAACTCTTAACAGCAGTCGGTCCTCAAACAGAATGTAACTCGCCTAAACTTAGCACATAACTTTAACACTGATAGAATCCTTCAACAAACTACCAAGTTGAAAGGAAAAGTGTTTTCTCAGAAGTCTCCACAGTTGTCTTTTATGTTTTGGGTAGTAAAGGTAGGTTTTATTTTAGCTTTATCTCCTTTTTTCCTCATATGAGAAATGAAAATAAAGGCCCTGTGAAATGAATGAACTATAAAAATGCATTTATGTAAAATGACAATAGAAAAATAGATCTGGAAGAAACTGTACCATTAAAATTTCACATCAGTGAAAGGTGCTAAGAGAAGGATGGAAAAAGTTACGTTGCTAATACGAATCTGAGGTGGATTTTTTTCTGCTCTGCCAGAATACCTTCAGTATCTTAAAAAGTAACCTTTAAGATTATTCATTTTTATAAGTATAGTTGGTAAGCTTTTACACATGCGATTCTTTTGCATGACAAAACACAATGTCATAGACCACTCCTGTAAAAATAAATGTATATATTTTAGAGATTAGCAGAAATATAGCCATCCTGTAATTTATCATGAAATACCTTTTAAAAATACAAGTTCCATCCGCTTGTGGAGTTGCCATACAATTGTTAAATTGATGAAGTTGTCTTTTTTCTAAGTCTTAATCTACTTCTGTTGTATGTTATTAGAGAATCTATTCTTCTTTGATTGCTTGATTCAACAACTCCACTTGCCTTTGTGTATATTTTTTAACAATTCCCTTTTCAACCAGTATGCTTCAGGAATTGGGTTTAAACACACTGTTTCATAAACTGCCAGCCTCCTCGGCCGCCTCAGTGCCTCTGATTCCGTAAATCAGATCATAGGCAGCATGCTGTCATATAATAAGGTGTCTGATCCTTATTACCAGTTTGTTGATGCACAGACTCCTTCAAATTGACCATTGCAACACATGGTTTCCCCTGAAACTAGCTGTGATAATTAGCGTGGTTCTAATGAGACAGAATGTCACTGATCTTGTGCTGAACTGTCGAGTATCGGCGCTACGGATGGGAACTGTCAGAGCCTGCCATCTGTGACAGCGCTTGGCATATTCCAGTGGCAAGGTAGAGCATGCTCAATAGAGTATTTTCAAACAAATGGCCCTTTTCTTGATGAGGGCTCTGTGTTCTGCTCAACTGGAAGAATGTTTGCCCCAACTTTGGCCTACACTGCACCCATTTTGAGATCCAAATGCGAATAAAATTTTAAATCCCTGTTCTGTGTTACATAAGAGAAGAATCTTTTGTTTAGCAGGTGAATTTTAAGTGGCATTCCTTCCCCTGATTTTTGACTCTCCCACTTGCCCCATATTGTCAGTGAACAGTCAAACATTTACGATACTCTTCCCAATTTTAAAATTGCCTTGTTTAAAAGAGATTTGCTGGGAGTTGGGATGGCTCTTGGTGACGAAGCAGTCTGATTTGATGGAGAGGAAAGGGGAAACGAAAGAAACAGCCCCAAATGTGTATAGAAATACCCAAGTTGAATAGAAGAATTAAAATGGACAGGACATTTAGATCTATAGGCTCCAGAGAGAAGTAGAGATTTTTTGCTAGAGTAGAAGTCCAGCGCTGCTTATCATTCCAAAATATGCTTTGTTGCTTTTTATTTCCTCCTCTCTGGCAGACCACACAGGGCTTGTTCTGAAGAACATTTTCACTAATCTGATCAGGCAGCCAAATACGCCGGGAAAACTGCTTTAATGATCCCACTAATTACCTCAAGTCAATATGAACTGTATTATTAGACTGAGGGAAAATATTCCATTAGGTCTCCCCCTTGGGAGTTTCTCCGCTTTGTGATGTCACTGAAGCCTTCACCCTCTCGCTTGTAATTAATTTTATTTACACACGCAGGCACGCACAAGGTCACACCTGCACAACCGGCGCTGGCCAGGGAGCTCGTGGCACTCCGGCTTAATCAGATCTGTCATAATTACCATTCTGCATGTTTCTGACACACGCTGTGAAATATTTCAATTTAACTGCCGCTACCAGCACAACCAGATGTAGTGCGAGTGTGGCTGCATTGGAAATATTATTCCTCAGGATAAACTCTCTCCTCCTCCTTTTTCCTCCCCCCCCCCCTTACAGCTAATGTGGCACAGAAGCTGATGTATCCTGTAAATCTTGAATGCAGCGCTAGATTGATAACAGGCGATTAGACAGTTTAACCACAAACAGCTTGTTCATTTTTCACAAATGAAAACCACATGTGGTGTAACTAAAATTTCAGGCCCTTTTTTTTTTTTTTTAGAGTTGGGGTATGTGTGTGTGTTGAAGATGTGCTTAAATAAAAATAAAATGCAATGAAAAGAAGTTAAGTGTCTATAAAAATGGAGAAGTTGCCTAGTCTTTTCCAGGTTATTTTATCAAAATCCTTATCAAATCCCATTTTTGGCACTTTCACCAAAACTCGAATGAGAGAAAGATTCTGTTGGACTTTCCATTATTTTCTGTAAGATTTATTTTGGATGGGAGAGATAATATCCCTCTGGTCTATCCCTTTGTATTTTTTTCTGTGCTAAACCTTTTATTTGAACAGGAGTTCTGAAAGAATATTTTACTGTTGGGCATGTATAGATTTTAAAGGTCAGTCTCCCTGTTTTTTAAAATGAAAAGTTGTTAGTTTAGGCTTTATGGTTCTATCCCAGACAATTAAAAAACAAAATGGACTCAATCAGGAAATTTATTTCTTAGAGATGTTTGTTGATATGCAGAATCAATCTGAAAGGTAGAGTTCAAAACCAGTGAATTCTGTTTCCATAGAAATTTTGGAGATAACCTGGCAGAAAGTATAGGCTCACTGGGTTACCATATAAGGCCAAAGTTATCACCAGTCTCAGAAGAATCCAGCCATAAAGAAATTAAAGTATTGGAGCCATAAGAAGGTAAATAAGCTGGTAGAAAACTAAAATTAAGAGAGGAGAAAGAAATAGGATCAGTGGTGAGTTAGAGCCATACCTCTAGAGAAGGTTCACCACAATCCACTTTAGAGAACATTTAAAACCATAGCTATAACCTAGTTAAATGTCTTTTAATGCCAAATAAAAGACACTCCTTTTATCTTTATTTTTGTTTTACTCCTTCAGTTATGAACCTCTCTTGGAAGCTTCCTAGGATTCTGTGGTGATTCCTGTTAAATGATAAGAGGTGCCATTTCCCATAGACTGTGGGTTTTTTACCCTGTTCCCTTAGTTTATTCATTCCCCCCTCTTCCTTAGTTATTTTCTTATATTAAACAAACAAACAAACAAAAAAACTTCACTTCCCAAGTTTTTTTACCAGAACTTTTTTTCCCTTTACCCTGGCTGTTTTCTCTGTGTTTTGGGTTTGCTCCAGGATATCTTCCAAATTTGAAATTTAACATTTTTCTGCCTCTTCATGCTTTCTTCTGGCTGGACTATCACTTTAAAGAAAAAAAAATTGTTTGCCTTTTAGTTAGAACCCTTCTCCCATCTCAGATGCTAAGTAGTTCACACAGTTAATACCAAATTATTAGATCAGTTGCTTCTCACATTCTTCATCTGCCTTTATAGTCATTTTGCAAGATGCAGATATTGTGGAAGATCTGATTCAACCCCACCTCGGTGATCTGTCACAACACTATTTCCTGTTGAATACAGATGTCCCCTCAGAATCCTTCTTAACACAAAGGTGAAGGCATCGGTCAGTGATCATTAGCTCAACCCACTGCTGCTTCAGTCACTTGTATTTTAGGATTCCCAAGAAGAGGTTTGATATACAAAGCATAGGTGTATGGGGATGAGTCCAAGAAATAAGAAAAGTGGAGGTTAAAAAAAAAAACAACAAAAAACCCTATACCTTATGACGTTATTGCTACTGCCTTTGCTTTAATGACCTGGAAGTTTTTGCACAGCTACTTCAAGATATGTTAGTGATAAGCCAGCATGCAAATTGAATCACATCTTGCAGTCATTGGTAGAGCTCACCACAGAAAGGAAACTTAACTTATTCCTTAGCAAGTCAAGATTTCATTAACATTCTGAAAAATCATCCACTAGTTTTCCACGTTCGCAAACTTTTGTTTTTGTATGTTAGAATTTCTTTGTTCCCAGCACACCTGTTGATACAAAAGGGAACAGGAAGGAGAGAGAAAAAAAAAGTTACTGTTAGGGATTGCCATGGTATGTACAGAGTCTAATAATATTCAATATTTTGAGTATGAGGGAAGAGCATATCTTTTCATTAAATTTAATTAGACTACAAGAATCCCATTGTTCAAAAAAAGATTATAATTTTCTTTATGGACCCCGCTAGATCCCTAATAAAAGGACAGTTTTCATGTATTTGGTAACAAATCATAGTTGAAGATCCAGCAGAAAGTAGTTCAGAAAACTCTATCGTGCCCAACTCTGTCCACTTTCCCTAGCACTGTGCAGTTGTTCTTCTGCAATGTTCTTGGATCCTCATGAAAATGTACAGGAAGGAGAATTGGCTCTTTGCCATTTTCTTTTGGACCCGCCATTTGCATTTTTCGTTGTTGAAATCATCAATATCATTTACAGTGTAGCTCACCTTTGTATTCTGAAGCTGACAGGAATGGGAGGGCATGTTCCTGAATGTCTATGTCAGATAAAAATAAGGTAATGGTAGCTAACTGACAAACTGACAGATGGTTTATATAACAACTTGGACATAAACTTCATCTTTCAGAGAAAGCATTGAGGATTGCAAAGAGTGGTGATCCCAGTTCCACCGCTCTCATGCTGTGTAGCCCCAGGCAAGTCGTTTAACTTCTCAGGCTCTGAACTTCCCCTTCAGGAAGGTAAAATAGGTTGGGTCAGATTATGTCTAATGTCCCTTGCAGTTTCAGGTTCTGTGAGTTTGCTGCTGAAACAGGTGTACATGTGTGAAAGAGGATGCTATTTTGATTGAAGGTACCGACGACAGGTGTGTTAGTCTGAAAATGAGTCACAGAGGAGGCAAGGTTTTGAATAATGAAAGGGCTTAGTTTGGGGGTTTGGACAGACCAAGTGCTATTTTGGGGTCTGTAGCCAAAAAGCATTCATAGGTGGATATATGGGATTGTTCATACACTGATTGGGATCCAGTGTATGAACTTCATGTTATAGAGTGTGAGATGAGCTGAAGGTTGATGTAAATGCATCTGAGACTGGTTATTACACACCTGGATGACCTCTCTCTCTTTATCAAGGACCTAGCAGAACCAGTACAGTATAGAGATGAGATGAGCTCCGTTTAGTTGGGGAATGGGCTTGGCTTAATATGCGGCGGGGCGGTGGTTGCCACAAAACAGTGTGACTTGAAGGGTTGCTGAAGAGTTTCCTCCTTAAACACATTCTTCCGTTTGTTTTTTTAACTGATGCCTGAAATTCTACCTTTAACATTTCACTATTTTTGGACTGGTATAAGTCTTGGGAAGGAGAACACTTTGAAGAGGAAAAAATTATTCTCGGTCCATGAGAAATCCCAGGTTTGGAAGAGGTTAATGAAATAAGAAAAACGAGTCAGGGAATGACAGCTCAGTTGAAGGAATATCTTGAACCCCATATTTCCAAGTTCATAAATTGGTACCTGTAGCATTGAATAGCTGCTGAGGACTGCCCATTCCCAAATGTCTCCTTTAAATGTTTACCCATTTACTAATGGTACCAATACGAGTGCTACTTGTTAGGGTGCTACTTGGCTGGTTCATTGATGGAGTATTTGGTGGTTTAAATGAAATGCAGATTAGCTAAAAATAAATTACTTTCAATAAGGTCAAGGAAGTGAAGGCTGTAAATAAAATATACATTCACAAACAGACAAATGCTATTAGGAAATCCAGCTCAGTCCATGCCAAGCTGTTACTGTCTAAATTGCCTTCTTTCTTCCTGGCTTGCAATTAATTTTTGCTTGTGTGTTTGGAGATTGGGGGAAGGGTAATAGCCTAATGGGTAATGATTTTATTTTAGTATTTTGATTAAAGAGACTAAATAACTTGGACCCTGGATAACCATAAGGACTAAAGCCTTATCCATCAAGCTCAATTTCTAGACAGAAAGTTGCATTATATTTCTGGATAAATTTAGCTTTGTGCTACCTATAATATATAGTGAGGAGATGGTTGTGTGGGAGTTATTTTCTACCTATGCCCCCCCCTTACCATCTTCCTATTCACTTTTTTTTTAACCCTCTACTTGACTAGACTCCTTCTGTCCTGTCCTCAAATCTTAAAGGCAAATACTTTAAAACCATTTGCTCTTTGAAAAGTGGTGCTGAGAGCAAGGACCATTATTTGATTACCTCTGGTTTCCTAACCTTTGCATAGCTCCCCACACCCCATGGCGTGCCCAGGTCACTGTTCTGTTCCTTTCCCTGCTGCCATCCTCTGTCTGCCCTGCTACCTTATCCCCTTCTGTTTGGGAAACCCAGGTGTCTTTGGAAAACCTCGTTAGTGTTCCTCTTCTGACAGAATTTCTCAAAGGATAATCTGCTAATCTTGTCTGCCTTTACAGTTACTTGGATGGTATGAAGTTAACTAAATTAGAATATGGTTGCTTTATTCATGGTTGTAAACCCATTTTCTGAGTTTGTAATAAGACCAGGGAAAAACAGTGAGGTCCATATGTGGTAGTTCAACTGTTAATCAAAAATGTTTAAGCTGTCAAACTGTTGTTTTATGAATGAAATCTCCTCCAGCACTGAAATAAATCAAAAGTCTTCCCCCATTTTGGTCGACTTGAGGATTGGGTAAGGGTGGGCATTCTTATCAACCATGGCACTATTGACATGCCCTGATGGAAACCTGGGGCTCCTCAGGGCACAGTCTGGGAACCATCGTACTAGTGATTAACTATTTCCCTCTAACCCATCCCTAACAGGCATGGTCCTTTAGTGGCAAACAACAACAAAAACAAAAAACAAAAAACAAAACCCACAAAAAACCCAGGAAATTGGTTCCATGAATCCATAAATACCAGTTTCCTAAACTACTTGGGGCTTATATAAGATAGTTCTAGAAAAATATTTGAAATATATGTGTGTATATACACACATGCATGTGGGGTGGTGGGAGTTCCTAACCTGTGGCCCACCTTCCCCCAAGGGGTCTGTGAATTTGGATAGAAAAAGAAATCTTTATTTTCATTAACATGTTACTGAAATTTAACATTTTATTCAATTATCAATATGGGCAATAAATCACAGTCGTATTAACAATAGGTATGAATTTGTCATCAGTAAAAACCACAAATATTTTCACATCACATTACGTATTGCAGGTATCTCAAAATATTATCTTTGCTCATCACTATAAAATTACAGTAGTTATCAGATCTGTTGTTAGAGCTTGTTATTTAGCGTGTTAATAAAGAAGCATTTATATTACTATAGCACAAATTTTTGATAGCTGTATTTCAGCATAACTGGTTGTCTTCATAATCTTATGTATTTTATTTCAGGCACATAAAAACATTGTTCTGGAAAGGCATCATCTGTGGGCTTTACCAGCTTGCCAGAAGGGTCGATGGCACAAAAGAAATGAGATCAATGATTAGATCAATTAGATGTGGGGGGGGGGGGGAATTACATATTTTTTCTAGTACATTAGTGGAACAGTTCTTGAATTTACCAGGGAAATGTTTGTTATTTATTACTTTGTAGTATGCTTATTTTTCAAATGCCTTTCACTTCATAGCACGTAAGCAAGGGTTAGAGTCATTGCAGTAACATTTACAACAGCCGCAAAACCAGAAAGCTGATCGGCAGCCTTTTCTCCAACATTCTGATGCCTCATACAGTGTAGGACTTTGTGAGAGAGGGAGGGCCTTTGCCCTTCGACTAGATACTTTGTGTCAGGGAGCCTCACCTTTAATATCAGCTTTCATCTGAAATGTAAGCTCTTCTTCCCTCACTGGACTCTTAAGTGCTGGCAGGAATGACTCCCTATTATCTCTGTCCCCACATTGGGTGGCACATAGATGGCACTTAATAATTATTTGTAGAAGGAAAAATGATTCAGAAGCATATTTCATCTGCTCTCAGTTTTGCCCTCACAAAACTCAGCACATTCCCGGCACCTGGGTGGCTCAATTGTGAAGCGTCTGCCTTTGGCTCAGGTCATGGTCCCAGGGTCCTGGGATCGAGCCCTGCATCAGGCTCCCTGCTCTGCGAGAAGCCTGCTTCTCTCTCCCTCTCCCACTCGCCCTGCTGGTGTTCCCTCTCTCGCTCTCTCTGTCAAATAAATAAATAAAATCTTAAAACAAAACAAAACTCAGCACATTCCTAAGGGAGTCTGGGTGGGAAGATGGGGAGCTCTGTGCTCAGAAAGACAGAGTAGGGGCAGACTCCTGTCCTCTTCCTTTTGGGGCGCTCCCGGAGCCTACCTTCCCCAGGTATAAAACAGGATCAGTGGTCATGAGGAGTGACTGATATGGCCTGTGCAGAGAGCCCAGCCTCCCTTGTCTCCCTTTATTGGTAAAATTATAACCCAGCCCTTGTCACTGGGATCCACATGATGCTTCTAGAAATATTTATGCGTTCTTTTTTTGAAGTGTCCTTGTGAAGAGATTTGAGTCCCTCAGTTAAGCCAACTTCTGATTAGTAGGTTTGCATAATGGATAAAATGATGTGGGTTTTGGCCACAAAATGGGTGTTACTTTATCAGCAAAATCATAAGCAACTCGGGAGCTCATAATGACCCTGCCCGCTTAATTGTTCCTCTTAGGATACGAGTCCCATAACTTTTCCAATCCCAAATTGCCTTCCCCTGGTTTTAAAAATTCTTTGTTATCTTTCCTAGGATATCAGAGAGGGAAGATTTAAATTTTTAATTCCCAGCCCCTAAATATGCATAATGGGACGTATAGCTCATTCTAGGAGATATCTGCAGTGTTGAAAAGTTTCATATAAATCAATTAAAAATGCACTGGCAGAAATATTTGTTAAAATAACCTGCAGTAAGTTATTTCTGTAAGCCAGCAAACCACTGTATCAGGTAAATCATCACCTAAAAATGATTTCATTTTATAAGTTCAAATTTTTATAGTTTTTTTTTTTCTTAGCGCATGGCATATGTGGAGATTCAGCAACATTTTTTTCTTGATGATCTTCACAATTTTGAATAGAAAAATAAATACTGTAAAATTTTATTAGTGACTTTAGGAGGCAACATGTTAAGAGATTTGCTTCGTAACATTGCCGTATAAGAGCACATATTTATTTGGATTGAGGGGTTGGGGAAAAGTGAAGTTTCCCATTAAGCTTCTTTAAACAATCGATGTATTTGCTTTTGACTGAAGCCTTTAATAGTGCTTCCCTGCCTCCTTAAACCTAGTAAGCTGAGCTCAGTTGGAATCTTATTTTTTGAAATGCAACATCATTATAAATGCAAGTTGTTGGACTTTGCTACGATACATGATATCCTCAGGAATAACGAGATGTGTACAGTTCCTTGCCCCTAACTAAAGGATCCAGATTGTGCAGTTTTTATACCTTTCTCTCTCCCCGAACTTACTGCCACTTCAGTGTTAACAGGGAATCCTTTGCTTCATTTTTACACTTACTCATTGAAGTGTGAGCCTCGGGGCCTGTCTAGGCCCTTTGGGTGAAGGAAAGTGAAGAGGATGCCATTCAAAGGGCTATTTGTGTGGACGTTTGTTTATGGTAAATGTAATTCAGTTGAGATGGGGGAGGCCTGGATTAAAGAAACCCATCAGCGTTAGTTCATGGAAGAAATGCTGAGGGCCTGAACCAGAGCAGTAGGAATGGAAAATAAGGAACCAATTCAAGGAACATTCTGAAGGAGTAGAATTGGCAGGAATTCATGATTGTTCTCTTATAAAGCAAACAGACAAGAAAAATCAGATTTTTAATTGAAGCTGTTTGCTATTTTTTTATTAAAAACAGCTACTATAGAAAAATTAAAAAAGGCAAGCATAAAAACATAAGAAAATACCTATAATCCTAATTAACAAAAGATAGCCTGATTTATGTTCTTTATACACACACACGTATATGTATGTATACACACATATATGTGTGTACATGTATATGTCTTACATTTATTCAGATACTATACGTACTTTTTAATTCCCTACTGAGACATATTTAAGTTATATTCTCCTTTTGCTATCACAGATAATGCTAACATGAACATTATTATAGTTAAATATTTGTGTACATCTTTAATTATCATTTATTTAGGATCAGTTCTCAAAAGTAGAATTACTGGATCAAAAAGCCTTTTGTGTTTTGAAGGTGATTACTAGACATTTCTATATTCAACATTTCCACATTGCCTTTCAGTAAGATTATACCAATTTATACTTCAAATAACAGCCTTTCAGCTCAGGTGACTGGGTGGGTGGTGATGCTATTAATTGAGTTAAACTACATCGGAGAAGAACCTAGTCTGTAGGAGGAAGATAGTGGGTTCAGGTTAGGACATGATAACTGATTTCTTTTCATTAACTCTCTAGATAGTCAAATTCCTTTGGATTATCTTTGTGATAATGACAACAACAATAATAATAGTAATGACATTCATCATAACGTTACTGTGTGCCGATCCCCTTGCATGAATTGTCACAAACCCTATGAATAGTGGTAAAATTACCCCCATTTTATAGAGGAGAAAATTGAGGTCTAGAGCATTTCAATAACCTGACCAGGACTAGTAAGTAGTAGAATAGGAATTCAAATTAAAACCCAGGCTTTCTTAACAAATGGATCTTAGAAGTACAATATGTATAGGAGGTGAGGTCCCAGGAATTAAGTATTCTCAAGAAAGTCCAATACGGTAAAGAGTTATAGCAAAAGAATGGTGGGCATAGTCAGTTCAAAAAGCACTCGACTACCTATTTTTCTTGGTATATCACTAATTCATCTCCCTCTTTTTTTCATTATCCACCCCATTTTAAATACTGCCCATTTTTCAAAGTCAAGCCAGTATCACTTTAAATCAGTAAAGACGTCCTTGACCACTCAGCCCATCTCTTCTTCCTCGCCACTTGGATCCCACTTGGTGTTTGTCCATCATTGACCTTTATCATGCACTGTCTTTAACTGGTAGTTATTTTTGAATGCTTCCCAATTATACTGTGAGCCATTTTAAGGCAAGTACTTTCAATTAATTTCATCAGACCTTTTTGTAAATATCAGGAGCCAGGCACGGGGCTGAATGTGTTCTATTTCATTTGTACCAGCCACAATCCTGCAAGATTAATACTGTCTGTTCTTTGTAGAGGAGGATCTGAGGCTCAAAATGGTAATTTGCTCAAGTTCATGTACATAAACTCCTATATGGGATATAACCCTTTATCGATATACTTAGGTGCTTGAGCATGACTTGAAGGAGAGTTAGTATTTGGATGGGCAGGAAAAAGGAGAAAGGGGTTTCCTGTTAGTATGAAGAATGGAGAATAGAATGTGGGGAAATGCTGGGCAACAGCTAATAAATAGTCCAGTGAATTAGGACATGAATGCAATTGGGAGCGGCCTTCAGGGCACCTCTAGGGAGTGTGAGCATTTCTCTATAATAGGAAGCCTTCGAAGGTCATTTTGAGTAGTTAAGATAACTTTGGCACTTTGAAAACAGAAGACCAGAGCAGTGATTTTCATCCCAGCATCTTTTTTCCAAGGGCATCTCAGGGATGGCTTGGGGGATTCAAGAAAGCTTAGTTACACTTGTAATTTATCTGTCAGGAAGTTCCATAGGCTAAATTAAACATCATATTTATTTGCTTCTTGTAGGCATCACAACTCTATACGATAGCACTGGTTCTCTCATTCTTCACTGAAGCTCTAGTCATCATTGGTGTACTTTTTACCCTGAGTTAAGAAAAGGAATGATTACTTAAAAGTTTCTTTGTTCAGAAATCGAAATAATTGTCCATCGGAAGTAATTAAAAAGAATGTTTGGTGTCTAAGAGCATAACTCAAAGAAGAAGGGTCCCAGACTGACCAGGCATTGGTGGACAGGTGGAAAGGAGAAGATGATTCCTTATGATAGAAACAAGGCTAAAATTGATGAACCTTGGGAGTACTGAGTTTTCTGTTTTTTTTTTTCTTGAGTTTTTTTTTTCTTCAGTTTTCTGTTTTTTAACGACACTAACTATGGAGAATGAGGAGAGAATAAAAACTTAAGTAAGATATTAGAGTGCCAGCGTGGCTCTCTGTTGGTTGAGCATCTGACTCTTGGTTTCGGCTTGGGTCATGACCTCAGGGTCCTGGGATTGAGCCCTGCATCAGGCTCTGTGCTCAGCTGGATTCTCTCTCTCCCTCTGCCCCTTCCCCACTGCTCAAGCACACGTGCTCTCTTTCTCTCTCTCTAAAATAAATGGATAGATCTTTTAAAAAAATTTAAGATATTAAGGCACAGTGTGTGTAAATGTTAAACAGGAGCCAAATCATATCACTGAAACAAAAAATTCTTTTTACCAAGCCCATATTCAAGCATCAGGCATGTAAGCCAGATTTTTTGTTTGTTTCATTTAAGCTTTGAAGAAACTATCTTGAAAGAAGCTTAGTTTATGAAGTATAAGAAAAATTAAACTTTTAAGTTAGATATCTTCCAAATCTAATGTTTTTAAAGGAAAATTCAGCCTTTCTTTGGAAATTCCGTTTCAAATTAAAGATTATTTTCTTGCTAGTTTATCTACAGTTTCATGCTTTTCTTTTCATTCCTCCTCTTTTTCCCTACTCAGATTCTCTCTCCTGAAAATATTCTTTAAACTGTAAGATCTCCTTCCCAACAACCTTTTTAAGTGTTTAACTGTTTTTATCTACTCTGGCCAGATTGTCATCTGATAATCTTACTATGGATCAAACAATCTGTAGCAAAAGAAAAAACACTATATTTATGTGTGCCATAAAGTCAGTGGCTTTTAAGAAGGTAGAAAAGAGGGGAACACAAAAACCACTTTCATTTTTTTACTTGCTTAAATTTTAAGCAAAATTGCATAATAAAAATTATTTACCAAATGATTCTGATTATTCAAAATTCACTAAATTTTAATGGGAGCTTTTCCTCAGATTGTATGAACACAGACCTCCAGGAAAAAAAAAAAAAAAGAAACCTCCAGAAACTCTGCTAGATGTGTTTAACCTCTTAAAGACAAAGCAGCAAAAATGGACTCATGAGAAGTTTATGGGTAGCCGTTGTCTGTCCTATTTCCACAATATGGAAACCCACAGATTTTTGGCTAAGATACTAAGTTCCTTATATAACCTGGAAAGAGAAGTGTAAAAATCATAATAATTTTTAAATATCATGACTGGTTTTTTTCTTTTCAGTAAATACAAGTATCAGAAACCATGCCTTGAAAATAAATATATTTGGGGAATACACACACACACACACACACACACACACACACACACACACAAATATCCCATTTAAATATGTTTCTTTTTAAGTAGTCTCTACACCCAACATGAAAGTTGAACTCACAACCCTGTTTCTTTTTAAAACCCATCTTTAAATAAAATGGGTGTAATGTGCTACTTTTAGCATGAAAATTTATTGGTACGACTCTGTTCAAACTTATTTCCCATGTTTTCTTTTAATAAGACCACTGTTAACTTAGCAGGAAAAGTTACTCATAGCACCTGCTGAGATTCTCTTCACTGTACACAAAGTAGATGTTATTAAACTGGGGAGAAAGATTAATGTATTTCCTACTAATTCCATAGAAGAGAACATGTATCTTTATTAATGTTAATGGTGGGGGCCTCTCATTATGTTATAGAATAATCTGCTTTAGCAAAGGTTTTTCTTCTGAAGAACTTCATAACATTTAAAGGTTAATATGTTAGGTAAAGAACAGTATCTTAAGTGTTTTTATTACAGGACATGATGGGATGGTTTTTATTAAATTATATGATGATTTGAATGGGGAAGAAGAAAAAGTGCATCGCTTCTTGCCCTCAACTTTAATGCCTTTAATCAAATAATGACCTTCTGGAAAATAGTTAATTTTGAGCATTCGGAAAGATCAATACCACTTTGCCACCAAAAAATGGCCTAGACGATGAAATTTGATGTATTTAAAGTATCATTTCACCCTCTTAACCTAGTAAATAATTTAAAAATGGTTTCAGTACTGCTTTGCCACTGTTCTGTTTCTCACTGTTTGAAGTGTGATGATTGTTCTTGAAAAAGAGGGTCGAAGTTGGTACGTGAAGCATCCAGGCCTCAAACTTGGAAGCTGGGGTGATCCCCTCCATGAGGCCTTGTGTGTCTCTGCATTCGGGCCCCCAGAGAAGTTCATGTGTTAAGACTCTATTTGAGGCAGCGTGTGTTAAAAACATAAAAAGTGTGAAAATGGGACGCTTCTGGGATGTTAAAGGGGTGGCTTAAAACATCACTAGTCACTTTGCATCTTTGTGATATCTTTAAACCTTCATGCTAAAGGTGAAAGATTCTGCAACTCTGACAATTAGAACCCATTTTTCCCCCAGCTTATAGAACACTGATATGAAATCACCCACGAGTGCCGACAGCTTTGTAAATAAAAAAAAAATTGCCCTCTATTAACATGTTTGTGGGCAGATTAAAAACTGTCTTCATTAGCATAAGTAACACGGATTCTTTTAAAAGTAGAAAATTATTTGCTGAATGATAAATTGCTAGCTTTATAGTTAGTTGTTGTTGAAAATGTACTCATTCAAAATGCCTGGTGTAGTTTAGTCTACAATACTGAATTTTTTGTGTTGGAAGTACTATTTAATGGATTATGTACTTAATCCTTGTTCCTACTACTTGCTAAAATGTAATTCATGCTTTCCACTAAAATGTTTGTATCAAATACCTCCCTATTTAGATTGATTTCTTTTAATATCATATATTATTATGCTATATGCCCCAGAGATTGGAACAAAATACTCCTGCAAATAACACATAAAAGATGAGGGTGAGGGGAAATAAATACAGACTATAAAATGTTTTGCTTTTTAGAACTCAAATTATCCTTCCGTTTCTTAAAATGTATTTTTCCTTCTTCGTTGCAGCAAGAATTGTCATTTTCTTTCTTTCTTTTTTTTTTTTTTTTAATAGCTCTTGGGTTTAAAATGTATATGTACATAACAGTAAGAGATACATATCTGTATATTGTATGAAATGACTTTTTTTTTCCTCAGAGAATACTGAAGCTTCTTTTCCCCTGGAAAGCTAGTTGTGTTATGTACTCCCAGCTTTGTCACAGAACGAGCTCTTGGAAGGGTTCTCTTTTTTACATGCGTGAGGCTGTAGAGGTACAATAAATTCATTCAGGAAAGGAGGTTACTTCTCTGCCTCAATTAAAATCATTGCACACCCCTTCTCTGTTAAAATGTTCAAAGTGAATTGACTTGAATTAATTGTTCTAAAAAGAGTGGAGTAGAAATCAAGGATTGAGTTTGGTTGGAAATTAGCAGCTGAGAGATGAAGGTGCCAGGATTTTTATTTAAATGTGGTACAACAAGATTCTGTCAGTAAAGCACATCATTAGAATATTGAGTTTTAGAACTGCTAATTTTTCCTTTAAAATGAGCATACAGTCATGTGTTTCATGGACCATAATAAATTGCCATTGTGTTGTCATTGAGTTTGTTTTGCTTTTTTTCAGTACTGGTTTGGCAGTCATTCTGCATTTTCTCTCTTTCCTTCCCCCCCCATCTTACTTTTTTTTTTTAATAGATTCCTCACCGAAACCAGTCAAACGAATGTTATTTATTTCATGCAGTCTTAGGTTTAGCATCTTCACCATTTTCTTGCTTACGGTAGCAAGACATTTGCAGATGGTTCTTGGTTACTATAAAGTACATAACAGTATTTCCTTTGTGGCAGATGGATTTAAGACTTTTAGTTCTCAATAAATGTAGGTTTACAATACATAACTTTACAGGATTTGTGTTGTATATAACAGGTTTGAACATATTATCTCAGAATTCATCTGCATGGCATTTTCAGCTTATTCAGGGTTCATGCCAGTTTTTTTAAGTAATAGGGGGAGCGCTGTGATTGATAGCAACAGCTCAAGGCGTGATTTTGAATAGAAACAAAGGGTTTAGAACAGAAGGTGTCAAATTAAACTTCGTCAGTTTGAAAAGTAGTAACATCCTGAAAGTTTTACTAATTTATTTACATGTGGCTACTGTTTATATTTTGCCCTCTTTATATGCAGTGTAATGTTGCTTGGCAAATTTACTACATTTAAAGTTTAGGTTGTTCCTTGTACCATTTTAGTTTTCTGAGAATGGATCAGTCTCATTATTTTAAGGCTGTTACTCTCCTGTCTTTTCTACTGTACAGAACAGTCGTGATCTAATTTAATTTGGGAAGCAGCTCACTACTCCTGTCTATGGTCTTACAATATTTCAAGTCCCAGAGACCGCTCTTAAAAATGTAATTACGTTCACATTTTGCAACAAAGTACTGCATTTCATTTCTTGTCTCTCCTCTACCAAGTAAATCTATACATTTATCATTTAAAAACCAATACAGTACTTAGGGGAATCATCATTATTTGTCAGATATTACAATATTCTGACATGTTCATTGTCTTACCAAGTTTATTTGCTCTAACAATATCACTTACGAAAAAGTGACCTAGAAAAAGGTACTGGGGAATTAGAAAGCATTTGGCTTTTTTAGTCACTTTGTGCAAAACATAGATCAGATTACTGTCATCATTAATAGAGTCTCAATTGATAGGATTTGAGGTAGTCAGAATATTCCAAGGTATTTAAATAGTATTAGAATGAATTGATCTTATTTTTGCCAGCATAAATTGGGAATGAGCCAGTGTCTCTGCTGACAAAGAACTAGCGTGTTAAAATGTCTGTTTTCCATTATTTTTTCAGAGATACACACATCAAGAAAAGCACTCCCCCCTTTTTTTTTTCTTTTTGGAATACCCTTGTAGAACTAACAGTTCCCAGCTGCACCGTTAAATATTTTTCTAAGAAGCATCTGATTTCAGTCCCTTAAAATCATCATGTCTCTTGAAAGGCTAGCAGAGACATGCTTCAAACTTATAATTCATCAAATTATTTTTAGATAAGAAATTAGAAGTATTATTTAAGGGCATAGGTTAATAGCAAACTACTGGAAATGTTATGTTAGTCATGGGCAATTAATAAAAATAAGGATCCATCTCATAAGTATAGAGACACAGAAGTGACAATATGAGCAAAATATTTGTTGAATGAGTCAGGGCTCCTTTTCTGAAATATTTGTTAAACCAGCATGAGTGTGATTGTTTAGGAATTAGCCATCATTATTAGCCATTTTAAAGGAACTAATGATTTTCTTTTCCAAAGAACATCTGTGATCCACATGTTTTTTCACATATATCCGAGTGCTAACTGATCTGTTACTTTAAAAAGTTTCTAAAGGATTGGAAAAATTATTGGCGTTTTTCAGCTCTCTTCAAGAAGCTTTTCTTACGTGAATTGTTCTTAATTTAACTTTTAGCAATTTTTAGTTACAAGCGTTTATTTCTTTAAAAAAAATCTTAGATATCCAATGTTTAGCACTTATTGCAATAGTATACAGTAGTAGCTAAGTACAAAAAAACTGCCCCCCCAACTTTTCTGTTCTGTTTTTTTATGAATCTGCTAACATCTGGAAAGGTAAATAGAATTGTAGCAATTTGCTCTGTTTAGGCATGGGGGCCTGTCAATTGCTGTAGCTGAAGAATGGGTCTCCATTCTTCAGCTGGGGGGAGGAGAGTCATCTTAACCATAGTTAATATTCAAGCCTGCAGGAAGATGTAGATCTAAAACCTGCACAGCATCAAAACTTAGAGATAAAGTGTAAAGAAATAGCTGAGATGTAGGAAAATATAAAATGTTTTCATGGCTCAATCCAGATAGCAAATATTTGCCAATAAGAGCTAAATAAACATCTCCAGGGCATCATATGCAAGTGGGTCTCAAATACTTTACTCAAATACAGTTTGAGAGTTAATATTATACTCATATAAATAGAGCTAAAATGTGACACATCATATTTTTCTGGAAATAAACATAGAATTGCCATGGTTAGAAAAGAAGCATATTCGGTGACATTCTAATCACAATTATTATTTTTTTTTAACTAATATTCTCTCAGGTAAATCTTCAATTTACTGCCTGCTCCCTTAGCCTTGAATTACGCATTCAGTGGCATTGAATGAGTGCATGATTGCATGACCGTCCCCTTGTACGTGTTTGTTTAATTACAAGACCTGCTGAGTAGAAAAACAAATGTCTTAGAAAAATTAGTAGATCTCATGAGGTTTAGCAACAGTCACTCACCCTTGGCTGGTTAGTAGGTGGGCCTTGGGAAGCTGATGTTATCAGCTCTCCAGCTTTTCTTTTAAATTCTCTCAAATAGGCCATCTGGGGAAGAATGGACCTTATTTCTTTTCACCGTATATTGCAGTTGGAAGGGGAAGGAGAATTTTCTCCAATGGTTCAGTTTGGGAAGAAGGGAAGAAAAGTCATACCATTCTCTGGTCTCACCCCAAACAATCGCAACAACACACACACACATACACACACACACACACACACACACACACAAAACCTCTCCTTGGCTAGTTCTAAAATCAGATAATAAACTGTGCTCCTTCCACTCCCGTCCAACTAATTTACTTGGCATTTCCAAGAAATCCCTTCATCTTAGGTCAAGTCCCTAAAGCAGGGTCTAAGACAGGGAATCGGGTGTGTATGATTTGGTGAAGGACCCGAAAGGAGTGAGGGAGGATAGGGAAGAGGAAGGGGTCCAGTAAGAATATGGTCTCAGGTAGTCTGTACTGATGGGAGGAGGGCCATCTCCAGAGAGAAAATTGAAGGGTTGAGTGAGTTGTCACTTTGAGGGAAGAGGGCAGGGACATTGTACCACGGGGTAAGCCAATCACTGGCTACCCCAGGGTGTGAGGGGGTCAGTGAGGACATGGAGTAATTGTCCAGTCATCTCCAAACTTTGCTCCGGAGAAGAGTATGGCTGTGAGCCTTTAGCAGGCAGCACGGCAGCTGGAGGTGGTTGCCTTGCTTGGCAAAGGGGGTCTGGGTGGGACAGGCTCCCTCTTACTCTCCACCCCATTGCCTAGTGTCCATCACGGCAGCCAAGATGAAGAACATTTGGCGTGAGGATTAGAAAATGTTAGACGATGTACCCTCTTGGACCACTCAGTTCTTGATAATCTGAGGATCAAAAATGGGGCCTTAAGGGAGTCATCAGAGAGGTTCAGGTTTTGGCATTCATTGGACATTTCCTTCTCTCTCAGCTCAGGAAATCTATTAAAATTCTTGTCTGGTGAATCATATTTCGTGCACTGCAATGAGCAGAAAAAAACAGGCTCCGAGATGTCCTTTTGGAAAGTTGTTTCTCGGAGAAGTCTTCTAACGCCCATTTTGATCATTAGGCTTTACACTGGATGACATTTTTGCTCACTCTACTGCACGTGTCTTTTCTCTGTCTCACACACACACACGCACACACACATATTTACACGTCGTTTCCTTCCTAATACAAAAACCATAAACTTTGGGAATCCTTTTAGGAAACAAATTATTTTAAAAATCTGTCCTATCTCTTCTTAAATACCTTCAGGATCTCAGATGGCTGCTCATCAGACAAGAAAGCTGGGCAAGACAAGAAGCACGTTCAGCTTTGCTTTTCTCCTATTTCACATATTGCGAAGTCTGTGGTAAATGTGTCTTGCCCTTGGAATCATAAAAAACGTGACCTTCCTTTAAGATGCAAATCTGAACATTTATTAGAAACAGAGCCTGCCTCCTTGACAGCCACAGCTATTCTCTCTTAACAGGTTAAAAACATTTTTTAAGCAGATTGGAGTGTTTTTGAGCATATGGAAAAAAGTTAACTTCACAGGGTCTTTTCTTTTTAGCTCTTCATGGAAAATATCAGCTCCCCACAGGCATAACTGACCTATTATGCCCTTGTCTCTAAGGGGTGGTTGTGTGAGCTGTTACGCTGGAAAGAAGATCCTTCTCCAGAAAACAGGACTCTGTGGGAGAACCTCTCCATGATCCGAAGGTTCCTCAGTCTTCCTCAGCCAGAACGTGATGCCATTTATGAACAGGAGAGCAACGCGGTGCATCACCATGGCGACAGGCCGCCCCACATTATCCATGTTCCAGCAGAGCAGATTCAGGTTCGTTTACCTTGGCCAACTCAATATAGCACTAAGTAAATAGAGCTTTAAACTTAGCAGGGAAATTAGCGTTTCTCTTCTTCCCGCCAGTCTAAACATAGGCTTTAGCAAGAGATAACAATACACTGCCATCTTGCTCATGGGAATAAAAGGAAAATTAGCACACTTTTTCCAACATGTGTATTGTGTTCCTTCTCCCTCACTTCCCCACCCACAAAATGCCAGGAACCCCCTTTGTTTATATTTCTGGTTTGGCAAGTGCGTCTTTGTTAGAATTGGGTTGTTTTTTGTGTGAGAGCTCAAATTTTGTTTTTTGTTTTTGTTTTTTAAAAATCCATTTAAAAAATACCACCTATTTTTTAATGACTACCAATACTGCCGTTTCTGTAGAGGAGGTTTGTACGATCAGAACTTTCTACCTTGGATACTGTCCAAAGAGAGGAGGGGAGGGAAACCTAATTGGAATCTTGTTTCTGACTTCTTGGCCCTTCCTTCACCTTGTTGCTGTCTCCCCACACCCTCACAGAACACAGGTTAGGGGTGAGTCATGTCTGTTTGTCTTTCCTTTAGAGCCCCTCTCCCACCAGCCTTGGGAAAGGAGAGTCTAGAGGCGTTTTCTTACCAGGCCTGCTGACCCCTGCACCATGGCTCGGTGCTGCTCCCCAGGTGAGCGGGCACAAGTTACCTATGCCAGCAAGAGAGGGGGTGGTGTAAAGACCTGCTCCCTTGGTCAGAATTTTCAGACTTGCAGAGGACATACTAACCATGGTGGTGGCCGAGGACCACTGTGCCAGCAGATTCAGCCTTGTGCTTAGCGGGTTCTGTCATGGGACTTGTCTCCATTCGTCCACTGAGGGACCTCCCCTATGAATCTAGATTGGAAAGCTCTGGGACCAGGTAGTTTGTTGGTGCCCTATGGCCTTGATTTCTAAGGAAGCGTGTTGAATGAACTGGGTCTGTAGAACCTATTTCTGTTAAATCTAAGGGGATGTTTTTAGCTTTTCCCTTTAAGAGAAAATGCCATTGCCTTCCAGAGTCCTAAAATTCTACTGTCTTTATTGAATCACCTGCATTATTTCTTGGTATTGCTGTGAGTGTGGGTGGGGAATGTATATATTTATCTAGCTAAAAATAGAGTTACCCATCCACTAAGAAAAAAAAAAAAAAAGTCCTTGAGTGTGTATTAAAGATAAATTGGAAAAGAGAATCCCTTAGGATATCAAACACTAAAATAATCATGAAAGCCTGAAAAACTTACTGTTTAGCAAAAACAAAAAAAAAAAGACAGGTATATGTATAGTAATAAAAATAGTACTTGTTTGAAGATGTAAATTGTTTTTAATAAAATTGTTTCTTAGGGGGATAAAAGGAAATGCTTAGGCACAGTATAAACGCTCTAATATTTTGCCGCTTACTCAGGTTGATTTGCTTTGATGATAAGAATTATGGATATATAGAGTATACAGTATGTGCATGTGTCACACATTTGTTATGTATAATTGTGTATGGAAATTACAGCACATATACAGACACTAATTACGAAAACGTGTCTGTATACACTAAATTTAAATCCTAATCACATGAGTTTACTATAGACAAAACAATTTGCTAGCTGTTGTACGGTGGATCAAACTTTTATTTTTCGGTAAGGAAAAAAGAAACTTGCAGTGTCAGCCTAGTGCAATTTGGTAAGAAATTGTGTGTGTATTAAATCGGAACTGACTGGTAGGAAATTCACAAACGTGAGAATCTCAAAAATCCTTTGGAGTCTTAAGGGATACTGCTGAAGAAGAGCAGGCGTTTATCCATTTTATTTGGAGTTTAAATAAGACTTTCTATTCTTGCTCCATGCTTTAGCCATGGATGAAATGGGGCAAAACACAGGTTTCTTTCTCCCAGGGCTCTGTAGCACTCTTTTCGAAAATGCCTTTGAAATCTTACTCCTCAATCTTCATTTTAAATCTTTGTTAATTATTTACATCATAATTTGCTTTGCTGTCTTCGCCTTCTGATGCGTATCTTGGTGAAGTCCACGGCTCACATTTTCAGCGCGCTGAGCTTTCACTTCCGTGAGCGAGACTGAAAATGAAGGCTAGGGAGGCTCCACTGACCTCTGATAAGGAAGCCCAGTAGCCACACACCCCCCCTCCCGCCAAAACCCTAGTCGTGCCTCCCCTCCCTGGTTCTTACCATTTTGACTTCTTTCCCGGATGCCGTGGGCCGTCTGGCTGGCCTCCCTTTGCGTCCTGGATCTTTGTCCCCCTCGGAGGAGCTCCAGGTGGGAGAAGCTACAGGTGGGATTCCCAGCCCCCTGTCGCCTCCTTCTAGCCGGCTTTGCCCGCCACGCGGTAAGAAGACAGAGCTCTGACTGTCCGCTTGTTTCTTTGCAGCAGCAGCCGCAGGCGCAGGCGCAGCAGCAGCCGGCGCCGCCACCGCCGCAGGCGCAGGCGCAGCAGCCCGCCGGGCCCCGGCTCCCCCCTCGGCAGCCCACCGTGGCCTCGCCCGCCGAGGCCGAGGACGAGAACCGGCAGAAGACCCGGCCGCGGACGAAAATTTCCGTGGAAGCCCTGGGCATCCTCCAGAGTTTCATCCAAGACGTAGGCCTGTACCCGGACGAAGAGGCCATCCAGACTCTGTCCGCGCAACTTGACCTGCCCAAGTACACCATCATCAAGTTCTTTCAGAACCAGCGGTATTATCTCAAGCACCACGGCAAACTGAAGGACAACTCCGGCCTAGAGGTGGATGTGGCCGAGTACAAAGAAGAGGAGTTGCTTAAGGATTTGGAAGAGAGTGTCCAAGACAAAAATGCTAACACCCTTTTCTCGGTGAAGCTAGAAGAAGAGCTGTCAGTGGAAGGAAACACGGACATTAACACTGACTTGAAAGACTGAGATCAAAGTATTATTTTCATTCAACAGTGCCACTGGTATTTACTAACGAAATGAGAAGTCCACCTTGTATTCTCTCAGAAAACCTTTGTTGTTCATTGTTTGGCCAATGAATCTTCAGAAACTTGCACAAACAGGAAAGTTGAGAAAGGATAATACAGACTGCACTAAATGTTTTACTCTGTTTTACAAACTGCTGGGCAGCCCCAGGTGAAGCATCGAGGATTGTTTGGTATTAAGAATTAAAATTTGTGTTCACGGGACACATCAAGTTGTGTACCCCGTAAGCATGATACCAGTGATTTTTTTTTTAAAGAAATTATTATTCTGGAGCCTCAAACAAGCATTATAACTTCTGTGATTATTATTTCCTTCCTTTAATTATTTCTGTAACACTCCACACTGATCTTTGGAAACGCGCCCCTTATTTTAAAAAAAGAAAAAAAAAAGAGTTTGTTACTCTATTGTATGTTACAAAAGAACTATAGACTGTGGAATGCAGTTTAAAGATGACATATGCCAACAAATGCCTTGTATTATATGGCACTGCCGTAATTCAAATTTGTTTTTATTTTGGAAATAAAAGTTCACTGTAATTTTTTTCATTCTCATTGTTACATGATTTTTTAAAAAATGAAAAGAAAATGTGAAACACAATTTAGTCCTCATTATTTATTTGTAGATCCTGCAGCATCATGTTGTAATTAATTTTTTGGAAGTTTCCGTTAAATGTAATATTGCTTCTCTTGTTACCATACTGATTCTTTTCTATTTATAAATGTATTTTGATGGGCAGTAAAACAAAGTGTCTTAAAAGTTTTAAATAGAGAAAATGTGCTTTACACAGTTGCCTATAAAAAGTGCTCTATGTTATCCAAGCAATTCATACTATAAGCTTCACTCTTATTGTTGTATGCAATTTTTACTATCATGCAAATAAGCTTAGGTAAATAAAACTAATAGATCACCTTAGAAAATTATGCAATTAATGTGAAAATAATTGATGTTTGCAATGTGTCTTCCTTTGGTTTACAATCAATTTTAAAGCTACATCTGTATAAAATTTCTGTATAAAGGTGTATTTCTTTTTTATGAGTTTATGGCTATGAAAACACCAGCTATTTTGTTACAGCTGGCTGTTTTTATAAGTGTATCACAATTTTCTTTATGCAGAAATGTTCTGATTAGGAGTGGTTATTGACTGTAACTACACAATTAAAATTGTTTGTATGGTATGACATGGTAGGGTTTGTCTGCTTATGTGAAGTAACTTTAAAGAGTCAAAGATGGCCCTCAGTTAGGTGCATGTTAATATTTTCTTGATGATATTTTACTGATTTTAAAAAGAGCAATTGAAAAGTCACTAGAAACACTGTAAATTTAAATCACAAACACGTGCTCATTTTTTAATTTTAACAGTGAAGACCATGACCTGTTTGGGGTTAACATTTTGCCTAATAAACAGAGATAGTAGGATAGTCAGAAGACCTGCCAACAAAAACATAAATCTAGTCTCTAGGAATTTGTGCTTAGAGTGAATTCATCTGCATTTATATCACAATATTTAGTTATGGCAACACTTTTTTTAAGGTAATGTATAAATATTTTAAAGGCCTTTAACAGTAACATTAAGTAGGGAAAAAATGGACCTTCTGTATAAAATCCTCTTAGTAAGCAATGTATTTTTTTAAGTTATAAATGGAATATAAGTTAATAACAGCTCATTTGGTTGTGTATGTCATGAGAACTAAATGAATAAGAATAACACACCTGGGATTTAAACACCATCTTCAAAATTCTTGCAACATAAAACTCCATACACTCCACGATATAAAATGAGGTGTGTGAAAGGTCATGGAAAGGATTGAGGCCAGGGTTTCGGGCTTTGTTATTATTATTATTTTTTTGTATTCACTTTATCTTTTGCTGTTTCTTTTTAAGACTTCCTAGATGTAAAATAGGGGTATCTGGGTTCCTTGATAGTTGGTTCTGAAATTGTCCAATCTCTTCATGCCTAACATTTTTCCAGGCACTGATGAGCTCATTGGTAGGCAAGTGGGCTGCTTTTAATATTGAACTTTTACTTAAGAAACTAAAATGGCATCACTGAAGACTCCCGATTCAGCTGTAAAAGTACTATTTACTTTTGAAGCACAGCTGAACTGCTTTGAAGGCAGCTGGTTTGCTGTAACTTAAAATTGTATTGAAAAAGTTTTCAATTCTCTTTATTAAATAAGAAAACAACTTTTAAACATTCTTGCTCACTTAGAGTTCAGAAAACCATTTGAAGAAAAGAAATTTGAATTAATAAATTAGAAACTAGATTTCATGTAGTAAAAAAATGAATAAATAGAAACTAGTATGCCATGAAGTTTTTTACAAAATCCTTGCTCCTTTTTTTCCTCTGGGTTTAGAGGGAAAAGCTAGAGCAAAAAGTAGTCTTTGATTTTATTTTATTTTTTTAACCAGCCCAACAGAATATAAAGGTGTCAGAAATTTTAATTATTTTAGAAGGAAAAATTAGGTTGCAAATAGGATTTTGCCATTCGCAATAAGCTAATTTCTTTTGAAATAACATTTTGAATGAATTTGATGAGTGTGTGTGAGAAATCAATCAACAATACTAATAATAGTCTCACTTAGACCCTTTAACTTAAGCAGCATAATCTTCCTAATACGATCTTTTAAACCAAAAATAAATAAATAAAAAGCACATATCAAAAAACAGTTGATGGTCATGATGGAGTGAGCAAAATTGTTTTCAGGGAAGACAGCACAATTTGGAAATGATTTGTTTGGGTGATCTTCCACACTGCTCCCCCAATGTCATTTATTGTTCATACCAGTCCAGCTACCAGTGGCTATGGTAGAACTCCTTGAACAAGCTTCATTGTGTCCAAGTATTTCAGAAACTTTTAAAAGCTGGGCATGACATAGCGCTTTGTGCTGTTAAGACCTTAGCAGAGTCAGGTAGTTTACGGGTAATATTCAACCTTGTGCATCTGAATCTGTCATGGATTCCTTCCCTCAGCACTTTGCCACTAATTTGTATTACACTCTGTGGCCATATAATACTTGCACATTATGCAAAAAATAATGTAGACAGTATCTCCTTGGCACGTAATATGCAGAGTTGACACATAACCTTTGAAAACCAAGGTAACTAATATGTGTGCCCTAGTTGGGTGGCACTTGGTTAAAAAGTCTGTACATATGTATAAAATGTGTATTGATTAACATTTAGTCCTAAGGAATTCTGGGCTTAAAAGAAGTGTTTTTTTTTTTTTTCCAAGTAGTGATATCTATATCTAACTGTGCTTATCTAAAATATGTAGCTTGAGTAGAAAACATTTTCAGATGGTTCAACATTGAGTAAAAATGACAATCCCATACATTCCATTATTAAATTCTGCCCTATTCCCTATTGTTATCATCAGCTGATATTAAGGTCCTTGATTGTCACGATATTATCAATAAATGAGGTATTCTGAACTGCCTGGTGATATTTTCAAAAAGAGCAATTAAAATGTGTATACCCTATTATATAGCCAATAAAAATAGGACTATCTTGCTGAAGCAGGCCAAAAATTTGCATGATAGTGTGGAAGGTTCAAATGAAGGTTCAAAAATATGAATCACATTTAAAATATCAGAAGATACTGATGCTATAGTTTATCTTACCAATAAATATTTTTTACTTTTAAAGGGGGCATATTATGGATTCAGTATTTCTTCTGAGGCAATCCTTTTAATGTGAATACTAACTACTTGCATGTCTTTTGACAAAGGTTAAATTACAATCTATTAACATGCAGATTTTTGATAAAATATAAAGTACCCTTATTAAAGAAATGTGGTGGAAGGTGTATGTCCAGAATACGATTACCTGTTTAACAATACCAAATGTTAAATAAAAATAGTTTGGAATTCATGTTTAAAAGACGAGCAACATTTTTAAGCCTTTCTTACATTACCCTACTTACATGAATCATGTATTTCCAAATTTAACTTTATCAAAATAATTCCAAAAATTTCCATTATGGCTTCTTGCCTTATGCCAGGGTTGTGTACGAAGTCAGCTTCTGTCAACTATTTTCAGTTGCTGGTATCCCTATTGTGATCAAAAGCACAAGACTTGGACCCCGTTCTCTATGATGATGTTTGATGAGAAGACTCAGTAAAACAGTACCTTATACTTGTTGCCTGGCCAAGGAAACAAAGAAACTCTAAAGTGACCTATTTTGCTCTAAATTAAATATTGAACATTATTTCAGTACTATTAGTTGAAAAAAAATTTTTTAAGATTTTATTTTTTGACAGAGAGAGATAGTGAGAGCAGGAACACAAGCAGTGGGAGTGGGAGAGGGAGAAGCAGGCTTCCCGCTGAGCAGGGAGCCCGATAAGATGCGGGGCTCGATCCCAGGACCCTGGGATCATGACCTGAGCCGAAGGCAGGTGCTTAACCACTGAGCCACCCAGGCGCCCCTAGTTGAAATTTTTTACCATTACTCTTTGCTTTTTGTGGTATTTAAATACGTTTTCATTACAGTGACAGAATCTAATCCCGTCTTTACACCCCACCAAAAGATAGGATGCCCCACGTGTTGCTCTGATATTCCACTCACAAAAGAACACACGGTACCTCTTAAATGAGGATGTCAAGAACTTTCTAACATTTAATGTCTGTTAGGTCATCAAGTCTGTGGCAGAGTGATGCAAAGTGAGCCTTTATTCAGAGCACGAACCTGTCCAACAGCATCTTACTGTGGCAACAGGTTTCCCCTACTCCACCTCTGCTTCCCATTTTAATGTCCAAATTTTACCAGATCTCTCTCAAAGGCTTCTTACCTTTGAGTAGGAAGCACACTCAGATATGCTTAAAATGAAAATCGCAACACCATTCGTAGAATGCTTCGTTATATAAGGCACTGCCACAAACCTATCTCCATTCCACTCTGAGGCACAGAAGGCAGGCTCTGAAACTCCCCCTTCAAAGACCAGGGAGGGCCAACTCAAACAGGCTGATTGCTTCAGCTTTTAAGTGGCCTTATGGGTTTCAAACCCAAGCCTTCTACCCTTGCATTCCTATCGCTACTTCTCCTTAATAAAAGCTTTTTCAAATACAAAAAATGTAAAAACATTCATTGCCATTCAGAATTTTCAGAAATCTAATGTAGCATGTATTTTGCTAATATGAAAAAGTCTGTCACTGAGTAATTGAAATCAAGTGTATGAAATATTAACCCCCAGATTCTGCTGTCCCAGTGTAAGAGCTGTATACACAAAATATTTTTTTTCTAAAAAAAGTACACTTTGTTATAGGAATGTTCAGATATATGGAAAAAAGTTAGAATAATATAACGAACCCCTGATGATTCATTCCCAGTTCAACAATTGTAACATTTTCCCATTAATAAGTACTTTGTGAAACTCATTAAAATTAAGATGAAACTTTTATGAAAATATTCAAACTGTTCAGTGGGTTTTGCCCATAATGATATTCTGACATTATCTTACTCTTTGCAAAGTAATGAATTTTCTGATTCCTAGAGAAAATATTGAAACGAAGTTTTTCTCAGAACTCTGAGAATTTTCAAAAAGCCAATTTTAGGAGAACCTGTGAGAATTCCACAAATATTTGTAACATAAAAAAAGAGACAACCCAGCCTCTCTTTATTTATAAACAATACGTGCTTTCATATCATTGTTGAAACTAAAGTACATAATTTTCAGTTATGCATAATAAAATATGTAATTAAGCAACATTCCATAGTGGATTAAAGAATTAAAAGCTTCAGGTGCAGAAAAGAATTTGTTGGCATTTTCTTTTTCAAGGTGGTATTTTGAGGTGCTACTTTTCATTTTCCTTTGACATCTTATACACAAATAAATAGACAGAAACAGGTGAGAAACAGAGAAATGAAGAATTGGCTCCTACTACAATAGACCTGAAAAATAGTGAGGTAGCATATTTGCAATGTGCCCATAAAGGCTAAACTAAAAAGGACAGAAATTTTCTTAGCCTGGGGAGAAAAAAATCTCTAAACGGGGGCGTGTGTTTCAAGAAATAGAAATAACATACTAAAAAGTTAACTGCACTCAATCATTCCTACCTTTCAAACTACATTAAATTAATCACACTCCAATTGGTCGAGTCCAGTAGACTTATTTTTCAAGCGAAGAACTACATATAATTAATAATCCTGTGCTATAAACACTGAAGTTCATAGAGGCATTTGGCATTTATCCTGTTTTTGAAAAAGAGTAATGCATCAAATAAAATCAAACCACTCCAATGTCAGAATGTGTCACAATGATTCTGAAAATAAATTATTCTACTGAACATTTAAGAAAAAATATTGATAAAGAGATGAGATGCCACATCTAACATCAGGAGAATTTTCTAGTATCTACAGGTTTTCATATAATGCGTTTTAAACTACAGTTATAATCAACCGTATGAGAACAAGTAAATGCAGTATCATGTATTTATATTAGTCAAATCCTGACACAGAAATATATGTTTGGTTAGTGTATGAATGAGATCAGACAACTTAGAAGAAATGTGGAATGAGACCCATATCCCATGGACAATCCTTTTAGTGGGGCTTTTTAAACTGACACATGTAAAGAGTCTTTTGTTAGTCTTTAGCATCTCACAGTCCTGCTGCAATATGACATTTTTGCATTTGTGTGTGTTTTTATACCCCATCTTATTACAAAAAGAATTAGCTAAGACTTCCATATGTACTGCAATAACATAGGACAAAAAAAGAAAAACTGAAACAAAATTAATCCAAAATTACATAGAAAACAACACACATTGAAAGGTATGCTTGACACAGAAATGCATATCATGAAATCCTATACAATTTGTTAGAGTACACTACCAAAATTTTTAACAGCTTTATTGAGGTACAGTTGACATACAATAAACTGCACATATTTAAGGCATACAATTTGGTAAGTTTTCACACACACGCACACACACACACACACACACACACACACACACAGACATGCAGGCATGAGAATGTATATATCCACCATACAACTGGGAGCACAGTGAACATATCCATCATCCCAGTAGTTTCCTTGTGCCCTGTTGTCATAGTCCCTCCCTCCCACCGTCCCATCCTCATTACTCACCATCCCCATGACACCACTGATCTGCCTTCTGTCACTATAACTTAGTTTGTATATTCTAGAATTTTATATAAATAGAATAATTCAGAAAGCACTCACTTTTGTCTGTCTCCTTTCACTAAGCATAATTACTTTAAGATTCATCCATGTTCCGTTCGTTTATTATTGAGAAATATTACCTTTTGTGGATATAGTGCAATTTGTTTTGTCGATTATGAGGCTGAGGGATCTCTGCATTGTTTCCAGCTTGGGGCCCGTACAAAGATGCCCTGAGCATTTCTTTGTGTGCCTTTCCATGGACATATGCTTGTGTTTCTCTTGGGCCAATTCCTAGAAGTAAAGTAATTTCTCACACCCTAGGTACTTAGCTTTTTAAGAATCTAACAAACTGTTTTCCAAAGTGGTTGTACTGTTGTACAGTCCCACCAGCAGTGTATGGGAGTTCTCATGGTTTCTCCTTGCCAACACTTGATATGGTCAGACTTTTTAATTGTAAACATTCTAATAGGTGTGTAGTGATACTCATATTTTTATTTGTATTTCTGTAATAAACTGCATTTCCCTACTGAGTATCTTTTCATGTGATTTGCTATCCATATATCTTCTTTTATGAAGTGTTTGATCTTTTACCCATTTTTTTAAAGTTTTTCTTTTCTTTTCCTTTTTAAGATCTTATTTATTTATTTGAGAGAGAGAGATAGCGAGAGAGAGCAGGAGCCCAGAGAGTGAGAAGCAGGATCCCCGCTGAGCCGGGAGCCTGATAACAGGGCTCGATCCCAGGACCCTGGAATCATGACCTGAGCCCAAGGCAGACACTTAACCAACTGAGCCACCCAGGCGCCCCTACCCATTTTTTTTTTTATTGGTTGTTTTCTTATTATTGAGTTTTGAAAGTCCTTTATATATTTTGGGCATAAGTCCTTTGTCATATACGTCATTTGCAAGTTTTTCAGTCCATGGCTTACATTTTCATTCCCTTAACAATGTTCTCTGGAGAACAGAAAGAAGTTTTTTGGTGAAGTCCAATTTAACAATTTTGTTTTTGCTTTAAACATCTTGCTTTTAGTGTTATATGTAAGTAATATTTGCCCAATCCAAGGACACAAATCCATGATCTATTTTGAGTTGATTTTTACATATGATACAAAGTCAAGGTATGGGTCAAAATTTTTTTCTTTTCTTTTCTTTTTCTTCCTTTTTAAATTTTTTTTTTGCATATACATTTCCAATTGTTCCCGTACCATTTGTTTAAATGACTATTCTTTCTCCGCTTAATTGCATTTGCACTTTTCTCAAAAATCAATTGACCAAAAAAAAATTTTTAAAAATCAATTGACCATATCTGTGTGTATCACTTCTGAATTTCTATTTTATTTATTTTTTGTTCTTTATCAACATTCCCACCAAGACCAATGCCGTCTTGATTACTACAGCTCTAGATGTCCTAAAGTCAAGTAATCTAAGTAATCGAAAGTCTTCAAATTTTATTATTCTTAAAAGTTGTTTTGGTGATTCTGGGTCTTTTCATCTACCTGTGAATTCTAGGTTCAGCTTGTCAATTTCCACAAAAAACATCTGCTCAATTTTGATTGAGATTGCTTCAACTCCATAGATCATTTTGGGGGAGAATTGGCCTTTTAACAATATTGACTCTTCAGATCCATGAACATGATATATCTCTTCATTTACTTAGGTCTTCTTTCATTTCTCTCAGCAGTGTTTTATGATGTTTAATGTGCAGTTCTAGCATATCTTTATCAGATTTATCCCTAAATTAGTTCATATTTTTTACTCCATTACATATATTTTTAGAATTTTTGATTTCCAACTGTTTGTTCCTAGAATATAGAAACAGAATTGAATTTTTAAAAAGATTTTATTTATTGGGGTGCCTGGGTGGCTCAGTCGTTAAGCGTCTGCCTTCGGCTCAGGTCATGATCCCAGGGTCTTGGGCTCGAGCCCCACATCGGGCTCCCTGCTCTGCGGGAAGCCTGCTTCGCTTCTCCCTCTCCCACTCCTCCTGCTTGTGTTCCCTCTCTCACTGTGTCTCTCTCTGTCAAATAAATAAATAAAATCTTTAAAAAAAAAAGATTTTATTTATTTATTTGACAGAGAGAGACAGAGCAAGAGAGGGAACACAAGCAGGGGGAGGGGGAGAGGGAGAAGCAGGCTCCCTGCTGAGCAGGGAGCCCGATGTGGGGGCTCGATCCCAGAACCCTGGGATCATGGCCTGAGCCGAAGGCAGACACTTAACGACTGAGCCACCCAGGCACCCCAATTTTTTTTTTTTGTACGTTGGTCTTTTATCCTGCAACCTAGCCTACACTCACTTAACAGTTCTGGTAGCTTTTTTGTAGATTCTATCACATTTTCTTTTTTTTGTTATTTTTTTATTTTTTAAGATTTTTTATTTATTTATTTGAGGTAGGGGGGCAGAGGGAGAAGCAAACTCCCCTCTGAGCAGGGAACCGGACACATGGCTCAATCCCAGAACCCGGAGACCATGACCTGAGCCCAAGGCAGATGCTTAACTGACTGAGCTACCCAAGCACCCCCCCACAACATTTTCTATGGAGACAATCATGTCATATAAAAATAAAGACAGTTTTATATCTTCTTTGCAATATAAATACCTTCTTTTTTTTTCTTATCTTTTCTAGAATACCCAGGGCAATGTTGAATAAAAATGGAGAGAGAAGACATCTTTACCTTGTTCCTGAACTTAAATACTAACGCTGTTTTAAGCCATTGACAATATAAATTCACTTAATCTGTATAACAACCATATGAGGTAGATACATTTTTATCATTATATTATTGATATTAAACTGAGGCACAGAGAATTTATTTCACTGGTCCTACTGAACATATCTCTCAACAAATCTTTCATTTGCCTTGGCACTCACTGTTTTAACCTTATTAAGGGTTGATAGCTTTAACATTCAATTCTTGATTAAGTTGTTAGACTATGCTACAAAATCCAACTTGATAAAAATGAAGTTGAAATACGGAAAGGGAGTAGGGGGAGGATTGTGCAAAAACATAAAACTAAGGGAAAAAAAGAGGAGAGCTAGAAGAAAGAACGGGGACTCAGGAAGAGAAGGATGAAGTTGTTGGGGAAGATAACAGGAAGACTTTGGCAAGTGAGATTACTCAAAGGGGAAGTATACCTCCTGCACATTTCCATATTATGAGTGAAAAAGAAATTCTGGAAACCACATGCAAACTGACCTCTTTTAATCATTCTAGAAACACTGCCTTTTTTAAGTTTGGTGCTTCTAATAAGTGCCCTAATTTTGGAAAGGGAAAATATTCTATCAATACTATTAGAGGGGATCAAATGACCATACCAAAGCCTTAGATCAGACTTCTGCAATCTATGGCCCATGGGCCAGATCTGTCTTGTTTTATAAATAAAGCTTTATTGGAAACCAAAGCCATGCCCATTTATTTATATTCTCTGTGGCTGCTTATATGCTACAACAGTAGAATTAGAGTGGCTGTGAAAGGGACCATATGGCCATCAAGCCTAAAATATTTACTCTCTGGCCCTTATAGAAAATGTTTGTCAACCTTTGTTGTAGATGACTAAACTGTGCCAAGGTTTGTTTTTTTTTTTTTTAAAGATTTTATTTATTTATTTGAGAGAGAGAGAATGAGAGATAGAGAGCACAAGAGGGAAGAGGGTCAGAGGGAGAAGCAGACTCCTCACTGAGCAGGGAGCCTGATGCGGGACTCGATCCCGGGACTCCAGGATCATGACCTGAGCCGAAGGCAGTTGCCTAACCAACTGAGCCACCCAGGCGCCCTGTGCCAAAGTTTGTAAAGGAAAAGAATTAAAGCATTTTTCTGAATAACTTGTGTCAAAACAAAATAATCATTTCAGTATTTTTTAGAAGAGTTAGAGCATATATTAACTAGAAACTCATTTGTTCTCAACTCCACGATCTCACCTGATGTGTATGAAGAAACTCATTCTTTCATTTCTACTAGTTACCTGGTTGGTCTATGCGAAAGCACAAGACTTGATATCCCACACTCTGTTGCTCACCAGTAGCTCTTCTATAAATTTAGAAAATTATTGACTAGAAACTTCACCCTTTCTTGATAAACTCAAGAAGTGTTAATATTCTTGGCAAAATTGTTTTTGCACTAATTGCCACATCCATCTGCTCTGTGAGATTGATTAGACTGTGAGAGCATTTGCTCTCCCTGCAATCAATGATTCCTGGCCCAGTAGAAAGCTAGATCTGTCTTAGTTCCATCTAGAGAAGGACATACCACTGACAACTGTAAGCTTTTCCTTTGAGGATTTGAGAATAAATTGGCACTTGGCTTGATGGCCCTTTGGGGAATGATTCAGTCTAGAGAGAATCCTGTTGAAGTAAACCAAGGCCACAGGAACTTCAGTGATTCCTTTTTATGTAGAGAAACTCCACTATTTCACAAAGCCTATTTCTGTAGACCCAGTGGTTGGGTACTATGTCCTGGAGAAATATTCTACTGACCACTGGAGAATCCAGGAGGAGCAAAGGGCCCTGTCCTCGTCTCTCTTAACTCTTGGGCTCATGAAACCTGCAGAGACTGAGTAATGCTGTCAGTGTGTCTACGGGAGAGCAGCTGCAGAGCTTAATTCTATCTGGATTGGACCTGATATTTTATTTATTTATTTATTTGTTTGTTTGTTTGTTTGTTTATTTGTTAAAAATACACCTATTACAACAGTCTTTAGGTAAAAACATGAGGAAAAACATAAGAAAGAAAAAACTTTTAATAAACATCTATCCAAAAATAGCAACAAGCTTCTGCCATTACTGTCCTTCTTATGGACCTTCTTGCAACACCATATTGGACAGTTATCCCAGAACCTGGGTATGTATAGTGCAATGTCCTACATGAAACAAGCAACTTGACTCTATAGTTCAAGTGTTGAAAGATACCTTTCACTGAAAACCCACATAATGAATCTGGAGAGAATTTCATTTAACACAATTTTATATTTTCCTTACAATGGGCCAGGTAGTTTGAGTTTAAAATCAGCACTGCCAGGAGCTCCCACATGCTTGTCTCTCTATTGGTACTTATGTAAAGTTGAGTTTTCACTGGACCAGAGGGAGTTGAGGTAAATAAAAAGGCCTGTTTAGGGAAAAAAAATTAATGATGTTATGATATTTGTACATTTTGAAGGACTGTAACTTTTGAGATTTTGGTTTTTTAATTTGTGGTGGTAATACATTTCTTTTGTGAAAAAAGATAGCGATAAATTATCAGAAGACCTTTTTTTTTTTTTTTTACTATTTTGTGTGGTGTAATGAATAGAAAACAACTTTATTGAGACTACATTTTAAAATCTTTTATTTTGTTTTATATATCCATGAAATCCAAAACCTGAGAACCTTTGAATATAAACAGCAGTTCTCAAACATTTTGGTCTCAGGAATTCTTTGTACTTATAAAAATTATTGACTTTCACTTCTAGGAAAATTGAGTACAAGCATACTTTTCCATATTCCTCCTGCTAAGTACAATAAAAACCCTGATGTAATATGTAAAATAAACACTAAAAGACTCCAAAAGGTGGCAAGAAGAAGGCAGACCAACTAGGGAACTCAGGACCCAAAGAACAACATAGTGGTACATTCCCTGTGTTCCCTTTTGCCTCATATACCCCAGAATTGGAGCTGAAGAAGGCAAAAATCCAGAAATGCCATTAGGCATAAACAAAAAGAGGTTCTGACAACCTGCTCTCTCAAGCCAAAGGAAAAGAAAAGGAGCAGCCAGTAAAAGAGAAAACTTAGACAATAACTGCCCTACTCCATCACAGAAAAAACCTGTACCCTATTCCTACCCAGGCCAGCAAAGTTAAGTAGAGAACCTAGATTTCCACTCTTGAGAGACTTCCAGTCTCGAGAGACTAGACTTCAGAAAAAGTCTAGTGGATGGTCAAAATTTTCATCACTGCTCAGTGGTGACAAAGCATTCCTCCATGCCCAAAAATGGTGTCAGTGGAGGCTTTGTGAGGAAAGGTAACAAGGTATTCCTACTTCTCCCAGCCAGGCAGATATCACTGGAGTTTTAGTGGGGAGTTGAACCTCCACTCCCCACCCAGCAATAATGAGGAGAACCCCTCCTGATGTCAATGAAAGCCAAGGGGGGAAGTTGGACTTCTACCCTCACCTGGTAATAGTAAAGAGGTATTGCCTCTTCCCTTGCCAGATCAGTGTCAAAAAAAGCCAGCTAACACAGAGGATTTAAATAAGATCCAGAGACTCAGCAAAATATCCAGGCTTCAGTTAAAAAAAAAAAATCATACCAAAACCCAGAAAAATCTCAAACAGGATATAAAAAAGACAACAGATACAAACACTAAGACTATAGAGATATCAGAATTATACAACAAAGATTTTAAAGCAGTCATAAAAATGCTTTAATGAGTAATTACAAAGAAAAAAGTAGAAAGTTTCACCAAAGGTAGAGAAGATATAAATAAGAGCCAGGTGGGAATGTTAGAACTGAAAGGTACAATAACTGAAATAAAAAACTGAACAGAGGAGAAAGAAGGCAAGACTGAAAAAGTAATTGCAACAATGGCTGAAAATTTCCCAAAAGGCATAAACCTATATACTCAATAAGCTGAGAAAACCCCAAATATGATAAACCCAAAGAAATCAAAGACACATTATGATCAGACTTCTGAAAAGTAAAGACAGAGAAATTATCTTGAAACAGAAAGACAGAAATAACACCTAACATATAGGCGGAAACATTTTGAAAAACAGCAGATTCCTCATCAGAAATCATGTAGACCAAAAGAAAGTGGCAAAATATTTTTCAAGTCCAGAAAGAAAGGTCAATGCAAAGGTTAATGAGGAGATGGGAAGGAAGTTAGTGTAACTATAAAAGGGCATCATAAGGACTCCTTGTGTTGATGGAAATGTTCTGTACTTTCATTCTATCAGTGACAATGTCCTTTTTGAGATATTGTGCTATAACTTTACCATTGGGAAAAACCAGGCCAAGAGTGCATAGATCTCTCTGTATTATATATTACAACTGCATATGAATCTATGATTATCTCAAAATAAAAACTTTAGTTAAAAATACATTATTAAAATAAAAATAGAACTACCATATAATTTAGCAGCTCCACTTTTGGGTATAAACCAAAAGAATTCAAAGCACAGTCTCAAAGAGATATTTGCACACTTCTCTTTGCAGCAACACTATTCGCAATAGCCAAGAGGTTGAAGCAACCCAAATTTCCATTGATGGATGAATGGATAAACAAAATGTGGCATACACACACACACACACACACACACACACACACACAATGGAATATTACTTGGCCTTTAAGAAGGACAGAAATCCTGTGACATGTTACATTATGCTAAATGAAATGAATGAGTCACAAAAAAGAAAAATACTGTATAATTACACTTATAAGATGTATTTAAAGTAGTCAAATTCGTAGAAACACTAAGTAGAATGGTGGTTACCAGGGGTGAGGGAGAGGGAGATGGAGAGATGTTGTTTAATGGGTAGAGTTTGAGATTTGCAACATGAAAAGAGTTCTGGAGATCTGTTTCACAACAATGCAAATATACTACCACCTGTACACTTAAAAATGGTTGGGATGGTAAATTTTATGTTATGTGTTTTTCCCCACAATAAAAAAAATAGGAAAAGAATTAAAATATATTATAGAAGACCCTAAATAGCTTTTGTTTATGTAGATTGTATCTACTAATACTTAACGATATTTGGAATTAAAACTAAGACATTTTAAAAATATTTATTTACAAATTCATTTAAATATCAACTATAAAGTCATTACCTGTTAAAGTAATTTTGATATATTTTTCCTTAAAATTACCATCTGGGGTACCTGGATGGCTCAGTTGGTTATGTGTTCATCTCTTGATCGCAGCTCAGGTCTTGCTCTCAGGGTCATGAGTTCAAGCCCCATATTGGACTCTACACTGGGCATGGAGCCTAAATAAATAAATAAATAAATAAATAAATAAATAAATAAAATTACCGTATATTTGAAAAGAATTATTGAAAACATAACATTGTTTTACATTTTGCAAATATCTTCATATCTGCCTCCTCAGAAGACAGCTGGATCATCTGTTTCTGTATTCAAACTGTTGCCATGTTATGTATCTCATACACTCTGGAAAATTGCACTGCACACTCATGAAAAAATACGAGTAAATTAGTCAGATAATATCACATTATTATTATTATGAACATAGTGTCAACCTTGCAGACTGCTTAAAAGATCTCAGGCACCTGGGTGGCTCAGTTGGTTTAGCGACTGCCTTTGGCTCGGGTCATGATCCTGGACTCTTGGAATCGAGTCCCGCATCGGGCTCCCTGCTCGGCAGGGGGTCTGCTTCTCCCTCTGACCCTCTTCCCTCTCGTGCTCTCAGTCTTTCATTCTCTCTCTCTCAAATAAATAAAATCTTTAAAAAAAAAAAAAAGATCTCAGGGACTCCCACAGGTTTCCAGATCACAATTTGAGAACTGCCAAACAAGACCATTCATCATCCCAGCCAGGGCTCTGTGGGAGATTGAGTTATTAGTTAAAATTCCTGGCTCTCATGGGATAAGATTTACTTCCACACCCTTGCTATGGCCAAGTACATTCTCCCACCCCTTGATTTTGGGGTTGGCCATGGACCTGCTTTGGTCAACGCAGGCAAGCAGAAGCTTTAAATGTCTTGGGTAACTACTTCCCCTTCAGCCCAGGATAAACACACATGGATCAGATCTGAGTCCAGCTCACAGTGAGGAACCAAGCTCAGCCAAACACTCAGACTGAAGCAGAGCCCAGCTGAGCCCACCCTAGATTAGCTGATTTTACAGTGAAACAGCAGATTCATGACCATAAGAATAAATATTTATTGTTAAATGCCACTGAGTTTTTGAGTGGTTTAGTATACATTACTGTGATAATGGCTGAGTAATTGAAGCCTAAATCTTACTAGTTGAATAAAAGGAAACATAAAAACAAACAAACAAACAGTTATTCAGTCAGGAGGAAGAGAAAACCAACGGGCAATCTTATTCAAAGAATTGTGACCATGATCCTGTCTTGAATGAGGTCAGAACAAAAGAAAATTCATTAAAAACACAGCCCAGTATATTTAAAGACAAATTCTCTGATGAGAGAAGCCCTGAAATATTACTGAACAAGACCAGGAAGAAGCTCTCTTTCCTTTCTTTTTTAACAGGTGACTTCACAGTTCAAGATTGACAGTCTTGCTTATCACCCCAGGAAAAGGAATCTAAATATCAGACGTTGTGAGAAAGGGGAAAAAAAGATGTAGAGGGTGTTTGCCCAGAAATTTCAGTGTCTTAGTGCATTCTCTCTATTTGTTGTTCTATTTGCTGTGTGTTTTCAGACAACTCCATTTAAAAAGTTACCCAAAAAGTATTTATTGAATACTTCCTATTTTACCTATTTTATTTTGGATTCCCATGAAAGCAAACCCTAGGACATAGATTTGGGTGACAGTAGTGTATGATAGACTCAAAGGAACCATGTAGAATGAAGCTCTGAATCGCCCTCCTATGGATGGGAAGGCTGAAGTATTTATCCACTGATTCTCACCTCTCATGGGTGCCAAGTTGGCTTTGGGTTTGTTACATCTCCATCACTGTGGTAGTTATTCTTAAAAGAACTTTACTGGCAAAATTTCAAATAGACCAGGAAACCCCAGGACTACTAGCAATGTGATGGGGGTGGAACAGGCTAATGGACCAAATTCTAGAGAACTGTTTACCTGGGAGCATTAATAACCCACATATTGATGAAGGCCACAACTGTCATAGAGTGGTACAAAGAAGAATGCTATTGGTGCTTTTTAGAAATGCAAATTCCTAAATCTCTGAAGAAAACTCTTATATCAACAAAATGTCAGGAGATGCATTCATATTGAAATTTATTTGCTATGGATTGGAATGCCCTAGTCCCTAAAGTAAGATTCTGTTAACAGGGAAAGTATGGCACATTGGATAAAGAATTGTTTTCGCTCTTAAAAACTCCATACCAGAAGCTACCATTTTGCAAATTAAAGCCCCACCCATGCATATCATTGTATTTTTTCTTCTGTTCTGTTGCCACCGCCACAACTCCACCGGGTTTTGGAATAGTATGGTGAATACACAGGACATTTTGTAACTGATGACAAATAAATCATGAGTAGAAAAGCCTTCAATGAGGAAAATACTACCATAATATAGAGAGAAATCTCTACCAGGACACCCACTTCAAAGCTTTATTCCTGAGAATATTTCAGGGTTGCTTAATTCTTTAAAAAATCTTATCCAGTCATGAAGCTCCCTTTCCTATTGGCTACAATGGGTAGGGTAAGGTGGTGTGGAATGGGAATTCTATGATTCTATGTACAGACCAAAGGACATCATCCTCATGACTCTCCAAAAAATATTGGCTTCCAATATTTAAAATGTCTTTTTCAGGGGCACCTGGGTGGTTCAGTCAGTTAAGCTTCTGACTCTTGGTTTCAGCTCAGGTCATGATCTCAGGGTTGAGAGACTGAGCCTCGTGTAGGGCTCCATGTTGAGCATAGAGCCTGCTTTGGATTTTCTCTCTCCCTTGCTCCTCCCCCCCAACTCACACACATGCTCTCTAAATAAATAAATAAAATGTCTCTTTCCAAATTTTTCAATTGAAGATAAATATAAAAAACAAGTTCAATTTTATTACAAACTTAGGCTGGGAAAGCATATCATGTTATAACAAGCTGATTTAATCTATTCCAGTATACATATCGACATTTAGAATATTTGTTTCACTGGAATGGAAATTGCAGATTAGACAAAAGTCAAAAATTAAGGAGGACTAAATTGGATAGAATCGAAGTTTTACAAAGTATATCCTTGGAGATAACGGAATTAAACTAGAAACCGGTAACAGAAAGATGATGGGAAATTTTCCAAACACTTACAAATTAAATAACACACTTTGCAATAATCCATGGGTCAATGAGGAAATCTCAAGAAACATCAAAAACTATTTTGAAGTGAACAGATACAACACATCAAAATTTGTAGGAGCAGCTGAAACAGTGCTTAGAAGGAAACTTATAGCATTAAGTGCTTATACTAGAAAAGAAGGAAGGTCTCAAAGAAATGACCTAAGTTATCACCTTTATAAACTAGAAAAAGAACAATCAAATGAACCAAATTGAGCAGGAGGAAGAAAATAATGAGGAGCAGAAATCAAAGAAATGAAAACAAACAAATAAAAAATAGAGAAAATAAACAAAACCAAAAGCTGATTCTTTAAAATATAAATAAAATTTTTAGAAGTCTAGCAAGAATGACAAAGTAGGGAAAAGACACAAATTACCCATGTCAGGAATGAAAGAGGTCATTATCACCACAAACAGAGCAGATGGCAAAAGGATCATAAGAGAAAACTATGAACAATTCGGTGCACATAAATTCTACAACATGATAAAATGGAGAAATTCCTTAAAAAATCACAAACTACTAAAATTCACCCAAGATGAAATGGACAACCTAAATAGCCCTGTAATTATGTAAAAAACTGAATTCAAAGTTAAAAAAATTCTAAAAGTAAATCTCCAGGCCCAGGTGATTTCACTGGTTAATTCTACCAAACATTTAAGAAAGAACAATACCAAATGTACACAATCACTTCCACAAAATAGAAGAGAAGAGGATAGTTCTTAGCTCAATTTATAAAACTAGCATTCTCATACAAAACAAAAAGCATTAAAACTATAGACCAACATCTCCCAAGAACATTGACACAAAAATCCTTTAAAAAAGTAGCAAATTTTATTCAGCAATATGCAAAAAGAATAATTTATCACAAACAAGTGGATTTTATCCAGAGATTGCAACACTACTTCAATGTTTGGCAATCAATCAATGCAATTCACCACATTAGCAATCTAAAGAGGAAAAACACATGATCATATGAATGCAGACAAACATTAAAAAAAATCTATTTTCAGCAAACTAGGAACAGAAAGTAATTATTTAGCCTGATAAAGGGCATCTACAAAAATATCTACAGCTAACATCACACTTAATGTTGAAAGACTGAATGCTTTCTACTTATTATTAGGAAAAAGGCAAGGATGTCCATTCTCATCATCCCTATTCTTTGCAATAAGGTAAGAAAAAGAAATAAAGGACATAAAATTTGGAAAGAAAGAAGTTAAACTCTCCCTGCTTGCCAATAATATGGTTTTTTTAATGTAGAAAATTCTGAAGAACCTACCAAAAAACTAGAAACAATAAGTGAGCTTAGGTGAACAAATAAAAATCAAGCAGATCTCTATAAATAAGCAACCTGAAATTGGAAACTAAAATTTTAAAAAAGATAATTTACAATAGTGTTATATAGATGGGATGTTCTGGGGCCTCTCTCCTGGCCAGTCCAGTCAGATGAAATCTGAGCAGAAGACATTAACAGGATAAACTTCTGCTTTGTTTCCTTTCCCCTTTCTTCAGACAGTTTTTTTTTTTTTCTATTCATGTTCTTTGAAGGCAGATACTTTTGGGGGGAACTGAGAAACCTCAATTGATAATGTAAAACAGAAGAAATGGTGATTTAGAGAGCATACACTGACTTTTTAAAATTTAAAAAAATTTTTTTTTTTTTTAGAGAGAGAGAGCAAGGAGAGGGAGAGAGAGAGAGAGAGAATCTTATGCAGGCTCCACGCCCTACACGGGGCTCAATCTCACCACTCTGAGATCATGACCTGAGCTGAAATCAAGAGTCGGGTGCTTAACCAACTGAGCCACCCAGGTGTCTCATAGATAGCATTCACTGACTTTTTAAAAGCTGGTTATCAAATGATCCAGGCATCTCATCCCTAGATATTCACCCAAGAGAAATGAAAGCATATGTCCACAAAAAGACTTGTACACAAATGTTCATAGTGGCTTAATTTATAGTAGCCCTGAGGTTTAAACAACCTAAATGACCATCAGCCGATGAATGGAAAAATGAATTGTGGCACACCCATGCTATGGAATATGACTCAGCAATGAAAATCAATGAATTACAGGTATATAACTACAATGTGGATGAATTGCAAAAATATACTGAAAGAAAGAAGCCAGATATAAAAGACTATACGCTGTATAGTTCCTTTTATATGTAATTCTAGAACAGGCAAAATCTAATCTACAGTGACACAAAGTGGATTAATGATTACCTGAGACAAAAGGTTGGGATAATGGAGTATAATGGGGCATGAGGGGAATCTTCTGGGGTGATGGAAGTGTTTTATCAATTATGGTGATAGATACACTGATAAATAAATTTTTCAAAACTCACTGAAATTGTTCCACTTAAAATAGGTGCATTTTAATTTATGTAAATTGTGTCTCATTACACTTTTCTTCATTATCTTCTACCATCTGGCTTAGAATCATCTTCCTTCCTTCCTTCCTTCCTTCCTTCCTTCCTTCCTTCCTTCCTTCCTCTCTTCCCTTCCCTTCCCTTCTCTTTATTTCTTTTTTTAACTCAAATGTTTCTCAAGCTTCAAATGGTTCCACTAATCTTGGGATCATAAGGAAATCAATATCCTCTGGTCGGCATCCTGGGATATGAAAAACAGTCTGACAGCGTGTTGGAACTATTTGGGGTCAAGGGTGAGGAATACATTCAGTCAACTGGCTGAAGACATAAATCAGATCTGTACACATATTTCTGAAACAAACTCAAGCTCAGTGTAAAAGGGGGGGGACAGGCCCTGCTGTGGCATTGCTGGCAGCAGGCAAGGCTCTCCATGTCCCAAGACTGTAAAGGAAGAGAAGTGTTTTGGAGGCAAAGGTATTTACTGCCTCAGTGACTATGCTGTTTGAACCATCCTAAGAGAATAGACAAAAGAAAGATGGTACTTCCTCTTAATATCAGATCTGGGCTCACCACCAGGAGGAAGAAAATGAGAGGGGGTAATGTCTCTGGGGACACTACGGCTACAAGTATGACTTTTTAGCTCTTGCTTTATATGGTTCTAATGTTTGAAACCTAATTTCTGTTTTAACATGAACTTTATTTGGACCAATGAAGCATTATTCCTTCAGAGAGAAAAACCTCTGCTTGGTTCATTGGGACAGTAGTCTGCCTCTACTTTTTTTAAACATACAGATCAGGGCTCCTCCAAAGGAGAACCTATTACACAATCAAAACTTCAATCAAAGAAATTCCTTGATGTTATTAAAAACAGAAATTAGACTAAAATAAACTTTTTCTCTGGAACCAGAAAAGACACTGAATAGCCGGCGGAATGTTGAAAAAGAAAAGCAAAGCTGGCGGCATCACAGTTCCAGACTTCAAGCTCTATTACAAAGCTGTAATCAACAAGACAGTAGGGTACTAGCACAAAGACAGACACAGAGATCAATGGAACAGAATAGAGAGCCGAGAAATGGACCCTCAACTGTATGGTCAACTAATCTTCGACAAAGCAGGAAAGAATGTCCAATGGAAAAAAGACAGTCTCTTCAAGAAATGGTGTTGGGAAAACTGGACAGCCACATGCAGAAGAATGAAACTGGACCATTTCCTTACATCACACACAAAGATAGACTCAAAATGGTTGAAAGACCTAAATGTGAGACAGGAGTCCATCAAAATCCTAAAGGAGAACTCAGGTAGCAACCTCTTCGACCTCAGCCGCAGCAACTTCTTCCTAGAAACATTGCCAAAGGCTAGGGAAGCAAGGGCAAAAATGAACCATTGGGACTTCATCAAGATAAAAAGCTTTTGCACAGCAAAAGAAACAGTCCACAAAACCAAAAGACAACCGACAGAATGGGAGAAGATATTTGCAAATGACATATCAGATAAAGGGCTAGTATCCAAAATCTATAAAGAACTTATTAAACTCCACACCCAAAGAACAAATGATCCAATCAAGAAATGGGCAGAAGACATGAACAGACATTTTTCCAAAGAAGATATCCAAATGGCCAACAGACACATGAAAAAGTGCTCAACATTGCTCAGCATCAGGGAAATCCAAATCAAAACCTCAATGAAATACCACCTCACACCAGTCAGAATGGCTAAAATTAACAAGTCAGGAAATGACAGATGTTGGCAGGGATGCGGAGAAAGGGGAACCCTCGGAATGCAAGCTGGTGCAGCCACTCTGGAAAACAGTATGGAAGTTCCTCAAATAGTTGAAAATAGAGCTGCCCTATGACCCAGCAATTGCACTACTGTGTATTTACCCTAAAGATACAAATTTAGGGATCCGAAGGGGTATGTGCACGCCAATGTTTATAGCAGCAATGTCCACAATAGCCAAACTGTGGAAAGAGCCAAGATGTCCATCGACAGATGAATGGATAAAGAAGAAGTGGTATATATATATATATATATATATATATATCCAATGGAATATTATGCAGCCATCAAAAGGAATGAGATCTTGCCATTTGCAACAACGTGGATGGAACTGGAGGGTATTATGCTGAGCGAAATAAGTCAATCAGAGAAAGACATGTATCATATGACCTCACTGATATGAGGAATTCTTAATCTCAGGAAACAAACTGAGGGTTGCTGGAGTGATGGGGGGTGGGAGGGATGGGGTGGCTGGGTGATAGACATTGGGGAGGGTATGTGCTATGGTGAGCACTGTGAATTATGTAAGACTGTTGAATCACAGATCTGTACCTCTGAAACAAATAATACATTATATGTTAAAAAAAAAAGAAAAAAGAAGATAGTAGGAAGGGAAAAATGAAGGGGGGGAAGTCGGAGGGGGAGACGAACCATGAGAGACTATGGACTCTGAGAAACAAACTGAGGGTTCTAGAGGGGATGGTGGTGGGGGGATGGGTTAGCCCGGTGATGGGTGGTAAAGAGGGCACGTTCTGCGTGGAGCACTGGGTGTTATGCACAAACAATGAATCATGGAACACTACATCAAAAACTAATGATGTAATGTATGGTGATTAACATAACATAATAAAAAATAAATAAATAAATAAATAAATAAATAAATAAATAAACTTTTTCTAATTTTTCAAGAAATACTACTTAAAGGCACAATCTAAATCCTATCCCTCAGTCTACAGTTCACCAAGCAGAGAGGAACCAGGAAGATTGCGCCCACACCTCTGTGTGGGTGCACGAATCAGTTTGGCCTTGGCAGACAGGACTGATGAGGACTATTATGGGGCATGATGATGCGATTAATAGTATTCTTTTCTAGTTCAGTGGACAAAGCCACATAGTGGTTGAATGGTTTGGCCAAACATCCTGAGGAAGTTGGTGCAAATGCAAAAGATATATATATATATATATAAGTATATGTGTGTAATGGTTTCCTGCCCCCGTAGCATAGGCTCATGGCTTTGTCTTGAAGCAATAGTCACTACAAGTTTCAAATGTCCATTTGCGTACTTTAGCTACACCCTACCAAAGAATAGGCAAAAGTTCGGTAGTCAAAGAAAGACCTACAAGTGAACAGAATGACATTACTTGCTAGAATGACATTATTTGCTAGACACAGAGAGAAAACTGTCATTTCTGTGCAAAATTACTTTTTAATTGTATAAATAATACAGTGACCAAAAAAGTCCTTTTGAAAAATAAAAGCCTAATGTTATCACCCTCATGGGACTATATTCATTTTGTGTGGTCTTTTGCTATTCGTCCACAAGAATAAAAATGTACTTTATCAAAGTCCGAGCTTGCTTATAATTTTGTTTTAGGATTTTGTCACTCATCAGTAATTTTTCATAAGGCCTAAAGCTATTAGTCTTGAAGAATTTTCTTAGCTGGGAACAGACATATGGATCATTTAATCCAGCTTGGTTAAACTGTCTTATCTGGGTTTTAATAGGTATTAACCTGGAAAAAGGATTCCATGATTAAATAAGTGGGTTGATTTGTGATAATGCTCCATAGACTTGAGGAACGGGCATTGATATGGCGTATTTGATTGCAGGCCCCTTTTGAAAAGGAGCATCTCATAGGATTTGTGCTTCACATAATTTGTTCTTTACAAAGTGTTATTTAGATCAATTTCTCTATCAGGAAACTGAGGCCCAGAGACATTAAGACTCAACCTTACACAGTTAATTTGTGACGAATCCAGACCAGAATTTATAAATATGTTTCCAGAAAGAAAATGTCTACCAAAATCTCCTTAATTCTTTCGACTGAAATATTTTTATACTGCCACCAAAAATTCTCAGCGATTGACAGTTCCGTGAATATATTCTATATCATGATACCTTCTGTGGAGTCAATGATACCACTGGAAGTTCTTCTTATCTTAGAGAGAGATGAGGAGCAGAAGATCAAGTGACAAAACTTGGAATATATATTAAATGAGTGACTCCAGGAGACTTGGAGCCCTGGTGAGGATATTAGTAAAATCAATGCCTAAATAAACATACATGTGTGCAAATTGTTAAAAAATTTTGTACACTGGGAAAACAAAAGAACATTATTGAGAAAGTACAGTAGGAAAATTTTGAGGAAAAAATTCCATTTTGGGCTATTACTTCTAAATGCCCTAAAATAAAACTATTAAAAATTTCTGCAATAAACCATAACTCTCCAGGAAAAGAACTGTCTAGTGAAAGGACGGGCTTTTCTCAGCCCTAGAGTGCTTTAAACTTTTGATTTTGAAACTACAAAATACCTGGTCTGGTTGTCAGAATTGGCTGATAAAATCCTACAGTATTATAAAGGAATGTAATCTTGGCATTGTATATAATTCTTTGTTAAAAACGTTCTACTAGCTCACATACTAAAGTGATCTAAGAGCTACACCATTAGTAATGTCTTAGTTCAAAACACTGTTCCCTAACTGATATTGGTTGGGATATTTCTGCTTGTTAACAAACAAAACAAAAACCCCCTTTCCCTCATCCTCCAGATGGCAATCGATATTCCCAAGGTAAATTTGTCTTTCTTTGCACTTGAAACTTGATCCCTATGTGATGCCAATACAATGAAGACCTCATCAGTTTTATAGGCAAATGAATTTTCAAAGACCCCAAGTTTTTGTTCTTGCGCTGTCTACCCAGACTGGAACCCTCTTCCACTTTCAAAATCTCTGCTGAGCATTTCTGAGAGCCCCCCAAAGGGCTGATCTGTAGGTGGCATATACTGGTGCACCAGTGATTTACGGCTGGCTTCTGGTGCAATCAGCTGCTGTCAAGTCCTTAAATTTGACACCCACGTATGTGCTGACAAATTAGGCTACGTGTGTAGCACGTAGTCTGTAGTAGTGCTGTAGTGTGTCTGTAGGCTACTAAATACCCCCGTTCCTTCTACCTGCTTCACACCGGGAGCTGCATGTCTCAAAAGTTCACTCTCAAATTTCACGCCTGCCACGGTTGATGGAGTTCCCTGTGAAAGCCTTTGACGTGTCATGGCCGGCCGTGTCAAGAAAGAGAGAATGACTCTTGCCCCCCCTCCCTGCCATCCTTTGCCACCTAGAACCTGAGCCGACTTTCTTCAGCCCAGAGCTTCACAGAGTTCCTCATGAAAGCAGTTCTGTCTGACTGCAGCCTGCAGACAGTTCACCAGACACCCAATCCTCACCCTGAGAACTGGGTAAGTCAGAGCTGCTACATTACCTCCTCCAGAGGGCCCATCTCCTTTCGGTCTTTTCTAGACTCTGACTTCAATGAAATTTTTCCCCTCTCAACCAGTTGCAAGATGCAAGTCCCCATGAGTATCAGTGAATGCCACCTGATACTGGTGGTGGCTTGGGAGTGGGTGCTGTTCTCACCAGTTACTACCCAGATCCTGAGTCAAGTTAGAAAAATACCCCTTTACACTTATTAAAAAGCATCAGCCCTAGGAGGAAGAAAAGTGCACGTTAGTATATATAAAAAGACTTGCCTAAGTAGCAAGGGAGAGTGTGGAGGAGTGGCGAAGCTGGGATGAAGCCATCTGGAACATTTATATCGAAATAGCTGTTTCGTGGATATTTATTGAAAACATTGCCTGTTGACAGCATAGACTCCTCTATCTCTATTGAGAAATGACTTCCTTTGTAATTCCATGTAGAAAAAAAATGCATCAGTATCTTTTAATTTTGCCTTACGTGACAGGAATTCAAGTCATAGACCTATGCCTTCAGATTTAGGGCTGCAATACAAATCTGACATTTGATGTTTTCAGTTTGAAAACATGGATTTGATAAAAGGTTGGAAACACTGATGGGTGAGCAGCCATGGTCAGTTGAAAACTTTCATAATGGTGGTCAAATTCTGTTTCAAAAAGTTCCTTTAAACAATCACATATGATGCAGTCCTTCAAATAAGTTATGAAGTCCACATTAGTCGGTTCGGAGTATTTCCAAGATTAAAAAATGGTAATACTCCAAAACTGATTTCACATATTAAATCAATGTATCAACATAACAGTGACATCTAATACGACTTTCCCTCTGTGTTTTTGAACTTACCATGCTAAAAGAAATACACAAAAAGTTAAAGCATGGCCATGTGTTAAATTTCACTTTTTATTGGTAATTTTCTTCAATATAAACTTATATTGTGATTGCAACTCTAAATCATAATTGTTTTATAAACAGCGAAGGTGGTCAGTTTCTTGGGTTTGGTTTAGATTCCAACTCCGGAAGCCTTTATAAAAACAACAAGGGCTTTGTCAGTGTGGGTAAAGAGCAAGTGAGTGTTCAGGAAGTATCTCAGAGGCACAGTCCAGAGGTACAAAGTCTCAGAGACTTGGCGATTGGATGGATGTGGACAATGATGAAGAGAGGTAAGTTTAAGACCGTTCCTGTTTGGTGCGTTTGTTTGGTTTGTTTTAGCCTTGCAGGCAAGGGGGATTGTAATGCCCTTTACTGAGGTAGGCAAGCAAAACAAGTATAATGTCAGGAAATCTGAGGAATGTGGTTCTGGACATCATAAGTTTGAGAGGTCATAGATCCAGTAGTCAGTTATATACATACATAGGGACTACAACAGAAGTCAGACAGATGATAGCCATTTGGGGACCATCAGTAGAATGAGGAGCTGAAACGATGAGTAAGAGTGTGGGAATGTACTGATGATGAAAAGATGAAGCCTAGTAGAAGATCCTTGAAGAACTGTGAGACTTCAGAATCAGGGGGAAAAAGCAAAGCCTGAGAGAATGAAGAATGTTCTAGAAATAGGAGGAAAACTAGGAGAAAGTGTCATGATGGAAGCTGGCCCGGAAGAGAATTTTGAGGAAAAGAGGAAAAGCGGATATTGTTGTTTTGACTCTCAGACATCCAATTCTCTTTGTGCCTTTCCTTCATTGTGAGTACTGTTAGTGTGAGAGAGCACCTATTTTCTATGATGAAACTAAAGGAACCAGGTCCATCCTTTTTCTGGCCAGGGCAGACACAGATCTAGGCTGCGCCTGTGGGGACACCCTCTTCAATGACTTAACAACTTTTAATGTAAACAGTCAGAAGACAGGGAGCAGTCAGGGTTAACTCAGCACGAGGGCAGTGTGGATAAGCCTGGGTCTGGTGTGTGTACATAGTGGTAGTCCTTTTACTCAGTTTACTTGTCCCTCTGATCTTCCAGTTTCCTAGTTATCTGTCCAATAACCCTACGTTTTACTTAATATAAAAAGCTAATGTAGAGTCAAATGAATTATACCTAAAAAGGGTGGTAATCTATAATGATTTCACTGCATAGATAGATGAGTAAACTCAGGTTCAGTAAAACTAAAATCACCCAAGATTAGAGTTAATTATGGCGTAGATGGGACTAGAACTCATTTCTCTTAACTTCTAGGTTAAGGTATTTCTACCTTTTTAAAAAATTTTGTACTGAGGCAAAATATATGTAACATAAAATTTACCATCTCAGCATTAAATGTATAGTTCAGTAGTCTTAAGTACACTCACACTGCTGTGCAACTAATCTCCAGAACTCATTTCACCTTAGGCTGAGGCACTTTTCATTGTACCATTGGTGGTACAGGGCCACTCATAATAAATCTACCTTCTCAGCCTTCCTTACAGCTAAGTGTGGCCAACAAGATGTGAGCCGGTTGGACTTGCGCAGCCCTCCAGGTTGTAGCCTTGAGAAGAAAGAACATGTCCTTTTTCCGCTCTCCCATGTGAAATAAATGTGGATCATGGACCATGATGATGAAGGCAATACCTAGGGATGAAGACAGAACAAGTTGAAAGACAACCGTAACAACCTTATGAAGCAGAGCTGCTATGATAGCTACTATTATACGTTGCAAAAGTAAATTTCGATACCATTAAAGTCACTGTTATTTGGGGTGTTTCTGTTATAAAGGTTGAACTAATTGCACCTGACATAACCACCCTGAAACTTATTTCCCTTCCTCTTCTCAAGCATTACAAGAAAAACATAAAAGACTTATGTTCTTTGCTTCTGAAATGTTGGCTAGGCTGAGACTCATATTTATTATCCTTAAACTCCAGATCCAAGAATGCCATTCAGTTTTTATCCTGCTAGCAAGGCCAAGTTGATGGAGACACACATGGCATATAATGCTATAGGTTAGTGGATGGGGAAGCTGGGAGGAACTCTATTTTGGGCAACGTGTTTAAAATGAGACCTTTGTGCTAAAACAGCTTACCAGATAAATAAAGGGAAAAAATAACCATCTTTTTTATTCAGACTTATTTCTGGAAAATAAGTGAGTGCAGGTGGGGCAGGGGATGAACAACAAGAATACCTCACGACCATTTTAACATATTCTTACAAGTGTGAAAACTAGGAATATTCACTCAGGAGCTGGTGGTTCCACCAGGTGGTAAAATACTGGATAAAGAATTCAGGATAGAATGTTTAAGGTGTGTATTTAGCGAACGATGGCGAGCACTATAAATGTTATTCATTCTATTTCACAAAGTCTGTAATTCTTATGAAACACTCAGTTTATGCAAAGATGAATTTTAATGCTGTACACTTTCTTCCAAAGGCTTCTTAGATAGAGAAGCCAATCATGTACTACTTCAAATAATGACAACAGAGCTACTTAATTTTTTCCCCAGCAAGGTCATTCAGTGTGTTCTATATAGATGCTCAGTGTTTTCAAATCACTTGTCTAAAAATCAGTTAGACATGGGTACAATCCTGACTCAACCACTTGAGAGTGTAAGATTTGGAGAAAGTTACCTAACTTTTCTGAAACGGGAGATAATGGTATTTGCACTATAGGGTTGATCTGATACTTACAGTATATAATTATGTGAAGTGCTTAGCATATTAACAAATGTTCAGTCAACTGTGCATGCTGCAATTGGTTATTGTTAATATTATTACGGTTTCTAAATGATAATTTCAATAGACTAAACCTTAATAGCTATAAATTTCCTCTTTTGTGTTTCTTCTTGAATTTTCTTGACCCTGGTTTTTGAATATAAATATTAAATTTTTGATTAAGAAGTTTAAAGAAAAATTTTACTTGAATTAGAATTGGGATGACTATTTCCTTAAAAGAGCGGAAAGAGAGAGAGAAAAGAAAATCTTTCTCATGTAGAAAAATACAGAAAACAAAGGAATCAAAAAGAGATCAAAAAACAGAAAGCAAAAAACCAAGATGCCTAGGATTTTGTCAGCACTCCATAAATATTAGGTATCACTACTTTGAAGTGTTTTTATTGAAAAACATTGCATCAACATACATAGAATAAAACTTTTGGAAATACAAGGAATAATATACAAAATATTATTTTACCAAATTACTTAACCCACTCCATCTTAAATAATGCAGGTAAAAAGTAAATAATAATACATGGGATCTAAGTAATATAGTTTCTATAATTGAATAAAGTTAATGTTATATATGCATTAATCCTTAGATCTTTCAGAAAATGCATCTGTTTTAGGCAACTATGGAATATGTATAAAATTTATGTATCTTTACTATTTCAAAATCCTAAATTTATATGGGCTCTGAATTTCAATACAGAGAAAATAGAAATTAGCACTTCGAGTTAAAATTTAAAGGCCCAACTACTCAAAAAACGTAAAACCTCAACTTTTGTGTCAAAGGGGATATAAAAAGTATAATCATGGGATGCCTGGGTGGCTCAGTTGGCTAAGCATCTGCCTTCAGCTTAGGTCATGATCCCAGGGTCCTGGGATTGGCCCCCGCATTGGGTTTCCTGCTCAGCAGAGAGTCTGCTTCTCCCTCTGCCTGCCGCTTCCCCTGCTTGTGCTCTCTCTCTCTCCCTCTGACAAATAAGTAAAAATAAAATCTTTTAAAAGAAGGAAAAAGAAAAAAATAAAATCACAAAAAATTTAGAAAATAGTGATGACAAGAGTACATATTTATAATTGTGCATTGTAGTCAAAGTTATACTCTGAGGAAAATTCATATACTTTCATTTTTAAATAAGAAAGAATTTAAATGGACAAAACACATGTTTAACCCAGGGAAGAGGGGAATTTGCTGAGATCTTAAATAGTCTTCATTAAATAATATTCACTTTAATCACATAATGTGTATCCTGTATGAGTCATCTTAGATTAAGCTAGGTTGAGGTAACAAGTGACTCAAAAATCATATTAGTTTACAAGGATATAAAGACTTATTTTGAAATTATTTTGTTGCTTATCAGGAATTGTCTGCACATGTTTCTTCACTCTCATCTCTGGGATGATGGAATAGATCTTAGGGCAATGGCTCGTGGTATGGAGAAAACAAGAGCGTGGTAGAACCATAAAACACTTATTAAAAGTTCTGCCCAGGAGTGACACATGTGTCTTCTGCTCACATATCATGACCAAAACTGACTTCCATGGAGTGTGAATGTGTAATTCAACCACAGGGAAAGACAGCAAATATTTTGTAAATAATATGATCTTATCATGGTCCTGAATCTCTGTCACAGGTATTTTCTCCTTCCCTTTTGCATTGAAAATACACTCAGTCCCTCCCTAACGGAGACAACACAAAAGTGTCCTCCAATCATAGTATTAGGCTCAAAGAACCAGAATTCTTGTGATAATCTCTATATCAGGTCTACATGTGACTCCTTTTGATCTGGAGACGTATGAACTCTAACGGAATCAGTGACAGAATAACTATAATACGCACTCCCTTTGGAAAGGGAATGAGTTGGAGGTCCATCAAAGCCACCAACCCATCACAATGCTGAAAGGCCTCTCATATTCATGGCCAGGACCCTGACCATGACAGTGGAAAACATTCCCTGAATAGGTCCTGGTTCTACCTTTATGGTAGTTGTCCAGGCTATTATTCTCCATGGCTCTTGGTTTGGCCTCTAAGAGATCCTTTCTTCACATCTTCCCTCTTGGCCAAATATAAATACTTTGGGGAACAAGTCCTCCTTGGGGGCTGAACCGCTCTCTTGACCCACTTTTTGGCCCCAGAAACATGAGGGTCTGAGCATAAACTTCCTGAAGTTGGGGTGAAGGGGGCAGAACATACTTCATACAATAATACAATGTACCACACATATGTTTATCTTTGTTGAAAACTTCCATGGAAAACCAGTTCCACTGGCTTGGGGCCATACTGGATTCACTTTAGAACATATGTTTCAAGGTTTAGGTTTTTGGCTTTTTAATGAGCTCACAATTTGTCTTAGAAAAAAGCTCTTTAGATAATCAGTTTATTTTTCTGTATGTCCATACAGTTATGTTGACTTGGGGCTATTAGATCTCAACTGGGTCAGGAGCTCCCACGAATTTATTCCTCATCAATGCACCTGTCCATGAGGTCAGAGGAAAATGAAATTTATCAAAATAAGATGGCTCTTCTAGCCTTTTTGTTGTAGCTTTGGAATATTCTACCTGCAATGCTAAAGGGGCTCCCATTGAGGCACTGCAGTTTTTTTCTTCAATTACTCTCAGTCCTAAATCCTGTCCCTCAATATTAGAAAATATGAGTGATGGTCTTAGAATTTTAAAAAAGTATTCCCTTCACATTATGGTGCTTTCCTGAAGGTCATTGTGAGTTGCCTCATGGTTTCATGTTTCAATTTGATTCAAAATTTCTATTTTGTTTTCAAAATGGAAATATATTATTCTTTTTTCCGATTATAAAAGTAATCCATGCTTATGTAAAAAAAAATTAAACAATGTGAAATTGACAAAACCTGTCACCTCACCTGCTGGGAGGTAAGAATTTCCATGACACTCATTTACAAAGCAAAGGCAGCTGATGCCATAACGCAGAGATGGGCCCCCATGTGTACAGCAGACCATCTCCAGCCAGCCTGTGCTTACTTAACCAATAAATCCAGTTCATAACCAGCTAATCAACAACATTCAGAGACTTTGCTTCTTAATATGGGACGCAGACATGTGCATTGTTCTAGCTTTAGAAGACCTACCTTGTTTTCTCTACCATGGATTGTATTCCCCAGATCCTAGACTCTGTAATTGGATTTCGCATTTGGCAGTAGAATTTCTCCACTTAGTGCTCAATCTCTGAACTCACAGTCTTTTGTTTTCTTTAACAAAGATATTTTTATGAGCTTCTTAATAACTTTAATCTCTGCTTGTCAGTACCAGTATATGATTTTTCCTATTTTTCTGTTTTTGTCAATTTATGTTTTTAAAAACAGTTTAATTTGTAGGATATTATCCTTTTGTCAAATATGTTCTAAGCTGCTTTCCAATTTGGAGATTTGTTTATTGTATTATTTTCTCATATAAAAGTTTAACTTTTAAAAAATAGTCAAAACTGGGGCGCCTGGGTGGCTCAGTCGGTTAAGTGGCTGCCTTCGGCTCAGGTCATAATCCCAGGGTCCTGGGATCAAGCCCTGCATCGGGCTCCCTGCTTGGTGGGGAGCCTGCTTCTCCCTTTCCCTCTGCCTGCCTCTCTGCCTACTTGTTCTCTGTATCTCTCTGCCAAATAAATAAATAAAATCTTTAAAAAAAATAGTCAAAACTGCTAATTCTTTTTTGAGGGATTTATGATTTTGATGTCTCAAATTATGCTATCTTTTCCCTTACTTTTTTCCCCTTCTTTTTGATTGACTTCATGGAAAAGCTTTTTAAAACTTTCATTTAATATAACTGCAATTCCATCTTATTTATAAGAATTTCCACTTTGTATATGTAGTTATAATTTTATTTGGTCCAGGAAGGTTTATGATTTTCATACTTTCTTCATCAAATATACCTTTTATTAATATTAAATGACCCTTCAAGATAGGTAACTCCTTTATCTGTTATACTGAATTCTACTTTGTCTAATATTAATCCTGCAATATTGTTTCCTTTGATATTTATTAAATATACTTTTACCTGGGCATTAATGTTTACTTGTAAAACTGTGTCATTTTTTGATATAATGTCATTGTCAGCAGTCAGATTTTGGTTTTGACCCAGGATGTCTTGGCTTTTTTTTTTTTTAAGATTTTATTTATTTATTTGAGAGAGAGAGAGTGAGAGAGAGAGAGAGCACAAGAGGGGGTAGCGGGAGAGGGAAAAGCAAACTCCCCACTGAGCAGGGAGCCCGATGTGGGACGCGATCCCGGGACTCCAGGATCATGACCTGAGCCGAAGGCTGTCGCTTAACCAACTGAGCCACCTAGGCGCCCAAGTCTTGGCTTTTAATGTGGGATTTTAATTTATTAATATTTTTTGTTATAACTTAACCATTCACTTTTAAATCTATCACCTTATTTTGTGCAATCATTATGTTTTCATATTTTTTCACATTTTTCTTACTTTCTTTTAAAAAAGATTTTTAATTATTTATTTGACAGAAAGAGCACAAGCAGGGCGAAGGGGCAGAGGGAGAAGCAGGCTCCCCACTGAGCAGAGAGCCTGTGGGGCTCCATCCCAGGACCCTGGGATCATGACCAGAGCCAAAGGCAGTTGCTTAACCAATGTAGCCACCCAGGTGCCCGACATTTTTCTTACTTTTGCTATCTAAACCATGTTTTTATATTTCATTATCTCTCAGGTATGTGAAGATCGGTCCTGATTTTAATTGTCAATGGTTATATTTAACAATTTCAAAATAAATCTTTATATTGCTTTAATTTTCAACATTCTTAGTGAAACAACAATTTTCAAATTTTCCTTCATTCCTCTAAGTAAAACAGTTCAGTACACTTCCTCCCTTATCCCTCACTGTTCAATTTTTCTTAATATAATCTGGGATTTTAAATGCATATTTATATTATATTATATTATATTATATTATATTATATTATATTATTATATATCATAGTTACTTTTGTTTTTCAATTATATAGTTTTAATTTTGAAGACAATTATTGATAAGTGTAATTATTTAATAACTAGTTTTCAACAATATTGTAGTGCTTTATACTTATTGATAGTTAATTGGCAGTGCTTACTGCTTTTTGTATCCATTTCTCCCTTTTCTTAAACTTTTTGTTTCTTCACTAACTTCCTTGGAAAGTATCACCAATTTTTTTTTTCCAAGAAGGACATATAAGTGGTATATTTTATGAACGCTTTGATATCTGAGAGTGACTTGGCTCTGTATACGATGGTGGAGTCAGAGTATTTTCTCCAAATTCAATAGATAATTCCTTGACTGATATCTGCCATTTAGTGATGTAGAAGGGAAGTCAAAGGCTATTTCTATTTTTGTTCTCTTAAGTAATTTTTCAGTAGAGGTGATTGCTTATTATCAGCACATAATTATTTTTCAAATAATTTATATTTAATAATTTTTGCATTAACATACAATAAATTCAAATTAAAAATGTTGCCAGGATGTATTAGTTGTTTATGGCTGTATAAAAGATTACCTCAAAATTGGGTGGCTTGAAACAACAAACATTTGTTATCATCTCATTTCTGCAGGTCAGAATCCGGTAAAGGCTTAGCTGGATAATTTTGGCTCAGGGTCTTTGCTGAGGCTGTAGTCTAGTTGTGAGCTAGGGCTATAGTCATCTGACGGCTTGCTTGGTACTGAAGGATCTGATGTCAAGATGGCTCCTTACCCGGAAGCTACCTGTTGACTGGAAACCTCAGTTCCTTTTTGTTTGTCATTAGGAAGCCTCAGTTCCTGACCACATAAACCCCTCCACAGGGTTGTTCATCATGGCATTTGACTTTCCCCAAAGCAACTGATGGGAGAAAGAAAGAGAAAGAAAGAGAGACAGAGAGACATAGGGAGAGACAGAGAGGCAGAGACAGAGAAAGAGAAACAGGAAGCTGTGGTGCTTGTCCTAGTATCATTTCCACTTTATTCTATTTGTTAGAAGCAGGGCACCAAATCTGGTCCACACTCAAGAGAAGAGGAAAGAAGCTCCACCTCTTGAAGGGAGAATTATAAACAAATTTGAGGGCATTTTATAAAAAACCACCACACAGAATAAATAAGTCCAGTTATGGGTAAGATCTCCCTGATATCCTCCCCCTCAAATTATTAGCCTATGAAATCTGATTTTTATTTAGATTTGTGAAAATTTTAAAAATACTATCTCTGATACTTTCTTCTCTTGTATTTGCTTTAGCTTTTCTTCATGAATTCCATTTATTCTATGGCATATATTACAGTTTTCTATTCTCTGTACTTATATCTCTTTTGTAACTTTCATACCTGTGTTTCTTTTCCTCTGCCGTCTAGTAAAGGATCTCAAGTTTGTGCTCTACCTCAATTCTATTCTGTTTGACCTCCAATAGCATTTTAAATTCTATTATGTTTTTCATTTATCACAATCCTTCCACATCTCACCCACATCTATTTTTATCTCATACTGTTGCCTTTTCATGACTACTTGTTGGTTCTCTTCCTGGGTTATTCTCACTGTACACAGTTCAGCTCCTCTTCATTGAAGTAATTTTTCCTTGTATCAATCTAAGGTGCCAGAAAGTTTCATGAAATTTTTTTTCTGAGTTAACAGTTTATAATTTTTATAGTTACACTCCTCACCTGAATCTTTCATATTGACATTATTTTCTCATGGGCTTACTGGTACTTTCTTTTCATTTCTGTTAGAACTTTGGCATATGTCAACAAACACAAAGTCTACTGCTTTCCCTTGGTTTTCTCCACTTGTGTCATGGTACAATTCCTTACTTATTATGACAACTAGAAGGAAAGTTGATGAGTTCACTCCAAGTTCAATACCTTCTAGAAGGCATTCATCTATTACAACTCTGTTTTATTGAGATGGCATCTTCTACGGCTACTGTCAGGCTTTATGAGGCTGGAAATAGGCAGAATACTTGGAATGCAATACTCTTTGATAGATATTTCCGAGCAGTCTGCGTATCCCTGTGTCCCTGACTGACGGAGATGGTGGATGGAGCCTCCACCACCTGGGTGGGGGGTTATTACCACCAGCAAGCCATTTGTTTAATCAGTTGCATTCTAGGTAAAGCTGTTTCTGTAGAGGTGTGAAATATGGGGTATTGAAAGGAAGAAGGCACATCCTTAAGAAGTACCAGCTTCTAATTTTCTGTTTAGTGAAGGTCTTGAATTCTGAGTAGAGGACAGAGAGTAGGAGAACATACAGTCTCCCATCTGCACCCCCACCCTTGCCCCCGGTCAGGGTTAAAGGAGAGGCATTTCAGAAGATAAAACCTAAACAGCTTTTTTTTTTTTTGCTCAGTTCTTTTTGTCTTATACTTAACAGTCCTTCCAGATTCTAGCATTAAATTGTTCACAAATCAAAGTTTTAGGACTTATTGTGAATTTTCATTGTTTTCTGGTCTTCACTGATATTTTAGTTAAAAATGAGATGAAGTTTGATGGTGGTGACCAGCCAAGATGGCATTTTAACCTGGAAATTTCTCTTGGCATTGTTTATATTAACAAAAAAGATACTTTAATTGCCCAACAATAGGGGATAAACAGAATAAATTATGGCATATCTTTGTGAAGGGACACTTTGTAGTCATTAAAAATCATACTGTTAAAGCATATTTAATGGCACAGGGAAATGCCCACAATTTATCTTTTGGGGAAAAAATTACAAAACAGTATTTACAATGTGGTTCTGATTTCATAAGGCAACAAAAGAGGAAACACACAAAAATACAACAAAGATATATAATATAACATTCACAGAGGTCCTCTGGACAGTGGAATCAGAGGCAACTTCTATGTTTTATTTTGAAGATGTTTTCTTTAATTTTAAATCTTTTATTAAAATACCTATTACTTATTGAAATAAAACAACTTTTGAATTAGCAGTTTATAACTACAAGTTAATTTATTTGCAAAGGTGCTATCTTCCCTAAGTGTTAATATTATATACATAGTGGTTGGGGGGGGGGGAAGGGAAATGTAGTCTCAGATATAGAGAGAAATTTCTGTGTCTCACTAAGAAAAAAGATTAGCTAGATAATGGATTGAGCTAAATTATATTAGCTAGATATGGATTTATGGACCTTCAAAGTAATTGATTATAAATACTATAGCATGTGTGCATGGCACATACGTGTGTATATGTGTGTGTGTCTTCTAAAATTGATTTGAAGGTATCTGATGGTCACTTTAATAGGACACTGTTATCGTACATCCATGAGAGGACATCTGGCCACAACAAGGAAGACTGATCTGTAGCTTGATAGTTCTCAAAGTGTAGACCCTGGACCAGCAGCAGCGGCATGACATGGGCTCATATTACAAATACAAATCCTCAAGCGTCACCCCAGACCTACGGAATCAGAAACCCAGCCTATGTTTTAGCAAGCCTACCTGATGATTCTGATACATGCAAATTTGAAAGTCACAGCTATGAACATTAATTAATATCTGTTAAAATAGGCATTATCCAAAGATAGAAGACTCCTATAGATATGGTCATGAAGAAACAAACACTCTGAGAGGCAGAAGCATCTCTGATGCCCAACTAGATAAGTAACTGTTCAGAAGATGTGATCTACTGTGTCACATTGAACAACAGGAGAGTGAGAACTTGATCATATGTCCTCTGTGGTTCTGGTATCCCACATGTATTTATTATGGCAAATAAAGAATACTATGGGTACTATAAACTTCTTGTGAACCAATCACTTTAACTGGTCTACCATCCTTCTGTAAGCATTAGCAGAGCCCAGAAATATGCTATGCTCTGGTAGAAATGATGGCCATCATCACACTTGTGGAAGAGGGTGTTGATATTGATGAGCCATGTCTAAGGTCATGGGTTGGGCCACAGTGCTTGGTGGTGGAGATTGTGAGGTAAACATTGGAAGTACTGAAGCTCGAGACCCTGAAGCAGGCCCACTTATCCTAGTGATCTTTCCTTCTTATACATGGCTGACACGAGGGAGGGGTCTGGGCTGCCTCCCATTTGGGAGGAGGCATCTTCCTGGGGAAGCTTGGGCTGAGAGGAGTTGACACCTCTTCCTTCCACTTCCTTACTTGTGGTGTTTTTTGCTGGAAAGTGGGCTCGTAATGGTGTCTGTGACTGGGACAGAGGTGTGGGTCCAGGTAAAAGGGGCCAAGCAGGGCACTTGTCTTAGGCCTATAGGCAATCCAGCTACTAGGAGTCCTTTTCTTCTTAGTAAGGTTGACAGATTTAGCAAAAACCAAACCAAACTAATGAACCAAACATAAAACCCCAATGCCCAGTTAAATTCGAATTTTGGATAAACAACAAATAATATTTTATTATAAATATGTCCAATGCAATATTTGAGATTTACTATATAGTATAAATATATTGTATAAGTTATTTTAGTATAAAATGAACAAAGTATTTTATATGCATACCATATACTATGTTGTTTTAGTGTGATTAATATTTCATTATATTATATGTCTACATATTTGATCTCACTAGATTGGATGTTTTTGTTATTTCCAATGTGCAATATTTGGGACATACTTATACCAAAAGATTATGTGTTTGGTGGTGCCTGGGTGGCTCAGTAGGTTGAACATTCAACTCTTGGTTTCAGCTCAGGTCATGAGCTCAGGGTCCTGGGATCAAGCCCCCTCATTGGGCTCCACACTCAGCAGGGAGTCTGCTAGAGATTCTTTCTCTCTCTCTCCCTCTGCACCACCATCACGCCCGGCACTCATGTGAGGTCACGTGTGCTCTCTCTCTTTCTCGCAAATAAATTAATAAATCTTAAAAAGCATAAAAGATTATGTGTTTGTCTGAAATTCAAATTTGAATGGGGGTCTTTTATATTATTTGGAAGCCCTACTGGATATTTAGCTACCTAGGACAAAAGGTAGCTAAATTGGGGTTTCAGACAAAAGCCTTATAAGAAAAAGGAAGATGTTGCTTGAATGTTTATCCTCCTTCAGGAACCTGGCCTGTGACAGGTGACTAGCTATGAGTTGGGGTGTTCAGTGTTCCCGTACCCTACCCACCCTGACACTATCCCAATACGACTCCCAAAGAGCAGTTATACACCAGCCTGGCTATATAGTTTAATCACTTTTTCCCTTGAATAATTTCCAAGTCTCTCAAGGACGTTAGAAAGGCACAAGGGGTGGAGCTGGGTCCTTGCGCATGTCCCATGATCCACTTCTTTTGAGAAATCTATTTTCCTGGTGTGCTCACTACGAAAACACAATTCTGTGTCTTCCACATGCGATTTCAAATAGAAATAGTAGCATTACTGATCAGTGGGTCCATCTCTAGGACTGGCAGGCAAATTTAGCCAGGACCTCTGCAAAGCAGTTGTGACTTCTACTTGGTTTTCCCATTCTAGCCTCAACGGCAGTTTGGGGAACCAATTTTGCTAACAAGAAAAAGAATTTTTTTTTAATAAGAGGAAGGGCCATTTTATTAAAAAATCAAGTCTGAAGCTCATCAGATTATGTTAAAGGAATTTATTTCATATTCTCCAACTTGGTCTCTTTGTCAGTCTGGGAGCACGGTTCTATGCAAAGGCTTTGTGTACTGCTGGTTTTCAGCTGGGGAAGTTGTGTATGAGCTATTGCTCCTCTCCCAGGTGAGAACAGGTGTACACCACTTTAAATTTCCCGTAGATCTGATTGCATCATTTGTTATATTATCCAGCATAATGACATGAAATACGTAAATAATAAAATGCCAGTTGCCTCCTGAAAATTTAAAGTGGCAGGTCCTCTTTCTTCCGTTGAAGAGGCTGCTGTCTGCTGATGGAGCTTTCACCGCTGAAAAATGACAACCAAGCTGAAGGGAGCCACAGGGGAAAACTTACTCCTCTGGCTGATAAAGTGAATACAAAAAGGAACATCAGGACTTCACCCCTTCTCCACTCTCCACAATTGCCCTATCTTCCTGCAGTCATCATATACTTGACAAACTTTAAGTATGCATGTAAATCATGAGCCTATGGAAAGGAGTGTGCAAAGGTCAAATGCTCTGCTATCACAAGAGTGAAAGAGGGGTGCCAGGTTGGCTCAGTCAGAAGGGCATGCCACTCTTGATCTCCAAGTTGTGAGTTCAAGCCTCACGTTGGGTGTAGAGATTACTAAAAATAATTAAAAATGTTTTAAAAATAAAAAGAGTGAAAGAGGTTGCACCGTTTTCTGCAGATTTTTTAAAATATACATATATATGGTCACTTTTACTTGTCTTTTTACCCAAGTGTCAGTTTGGTAGGTTGTTTGTACTGGATGGAATCCATCGCACTGGGGAGGGGTGCGAAACAGAAGAGGTTAATTAAAGAATTCCTCCACGGATTTGGGAACTCAAGGCAAAACTCTTCCAACCATTCCACATACTATCTGTCTTGCTACTTAGATTCTTTAAAATCCAAGAATTTTCGCCCAAACTTGGGTAACATTACTAGCGGATTTCCATCTGCAGCGTAAAACAAAATGAACCACAATTGCTTATTCGGCTGGATTCAACACAAATGCCCCGAGCACCCATTTGGAGGCTTTGCATGAGGTGCAAGGAATAAACACCCTTTCTGCTCCCAAGGGCCTTATGGTCCTGTGGATCATTTTCATATGAATTCAGAGTTTCAAATGTATAATGTCATTCACAACCAAAAGATGAGAATAAAGAAGCCTTCATGAAATTACAATTCTTTACCTCTAAATGCTCTTTTAAAAAGAACAAAGGTGTAATTTTCAGCTTCGTGCTCTTTAATCATTGGTGCGGAAGTGATGGTGGAGACTAACTCCCAAATGTCTCTCGAAGGTAATAGTAGGACATGTGTTGAAAGGGGTAAATGAGTATATGGCATATGAGAAGAGACGACCCATGAACAAACTAACATTTGTCCTAACCAATACCGTTGGGCTTCCAGTTCTGGACGGAGAGAGATGATACACACAAAATATATTCTGGAGGCCCTACAGGAGACATAAGCAGTGTGGTGAAGGACTTAACGGGGGATTTGGCTATGGAGCAGTTGCTGGTGTGTTGAATAAGGAGTGGATGCCAGCACTGTACACAGCTCTGAGACTTGCCAGCTCCAAGTATTATCTGCTTATGAATTAAGGATGCATTTTGATGGAGCTCTGCTAATTTGCCTAAAGGAATGAGAGCGAGAGCTATAGGAACAGAAAAATCTCCCAGACTGGTGAGATGCTGGTGACCTCAAATAGCTCCATGTATACGTGGGAGGAGGCAGCATTATGTATTTATATTGTTACCGTTTGGGGCCATGTTTTGGATGGTGCACCATTTGACTATAACTATTCTGACTTAAAACTTGCCATTTGCAATAAAAGTGAAAATGAGTTTTGGAGCTATTATTCAGAACTACCATGATGTCTTATGTCTGTCTTTTGCTCATATGCATTAGCATCCCTTCTCTGCTTTGTCTGTATATTTCCTTTCCTTCCGCTTTCAACTTACTTTCTCTTAGGTATGGCAGTGGAAATGTATTGCAAGCTGATGATGGCTTGAAAGTGTGACTCTGTATCAATGAAAGGTAAATGATATTTCCCCTAACACTGAATAGTTACACAAAATTCCGTTATAGTTATATGTGTACATATCTTATCTCACTTATGCGTGTTTTTGAGGGCATGGATTTAAACTTATACCTCTATGAACTCTCTATAATGCCTTCAACACAATAGACGCTCACTAAGTATTAATTGGATAAATGAATAATTCTAGAAAAATGGGAGAGAAACATTCACAAACCTGTTACAAAATGAGACATAATACCACATGTGTTAGGGATTGGAGATAGAAAAACTAAGGAACAGAAGTATCAAAATTTGTGTGCTCACAACAAATAGTGCTTTCTAATCCAAACCTGCCCAATCAATAACAATTTTATTATAACAGATTTCAATCTTGCCACCAACAGGGTAGAATGCCAACTCAAGTTTGTAGGATGAGCTGATCTTTTTTCTCAGGCCCCAGCTCCACTTGATCTTGGTCTTTCCATTCAAAGAGTTCACATTCCGTAGTGTAAGGAGAGATTTATAAAACTAGTTCTGATATGCTTGGCTGGTGGGGGCCAGATAGATAGAAAAAAAGCCAAATCTTCATAGGTTTGAATCTTAGCTCTACCACTTGCTAGCAACTTGACCTTGGTTCTCATTTCCCACTTCTATAAATGAAGAAAAATAATTGTGAGAATTAAATAAGATAAATGCATATGAAGGACATGGCACATAGTAAGACTTTGTGCACATTAAAGTTATAGAACACTGGGGAAGATGTGATGTGATCATTTTTCCTGATGAAAGTTGGAAGTGAATTTTGAGCTAGGCCTTTAAGGATATGCAGAAGTTTGTGTTATGTTGTTTTGTTTTAGGCACAAGAACAAGGGAATGAGATTCCAGACAGAGGAAACAGCATGAGCAAAGGCACTGGGGTTAGAAAATATATGATACATTCAGGGATCAGAAGACCATCCATAAACAGTTGATGGGTGGTCTTGAGAGCAAGTAAGATGTACATGGGGATGGAGAGGAGAACATTCAAAGCCATGGGCTTGCTCGCTGCACAGGTGATGTTCGAACGTGTCTCTTGACTCCAGTGAATAATTTTGTTAACAAAATACCAATCTTCCAGAAACCAAAATTTAAATTTCCAGCAGTTTTCAGTATCTCCAAGGAAGTTTAAATGCAGTCTACACAGATTGCTGGGTAGCGGATCTTTATTCAACCACCCTGAAAGCCAAGAGCCTACCTGTTCTGGGTGAATATTAAAGCCTTCTCAGCATGCGTCGACAATGAGGGCAGATGTTGCTGCCAGTATTTTTAGACAGAATTCAGAGACCTGCTAAGAATTCTGAGCAGCTGAGGATTTCACTCTCCAGATAGTCTATTAGTCATTCCACAGACATATCTTTAAATGCCCTAGTATGAAGTTTGCTCATCTAGATCGTGCAATTCTAACATCAGCTGTTTGTGGATGGTTACTTAGTAATTGTGATTTAAAGAAGTGCAGTGGGGTCCATTTAGAATGGACCAACCTATTTATAGACAGGAAGCCCAGAATTACTGTCATGCTTTGGGAAAATTATGGTTCTACTTATAATGAGTTCTTACTTTCCATTACATTCTGTTAAGGGGAAATAACAACTGTATGTTTTTAACTTGGTTTTTTGATTCACTGTGTAGGAGTGCAGTGATTAGCTTAAAATGTTCAGTAGCATATAGATGCTTAGCATAAAGTTGGTGTTCAATGGCATGTGAAAGGCATATATTCCACAAATATTTGTTGAATGAATGAATGAATGAAATCAGATGAACCATACCCCTAAATTGTATTTCAGAATATGTGGAGTATCGGTTAAAACTGATACTGATGACCATGTTATTATCATATGCAAAAAAGAAGCAAGATACGTTCTAGAAAGATTCATGGGCAGGTGTCAGTTTACTGACCTTGAGCTAGTAGTTTGACCTCTTGTATTTCCTCATTAGAAAAGTGAAGGGTTTGAACTCAGTGATAACTAATGTCCCTTTGAGCTCTAAAATTCTATGACCCACATTCTGGTTTGATAAGAGAAAGGCATAAATGGTCCCTTGTCACATTTGCCCAAAGTTGAATTATTTCATTCTACATTTGAAGCATCACAATCCATCTTCAATTTCTTTATGAAAATAATGTCTTCTTCTTTAATGGTTTACTGCCATATTTGAATGATTTTCTTCTCCACAACCATTGCACTATGTACGTGTGTCTATCTTGTCCTGAGTCATTTTTTTTTTATTCTGGTCTCTCTCTCTCTCTCGAGCTGTGTGTCCTGAGAGGTGGGAACTGTGCCATATTCATCTTTGTGTCCTCTAAGCACCTACCACCATGCCATGCATTAGTGGAATTCCTTCTTTACAATCCCAGTGTTATCTGTTTAACAGTCATCCTGGAATAATGGTTCCACCCTAATTTGTGGGTTTAATAAAATGCAGCTGCTGCAGCAGCCAACCCATTTCCTCTCTCCCTCCCTCACTGTGTTCAAGCCACGTGGCTGCCTTTGGATTCCTCAAAAAATGCCAAGTTTGTTGTGGCTTCTAGGATTATGTCCTGTCTGGAATGCTTTTTCCTGAGGTCCCCATTCAGGTCTCGGTAGCAAAACCATCTCTTAGAGGAATTTCCTGGCCATCCCCTTCAAGGGATCCATTCAGCAAATATTGCCTCCTCTTTATAACACCACTACCTGAAACGATTACAGATTCTAAATTTGCTTTTTTTTTTTTCCCCCTCCCGTACTGGAATGTACGATCCACAGAAACATAATGTGTGTGTCTCTCTGTTGTTTTCCCCTCTATTGCCGGCAGCTGGGACAGTGCTTGGCATGTGGTGGGGGCTTGTTAAATATATGTGGAATAACCTAATTGCTCCCTCCCTCCGTCTTTGCTGACAGCTCCCTGGCACCAGCTGCCCCTTGCCCACTGCTGTCCCCCACTCACCTTTGGCACACCTTGGTCACTGACCATCACGCCGCACTTCCCTAAAATATCCTTTACCACACTTTCCTTTTACTCCCTTCAGCATTATCAACCAGAAAAATTCCTTATATCTGCCTCATGTGATGACTAAAAATAGGAATTATCATTTGTAAAACAAGTTAAGATTTTATTTTGTCAGGGAACAGAGAAAAATTCTTTGAAATTTTAATGTGATGTTATTGCTAGACATTACATGATTAAAATAATGGGAATGGAGTTGAAGGCGTACCGGAAACTTGCCAGTTTATGGAATAAGAGCATGCTAATAATAATTGTTATTATAAGACTTCATTAGCACTGATACTATCTTGGGTTCTATATATAGAAGAAAGAAAAATAAATAGCTCATCATAAGGCAAGGCAAATAAACTAATATTTAAAAAATAACTATAATCTGATGACATAAGAGAATGCTTTGTGTGTATTATCAGAACAGCTTTTTGTACAGTGAGAGCCCTCACAGAACAGTTGCCTCTAGAAAGATCCATTCAATAACTTACAGGCAAAAGAATAAGGGGAAGTAGTTTCAGACATCATCCTAGTTCCAGACTTTTCCTTAGGTTGCTGTTTGCTCTTCGGAGGACTTCCCTCCCATCTCTCACTTGGCTATGTGTCACAGTGGACTGAGATGTAGATTTCCCAGGTTCCTTTGCAAACTGGCTTTCGGGTCGACCCCACCAGTGGGAGGCCCTGGCAGGAAGTGGACGTGGAAGAAGGGGAAAACCCAGTGTATTCCTCCCCATTTCCCTGCTTTGAGCTGTGTCTCTAGCATTGTCTGCATGTCCTCTCGGGTCCACTCTCTAGGGGAAAGTCCTGGCACCTGGGCTCCGGTGACACTTCCTGCATCTGTCCTTCCAGCCTTAGGGATGAGAGCAACTTTTTGCTGTTGTTAATATCTGGACTTCTCACCATCTCCTCTTTCCTTTTTGTTCTTAGAGTGTCTTTCTAATTATAAACTTCCCTTTATTAGAAGATGTAGAATGAGTTCTCTTGTCCTGAGTATATCCTGATTGTTACCATAGCCTGGTTGTCATCAGTTTGGGAATTTTTTGTTTAAGTTTCTGAACCTATGGTCTTTAGAGAGGCCTTAAGAAAGAGAAAACCCATCTCTACCAATTTGGACCATATTCTTTTCAGGCACTTTATGCAGTGCATAATCCCCATTGGAAAAAAGTAATTGAAGTTTAAAAATGATGGATAATTCATACATAATAATAATGAAAACATAATTTAAATATAATAATGGGAACTTTAGTTTTAAAAGACCCACTTAAATATCTAATTAATAAAGGAACAAGGAAAGGCAATAAAAGGTTCTCAACACAAAGCAATTCACTGAGAGCACAAACAAAAGTTGCTAATTTTTAGAAACCAAGAATGTTTCTCTATTCACAGAACATGGATGTCTCAAAACTCATTTTACTAATCTTTGAGAAGAAGCCAAATTCAAAGTCAAATGAACATTTCTAGGGAGTTATATAACTCCAACTCCAAACAATATGTGAGGAAGATAAGCAAGAAGGGATTCAGAAGCTTTCACTAATGATGCAAGCCGGAAGAGTCCCTCATGACACAGAAAAATAGGGCTGTGTGTTCCAATCGTGAACGCAAGCTACAATGGCAGTGGCGGTGGAGGGGGACAATATCATTAGAAAATTAGAAGCAAATTAGACGGCGCACTCTCTGACAACTTTAATATATCTGAACGGAATACCTCAAAGACATAGACCTGCATTTCTCTCATGAAGATATGATAGCTTGAGGAGTGTTGCTGTCACTTACTATGGCACTCCCTGATTTTCAGCCTATGCTTTTCAAAAGACATGACCAGAATGAACGTGCCTCAAATGGAAATCTCTATGAAAAAGAGTGTAATCTGTAAACCTTTATTTTGCAAATCTGTTCTGCTTCTTCTAGCCCAGACTACTTAGGATCTTCCCTTTCTTCCCTGGCTTCTGCAGTGTAACTCTCGAGACCATGAAGACATTTTCTTTTTTATGATTTCTTTCCTCCTCTCATGGCATACCATGTTGTCACGGTCTACAAACTTGTCATTAAACAGGAGCAGAGATAAATATGTCCCAAGGACTGTATGACTGGTAACAATTCAAAATGTAGCCTATCCCCGCGACAGAGTTTAAGGTATGAAATATTAAAAAGCCACTAATTTCGATTCTACGTCCAGCACATTCTTTGTGTAGGATTAAGAAAAATTACTTAACTTCCATATGCCTCAATTTATTTCATGCTTAAAAGGAGGATAATACGAATAATATTATATTGCTCAGGGGGTCTTAGTTGCCAGTAACAGAATCTACTTTGGCTATTTTAAGGTGAAATGGAGTATTTTAAAGCATATAAGGTAGCTCATAGCATCAGTAGGAGCAATGAAGTAACAGGCTCAATTCTAAAGTTTCAGGAACAGTGAACAACACCCAAAGCCAAGAAGAAGACCTGGATGAATAAGAATGCCACGAGTATAGATTCCTCTGGAGCCCAAGTTGACAAGGACTCTCTTGTATTCACCACTGCCACCCATTTCTGCTTCCACCACACCAGTGAAACGAATGCTGCCTCCCCCAACCCCCGATGCAGAGCCTGTTATCTCAGATCACTCAATTCTGAATGCAGTCTTTTTTTTTTTTTTTAAGTAGGCTCCACCCCAAGCATGGAGCCCAATGTGGGCCTTGAACTCACGACTGAGATCGAGACCTGAGCTGAAATCAAGAGTCAGATGCTTAGCTGACTGAGCCACCCAGGTACCCCTGAATGCATTCTTCTATGGGTAGATCAGTTAGGTTGAATTTTTGACATAGCTCTACCCCAGCTGCAAAGCAGCCTGTGGGAAGCAAATGTTTTGTTTACACCTTGGGAAGGTGGGATTCATACAGAGAATTATCAAAACAAAAGATGTCCACTGCCAGGACTACCAGATAGAACTTGTAAGGGAAGCTAGAGGTGACACACATAAAATGCTTACTAGGTGTTCAGCTGATAATACACCCTAAAAAAGGGATGAATTTTATTAATAGTTGTTATAGGAAACTGGCCATGACCCAGATACCCAAGGTAAGCACTCACTAATGGTTTTTCAGGAAAAATTAGCTCAACCACCAGGAGCTTTCATATGACTATATTTACTTTGTAAAAAATCAAGAACAAGGCTTTAGCCAGTGAACGTGGAGACCACAGACCTAGATATGGGGCTAAGGGCTTGAGAAGCAAGTACAAGGATTCTGCAGATTTGTGTAAATGGACACGAGGGAATGCTGGGAAGCAGAAATGTGATTGAACAGACATGAAAGAGAAATCCTGCTTATCAAAGAATTCTTGGCCTTTTGTGACTGTCTTTGTCTGTTTATTTCTAGCCAAAAGGTGTTTATGATTATTTATACTTTGGTTGAATGATACTTATGAAAAGAGGGTATTATTTTTTATTGGCATTTGTTGAAATATAACACATAGAATATGTAACTAAAGAAGCTTAGGACCCTTACATCACCTTTTCTTCTTGTCCAGACTCTATTTGGAATCGTGTACCATTGTGTTTATAGAAGATGTTATTTTTCACCATCGTATTAAGGCAAGAGGTGGTATGTACGAAAGCTTGGATGTCACGCAACCATTTTTCTTAGCTCCTGGAAGATGTGCTTACATCCTGCCTCCCTTTAGCATATGAGGCACCTTCAGTTTAAAATGCAGATGTTCTTGGTTACAGTTGCTATGTGAAATGTTATGAGATAGAAATTACTGTCATAATTAATAATAGGTAAAGGTTTTACCTTTGATGTGCTGCGTTCTACATTTGATTGAGTCTTTTTGATTGTATTTATTGTACATCTCTATCATCCCATTGGTTTTTTGACTGTTTGTGTGCTTAGCTTGATGTCTGTTTCTATTTAGTCAAGGCTATTAATGCCTTTCAGGCTTATTTTCAACTGCTCTGTAAACCCATATGGTTTAAGTTTAAAGGGAGATTTACACTATTACACTCTTGGATATTAAAACCCACTTGTGTCCGTCTTCATTTTGTTGTCCCGAAGATATGCTGTGATTTATTAAGAAGGTACATATAATTTTGCACTTGCAGTAGCCAGAATAAGAACAAAGACGCTATAGAAAGTAGTCTCTCCCAAAGCCAAAAATTTGGGTAAAATAAAGATCCCGAATATATGTAAAACTGTCACAACTTACACAGCCCATTCACATAGCACGAAGGTATTTACTATAACCAGTGATTGGGGTGGACACTGCATGCTGCTACTTGCCCAGCACCTCTTCCTCTTTCTTCTGGGAATAAACATCCCTAAATCTGCTTCCTCCCTAACTGAACACAGTATTGGTGAGACTGTTAATCAAGGTGACATGACAGCTCCTGGCAAATGAGTAGGCACATGGTTAAGGACACATTAGTCTCCTTCTTCCTGGAATGTGAATATTGGATTTCTCAAAGACAACTCCCCAAAGACCAAAACTAGTTGTAGCCTATTCATTTTGGCCATGTACCCCTCAAGAGACTGCCTGTTAACTTTTGCTGCCTACTTCTCCAGAGCTGTTCTGGTTCTAGTACTTTACAAAGCTTGAATTTGAACTTTTCCTCCTGTTCTAAGGGCTATCTGACATCCATTTAGTTAGACCATACATTCTTTTTCATTTGGGATCTTTTGTTTGCAACCAAAGTACCCTGATACAAAAATTGAAATATGGAGTAGGGGACAGCTAACACCATCAGGAAAATATGTAATATTTGGAACTGGTAATTTGGCAAAAGACACTGAGACACAATATGGCAAAATAAGTAAGTTGTTGTCTCTGAATACTCGGCATTTTATGCCCATTGAGAATGAAAATCTAGGGTATGTGTTTCAATTCACAGAACAACTTAAAAGGCACGAGGAATGGTGGGACTGGAGTAAAATTGTCATTGACTGTCTCTAAGGTAAGAGGATGACAAATTGAAATACATATATTCTTGCCTCAAGGCCCCAGATGAAATTCAGAGACTGTCTTACCTCTTTTAAGTAAGGGTCTAAGACCGCCGAGGAAACAAAAGCCCAGAGTAAGATTCACAAGGTTGCTGGATTATGACAGTTGAATTCACAGCCACATAAAGCTTTTATGGGAAGGTTGAGTAGTGGCCTGACTCCCCACAATAGTAGGAATGGTGACACCTGGAGAGAATTCCGAGTGCTTGCAATACCCTGAATCCACTAACACCCTTTGAAAAATTCCCATGAAATGCTCCCTTACTGCCTGTTACTGGAGGAAGCAAGGAGGAGACTAATAATAGCTTCCCCCACTCTTCCCCCACCCACACACCGCCTCCACCCACTCCTGCAATTGTTACAGGCCAGTATTCAGAATCTGATCTCAGCCTGGACTGGGGTGAGAAATCGGGAGACAGAGCAAAGATGAGTTGCACAACTTGCTAATATGTTCCATAAAAGTCTGTGCTTTCTTTATGGGGATGGATTTTGAGGGTACTTCATCAAAAAGCATGGGTTCGTCTGAATTGTCTGGTATGATTGTGCCTTCAGAATGTTTGCCTTCAGTGTGTTAGCTGAGACAGCTGGCTGTGGTTCTAAAAACTCTCTAGGTGGTAAACACAAACCTAGATCTAATACTTTCCTTGGTAAATTATATTGAAAGGCTAGAAAGCCTATGACTTAATGTAGAACAATGGTTCTCAAAGTGTGGTTCCTGAACCATCAGCATCATTTGGAAATTTGTTAGAAATGTAGACTCTCAAACTTCAGAAACTCTAGGGGTGGAACACAGCCTTCTGCTTTAGCGAGCCCTCCAGGAGACTCTGATGCATGTTCAAGTTTAAGAACCACAAATGTAGGGGAATGAATTTGAAGACAGAGAGGTTGAAATGCTGGTTTGTTTTTACTGGGTACTTTCTGCCCACTCACTCCCCACTTATGCCTTTCTAGAGGGCTCAGAAGATTCTCTCATTCAGCAAAACCATGAGCACAAGATCATAGAAAGAATTCTTGGCTCTTCTCTCTAGGATGGCAACACCATGAAAAGGACTAGAGTAAAACTACCCCCTAACTTTAGTGAGCATGGGAGACTAGATGCCAACTGCATGTAGGCATCAAGGCTGGTGAAGCGTGGGTTTGTAAGGATTAAAATTAATAAACAACCACCCTTCAGTCTTTCTTGAATTATTTAATAAACAATCAAAACCACTCTAGGTCTGGTGACTGGAAGTCCGACTTGAGACCTTCCCCTAGAGACCTGAGTCAGTTATAGGCCCAGAGTCCCAAGCATGGAAGAAAGGCACAACCCCCAGAAGAGAAGGTATGTTGTTATGCGATTGGTGCTTAACTGCACACTTTCCATGTAGCCCTTCCAGAAGGGCCTGTCCACATGTATCAGGGTAACTGTGTGTTAGGAAAAGGAAAAACTTAGAGGGAGTTTGACTCCACTCTGCCTCATGGTAGATCCAATATATCGGAGAGTTAATCCTCCAGATTTTTAATATACGGTTGGAATAGCTGTTGCTAGCAACCATTAGAATTCCTTCCTTCGATCTTTGAGTCAGTCGGGGCTATTACAGAAAAGAACCAGTTGAACTAATGCTGCTCCCTCTCCATATCAAGGAAGCAAATCAAAAGGTACTTGAGTCTCCCTGAAGGGAGTATGGCAATGAGAGCCCCTGTGACAGACTGGCCGGAGGCAGGGGAAGTGTAACATTCGCCTACAGCCACTATCACTAAGGGCAGAGTCAGAGTATTGATGGTGAATGATGTCCATCTTCAGGTACCGTGGCGTGGGACATGGTCAGGGGCATGGACTCCAGCACCAGCCTACTTAGGTTCGATCCCAGCTCTGCCACTTACTGACTGTGTGACCGTGGGAATCACTTACCCGCTATGTGTCTAACTTTCCCCCTGTAGAGAATGGAGATGGTCGTAATGATTCCTAATGAAGAGGATTATTATGAGGAATAAATGAGTGAAAACTTACAAGGCACTCAGAGCAGTATACCGCACATGCTAAACGCTCTGTAAGTTGTTATATAAGATCAGGGAAATTCAGAGCTATGCCTTAGTTTGCTTTTATTTATTCATCACCAATGGCTATATTTGCCCTGTAGATCATTGTGTCAAGAGTTTCAGTTGGTTCAAACCAACTATATTTGAGATGCTCATCTAGACAATGGATGGTCCTTTCAGGGCATCTGTACTCCTTTCCTAGGGCTGTTGTGACAAAGCACCACAGACGGGCTGACATGAGATAACAAGCATTTGTTTTTCCATAGTTCTGGAGGCTAGAAGTTCAAAATCAAGGTATCAGCCTGGTCACACTCCCTGTGAAACTTGTAGGGAATCTATCCTTGCCTCTCTCCAGGTTCTGGTAGTTTGCCGGCATTATTTGGTGTTGCTTGGCTTGTCGATGCCGAGCTGCCATCTCCGTCCTCACGTGGCATTCTCCCTATGTCCCTCTCTGTGTCTCTTCTATTCTGAGTACACCAGCCATAATCAGTTAGGGCCCTGCCATGCTCCCCCGCCTCATCTTTGCTAATTACACACGCAGCGTCCCTCTGTCTAAACAAAGTCACATCCTGAGGTACTAGGAGTTAGTACCTCGAAATACCTTTTCTGGGAGATACAGTTCAATCCATAACAGCAGGTTAAATGAACTTTGATGCCATGGGATGGGCATATGTTTTTTGTTTTGCTGCAGGCCTCACCACTTCATAGTGCCTCACACTTAACTTACTTTATTAATTTATGTGACCTGATTTCCTGTTGCTTTAGACAATGAATATTAACTGGCAATTGGATCAGAAAAACAGAGACAACTTTATAAAAATGTTATATTCAAAACTGGATCATGTTCCACACACCTAGAAACTCCCATGTGTCTGTATTTGAATGCCATAGAGAATACCAGATTGTGAATTTTTTCTTTTTAAAAGCTCAAGCTTTTTAATCAGATTTATTTAGGGACAGATTGCAACTCCACCATTCACAAACTATGGGTCTAAACTGAGCTTGTTTTATCCCCTACAAAATGGAGAAATTAATATCCATCACATAGAATTGATCTGATTATTAAATAAAACTGGGTATGTGAGGCATTTAGTATAGTTCCTGTCACACAGTAGGCTCTCAAAAAGTGCTAGCATAGCAGCAGAATAGTGGCAGTTATTCATAGGTAGATATTAATATCAAAATTGGCAAAGATATACTTTAGCTATGAATTCTGGTTTTTATTATATTTATTGCTTTTATATTCTTATTCGTGTGTGTGTGTGTGTGTGTGTGTGTGTGTGTGTGTGGTTTTTAGCTGATTATATGTTTAATTTAGCATCTTTCTCTAAGAAAGCAAGGCCTTAATACTTATCTGTCTTTGCACTGCAGGGTCTTGCCTGCTCTTGGCACAGACTGACCCTGTCTGTGCCCAGTGACATTAGTACAGCACTTGAAAATTAATTCCATATATTTTTTATATTCAGCTACATCCTTGCCTGCTCTTAGCATTCAGACTTCATGTATCCTTGGGTCTATGTTTGCATTATTTGTTCACCCCTAGAGAAGAAAGCCAAAGAAAGATTAATTCATAAAAAATGAATGGTTGTTGAAACTCTTCAAAGCCTTGATTTACTGCATAATTAGTAGACAACACTAGAAAACAGAATATCTTTCTGCCTGTGAATTAAGTAAATTGATTAATTCATTAATTACATATGATAACTCCATAGATAGCATAATTGTATCACTGGTTAACAAAACACAGCAAAAGAATCAAGCATGTTTTCAACATGGTCAAAAATTTAATTTACAATATTGGGTTCTTCTCTTGGAATCCTAATTAAAGAACTCAGGAAAGGCATATATAGTCCAAACACATTTCTGGAAGGAGGGTTATATTACTTGCAAAGCATGCCACAATTAGGAACCATTCTTTTTTCTCCCAGAATTTCAGCCCCGCCAGAAATCACTCATTCACTCATTTATCATTAACCAGATATCACTGAGCATCATGTGTGTTACAGGCACTTTTGTCATAACTGGGGGTATAGCAATGAACAAATTAAACAAGGATCCCTGCTTTCATGGAACAGACATCTGAGGGCTTTCTGTTCATTATGATAGCCAGTAGCCACATGTGGCTATTTACATTTACATTTAAATTAATTAAAATAAAAAATTCAGTTCCTCAGTCCCACTAGTCAAATTTCAAGTGACCAATAACCGCATGTGGCTAGTAGTTGCTATATGGGATAGCAGAGGAGACCATTTTCAACATCGCAGAAAGTTCTCTCTGACAGTGCCATTCTAGAGGGTGGAGACAGAGAACAAACAATAAATAAGTGAAGAAGACATTTTTAGACTGTGATAAAAACTCTGCAGGAAATAAACAGGAGGATGTGACAGAGACCTTTGGAGAGTGAGATGACCACTTTTTATAAGGTGATCGAGGTAGACATCTCTGACACGAGTGCATTTGAACTAAAACTTAAAGAATCCAACTCTGTGAAAAGCTGTCAAAGCAGAGGAATCAGCATGTGCAAAGGCTCTGAGGCATGAAAGAAGGGGATGTGCTTGAGGAACAGAAGAGAAGTGAATGTGGCTGCAGGACTGTGAGAGAGGGAATAAGGGGCACGGCACAGAGGAGGGAAGGAAGCCACGAGAAGGAGTAGGGTTTTATGCTAAGTTGCATGGGAAATCGCTTTAAAGGATTTGAAGGAAATGACATGTTTTGATTAATGATTTAATATACAGGCTTCTGCGTGAAGAACAGACTGGATGGGGCAAGGGTGGAAGGCGAGATCCCTGTTCAAAGGTAAGACATCAAGGTGAGTGGAACCAGAACTGTGGCAGGCAACTGGAAATTAGGATGGAAGCAAAATATTATTTGAAATGAGTGGAATGCTCATGGATTAGATGGCGGGTATGAGGAAGAGGGAAGAGCCAAAGATGACCCCTGGATTTCTGCATTGAGGAGCTGAGGGGGTGAGGGTACCATCTACTGAGACTGGGAGGATTACTGAGGGGCCAGTTTGAGGTAAATTAACATGATTTCTCATTTGGCTACGGTAAGCTTAAAATGCCATTTAAGCTCTGAATCAGTGGAGGGCTCTTGGGTCTTAGTTAAGGGGCCAATTCTTGGTTTCCACTCAGGTGGGGATCTCAGGGTGGTGAGACCGAGCCCGACTCAATGCCAGAGTCTGCCTAAGACTATCTTTTCCTCTCCCTCTGCCCCTCCCCCACCAAACAAATAAATCTTAAAAAAAAAAAAATCTGAATCAGAATGTTGAACAATGGATAATTGGACCTGGAGACTGCAGAAAAATTAAGGTCAGATGTATCGATTTGAAATTACCATCAAATCAGTGGTATTTAAATCCACAAGTTTGCCTGAAATCATCAATGATGAATGGAGGTAGAGAAGAAATAAAAAAGGACCATATGATGGTCATAAGATAAGTTATCTCCATCATGGCCTCCAAGCCCATACACCATTTCATGAGTCGGCTGGCATTCCTAAAACCTCCAGGTTGTAAAAGTAGTCTATTTATGATATATCCGGCTATGGTGTATAATAAACAATGCCAGAGGGAACTGAAAACAGACTAATTTAATAAGCAATTCCTTTCCCCTACACTGTTTAAATTTACATAATCAACTGGCTATAATATTTAGCATACTTTTAATGTCTCTCATTTGTTTACACTACAATTCTGTGCTTCAAACTCCTCCATTCACCAAAATTCTTTCTAGCATTTCACAGCGGGGTAGAAGGAGAGGAGAAGCCAGGGATGTAGAAGGAAAACCAGGAGTGTGTGGCGGCATGGCAGCAGATCAAGGAGCTGGAAAATCGCTGAGCAGGAGAGTAGGATGAGGGTCTATGGTAAGGGTCTCGCCGAAGCCATCCCCAGGAAGTCTTTGGAAGCCCAGTCAAGAGTGGTTTCAGCTGAGTAGTAGGGATATAGGCCAGAACAGAACAGGTTGAAACATAAATGAGAAGTGAAGTAATGGAGATAGTTGACTCTTGAGAATCTCTTCAGAGATGGGGCAGAAGCTGCAATGGGACATGGTCAGAAAAGGGGACCTCTTGTAGAACGGGCAGGAGTGGAGCAGATTGCATGTTTATCACTCCAACGCAACAGTGGAGGAAACAATGATGGAACTGGGAAAGAGGAGGGAAGACCTTAAGAAAGCAACCTACGAGGGGTCCAGAGCATAAATGGAGGGCACCGCTCTTCTATTGTACCTGGAGGAAAAGCAGAAAATGAGGGTCGAGATGTAGGTAGGTTTGTTGACGAAGAGGCTGGCTCAGAAGGTGGAAGAGTTCCAGTAATTTTGCTTGTGGCTCCACAACCTCACTAGTTAAAAAATTTCTGGAAGCCAAGTTAGAAGATGCAATAGAATACATATCAGTCTATTTTTCATCACCGTGGGCTCTGAGAAGAAAACATTTCAGAGTCCTCTGAAGTTATTAGCTGAATACGGTACAGGACAGGGCTTTGGATTTAAACCTGCTATCAAATCCTGACTCCACCAGTAATGAGGCATGTGACTTTGAGCAAGTTATTGAAATTCTTCAGCCTCTACCTCTTCATCTGTAAAATGGCAATTACCACATACTCAGCTCATTAAAGTTCTGGATAATATATACACAGCATATATACATATGAAGTACTTTTGAAAAGCAAAGGAAACACAGAAGCAGCAATCAGAGATTACAATCAGAGATTGAATGCCAAGGAAGGAATTTCCAGATTGAAAAGTGGGGCATAGACTCACATGATACAGAAGGATGGAGAGTCGAGCTGAGAGCAGGCATTGGATTTGCTCATGAAAATGTCACTGGTGACTTTCAAAGTTATAGTTTCCATGAAGTGATAGGCACCAGAATCAGAATGTATGGACTTTGGATATAAGCAAGCACTGAGAGAACAAAAGTAGGTACCGTGAAGGACTTTTTTAAGAGTCTCAGTGGCTACACAGGAGAAAAGAGATACAAATATACAGGAGCAGAGTTGCACCAAGAGAAGGCCGTTTTAGCTATGAAGGTGGGGGGGCAGATGGGAAGGAATTATGCCAAGGGAGAGAAGATGCAAGGGAGAGTGCTTATGGGAACAGGAGCTACATGGAGCTAGAACTTGGGAAGAACAGATGAATTTCTATTCTTATACAACACTAAAGGGGCCAGGTTGGTGGATGGTATGACCTCTAAGTAGAGAAGAAGCAGAGGACTGAATGCCAAATGCAAATCAGAGTCACTAGGAAATCTGAGGAATTAAGAAATGGAACATGCACGTCTAATACCATCAGACTTGGTAGACTGAGAAGTCTTCAAAATTAGGATTTATCGTGGAAGATGGATTTTCCTAACAGTCTGATGTGGGTCATCCTCCTTGACTTCTAAAAAACAGAAATGCCAATTTAATAGTTATTCTATCCTATTTATTGGTTATTCTTTTTCTATTACCAGTTCTCAAACTGTATCCTGCTTGAGCGATCAGGCTCTCCTTCCAAGATTGCAATTGAGTTTCTGACCCATCAATGTAAGATGTTTCCCAGGCCTCTCTATCACTTTGATTGAGATTTCTCTCGGTATTCCAAACTCTTGAGTCATAAACTTGTAGATATTCTTACAGTTGGCAAATCAAGTATACTGTGTGTGGAATGTACTCATTTAATTTTTAGCAGAAAAACTTAGGCTGTTGATTCTGTGAAGACCACTAACAGGCTGTAACTAAGAATCAACCAATTTCCAGATTGATGTAACAGGTGCTCATATTGGAATGAACTACCCATCAGAGACTTTTGGTTTCCATCCCCCTCCACTGTCTGCTCCCCACAGAAGGCCTGGTCTGTACGATGTATAATGAAAATGGTCATAAGATAAGTTATCTCCATCATGGCCTCCAAGCCCATACACCATTTCATGAGTTGGCTGGCATTCCTAAAACCTCCAGGTTGTAAAAGTAGTCTATTTATGATATATCCGGCTATGGTGTATAATAAACAATGCCAGAGTGAACTAAAAACAGACTAATTTAATAAGCAATTCCTTTCCCCTACACTGTTTAAATTTACATAATCAACTGGCTATAATATTTAGCATACTTTTAATGTCTCTCGTTTGTTTACACTACAATTCTGTGCTTCAGATTTCTCCATTCACCGAAATATTGATTGGCCTACAAAGGGTACAAAACAGCAAACATTCTACTGGCAATCATTATGTGAATGTGAAGGAAGTGAAGGTGGATCTACTGTATTTTTCTTGCTAATTACAAACCTAATATTCTATTAAAATGTATGAGATGACAAAATCTCAACAAACTCTTTAAAGCTATTACTAGCAGATAAAGTATTCTACCAAAGTATTAACATTAGCATCATTAAAATAGTTTTATCAAGTGCACATTTATCTCCACATTGGAAACAATAGCAGCCTGAAGGAGACAAATGCCCTTGAGTATTGTGGTAGGAAAACCGACAGCAGTTTCAGAGGCACGTAAAGTCTTCTTGTAGCTTCCTGACTAAAACAAAACAAAACAAAACAAAAAAATTCTTGAAGCCACAGTTATAAGATGGAATAGAATAAATGAGTCTATTTTTCATCACCTTGGGTTATGAGAAGAAAACATTGCAGAGTTATCTTGGTAAGGAAAGGGCTCAGATATTAAAATACATTAACTTTATCTTAATTGATTTAAACAGATCCAGAGCCTTGGAAATGCACATGATGTTATTTCTGCATTAGTGGACAAAATAGATCTGTTTTAGATTGCAAAGCTTCATCTCTGTATCTCTTGTCTGGTAGAGAGAGAAAAACCTATTTCTTAGTCTCGTAAAAAAAAAACAAAAACAGCCAGGAAACCGTATACATTTATTTGCTCTAGCTCCATAATTTCTCTCTTTATCTTTTCCTCAAAACATCTTTTGGTTAACATTTATACATTGTTTTCCTGTAGCTCAGAATGCTGTAGTCAGAAGAGAGTAACAAGAGATAACACTAACTGAGTTTTTATTCCGTCCCAAGCCCTGTGCTCCATTATGTTACTTTCTTTAGTCTTCAAGTGACCTTTTGAGGCCGACCTCATTATCTCCATTTACACAGATGAGGAAGCTGAGGCACAGAGAAGCGGAGTAAGTTGCCCAGGTGGCAAGCAGGTGACATGGGTTAGAAAGTCAGCAGGGAGACTCTGGGGCCCTTGCTCTTTACCAACATTTCATGACGGGGCTTCTCAAGGGAGGCATGGTGAAATCAAAGGCCAAGGTCAAAGTTTCTTCTATACACCATAAAAATAAAACATTCACATCAGCCCCTCCCAGTCTCCAACGCAGATGGTTTCTTTCATCGGTTTTCCCCCTCTGTTATTATTTTTTGTTTTTGCAGTATGATTTTTAAGCCAGAGATGAATTATCAAAGGGTAGAACTAACTGGAAAGTCTCACCAGATGTCACATCCAATCTCTCACGCACAGATGAGGAAGTGAGCTCAAAGAAAGGAAGAGGGGAAGTAACCTCTCACAGAACTTCTTTAGGGCAGAGTCCACATTAGACTCTACGTCTCCTTTATATGATTTTTTAAAGCAGGTTTACGGTGTCCAAGAGGGAAAAAAAAAAAAGACATGTAAGTACAGGATTTCATTTCAACGAATGCCTTTTAAATGTAGACTATTTCTATTTGGGGCCAAAACCCCACAACAGTCCCCTGTTCTAATATGAGAAGAAAGTGAGAACCTCTTGGTGTTTCTCTGGCAGTTGAATTAAGAGATGAAGTTCTCCTCTTTATCTCTTGGCTTGTACAAAATATTTTCTTCTAGAGTCCCTGCAGACTGGAGTTCTGCTTTTAAGCTTGGGTTCACTAAGCACCAGTCAGGGCCATCCAAAGAATGTTAGAAACATATGCCGATTCTCAGGAAGGTAGACGAAGAAAAAGGCCATTGCCATCCCCGCTTTCATTGCACTGCTCCACGTGCAAGGCTCAGCAAATGAAAGAGTCCACGGAGGCACACAGTGTGAAAGCCAAAACTCTACATGTCTTTAATAACCCCAAAACAAAGGCTATTGAATGGACTGCTTTAAGTGCTTTGTTTATTTTAGGGAAATATTTCCAAAGAAAGCCTTCCTATGTGGGGCTGTGAAAAGCCTTTTGTAAAAGGATATTAATTATATGCTGAAAGTTAAAAGTATCGCTGAACAAGAGTATTGCTGGATAAAATACCAATATACCATCTCACAGATCTACCAATGTCGGCTATTCCTGATCCTAGATTTCCAGCTGAGAACTGGAATTATTTAGCAATTATTTAGCTGAGCATAAATATTTAGAGACAGTTTTTGCTAACAAATCTTGCCTCCAGGAGCCAGGCCCATAACAATATTCTTGGTGCTGGTTTTCCACACATAAATCAAGCATCTAACTTCACACATTCGCTATTTCATTTTTACTATTTTGGGTGGTACCATTGCTGTTTTTTATTCCTGGCCTCTTTTTGCACTGCGCTGCGGAATGGAAATCTGGCCCACCTCATGTGACCTGGACTGAGAGTCTGAAAAAAGGCTCAAGAGAAATCGGCTGGATTCTTCTTGAGTATTTCATTTGGGATTAGTTGAGTTTATGAGAGTTTGGGATTTTCCAGGTTTGGGTCTTTCACCTTTGTAAAATGTGCTTGCTGTCCAACCTTCTCTCTCGGCCTTGTTTCATAGATGTGCACACACGTGCACAAGGACAGGCCCCTGATCTTTGACACAAAAGGCCATGCAAAACACTAGTATATTTGTCAACCTGCAAGAGCTCCCTGTTTGAAATAACTGACCAGCTGTGAATACGGGGGATCAAGTGCTCAAAGCCGTGTGGCCCCTTTGGTGGCATGAGGTGGACTCTCCCGTACCTGGTGGTTTTTGAGCCCTGGGATTCCTGGTTACTTTTATCCTTTGAAAATGCACAGCTTCTTAGGAAAGAGTTCACTGGTTTTTCAACTCCCCGCGAAAATTTCCTGGGGACCGTCCGCCACAGCAGCGCTCCAGCTGAGCTCTCTCTATGTGGTAAATAAATCATGTGAACAACAGTCCCCAATTTCACATTAATTGTTTGGAAATCTCCACAACATCAAACATTTTGTTAAAAGTCTAGAAAAAAATAAGTGTAGCTCTTTTGTTGTCGTTGTCATTGTTTTGCTTCAGAGTGATTTGTTCTAAATACAGCTTAACAGGCAGATGACTGGTTTGTGACTAGAGTATCTTTCTGAGATGAAAAAGCAATACAAATGCGCCCCAAAAGGATGCCAACCAGGCACAAAGCAACACAGGGACCATGGAATGGGTGCACCTGGGGAAATCCTTATCACAAATTGGATTGACAGGGAGGGCTCGGTCCCTTCCCAGCACAGGTACCTCTGAAAAGCTGAAAGGGAATCACAATGCTTTAGGAACGAGATCTGGGAATTGCCTATATATGAGAGCTTCAAATTGCTCAGGCATTAAGAGAGTAAGAACATGAAATGCAAATATTGCAGAAATAAAGGGGGAGAAGATAAACTCAACTCAACAATCACGGAGAAATGGAGGCAGAATCTGAAGCCATACACTCAGGATTAGACTGGGGGGAGATGACTTGCTCCTTGTGGAGGGCCACTCAATTTTACCCCTGCCTTTCGCTGGTGACTTCTGCACATCCGAACAGAAAAGGGAAGATGGAGGATTCATTCAGCACTCGGTGGAGCGCGGAAGTGGAAAATCTATTTAGACTCTTGTTGGTCAAGATCTTTCTCACTTGTGAGAAAAATTACCAGACTGAAAAGATAAGTAAAAGCCAAGCTATATTTGTCCGCAAGAGTTACTGTAGAAGTTAAAAATTAAGGACTTTAGTTATTTATGCAATGGCCTCTTGGTTCTTCGAGAAGTTTAAGATGCCAGTGTCTCTATTACCTCGAATGCTTCAACGGCATGAACAGTGCGCTTCATTCCACAAAACTCACCCAGAAATGTGGTCAGATTTCTTTAGGGTTCTCTTATGTTAGCTTTCCATTTTAGAGTCTGCCTTGTAGGTAAGATTATGGCAAATGGTACTCATGCTTTTATTTTCACAAGAAGGATTCTAAAATCCCTCTTTTAAAGTGTTTCTCTCCAATCAATCATGCCCCCCCCACCAAACAGTCATGTTATTATTATTCTGATGAATCCACTCCTTGAAGCTACAGGCATGTGCATTAAGTTACTGATTTTTCGAAGGTGCATGCATAGTTCACGCAGGCTTCTGGAAGATGAGGACGCTGGGCCCCACTGAGGTGAAGGGGACAGACTAAAACTCACAGGAGCAGTTTTATGGCCAAGCCAAGTGGCTGAATATCAGCCTGAATTCTTTCTACATTACTTTGTCCTCTTCATGCTCTTGGGGAGGAAGCAGGATTGGGCTATTTATATTGGCTGGTATCAATGCAGCTTAAACCTTAGGGTATCAGGATCAAAGAAATCAGCCCTATTGACTCTTCTCCACAGAAAGCAAGAGCTTGTTCATAAAATGAACAATGGGAGCTCGTACAGTTTTACCATATATTTTCTCTTTCTCCCCACTCTGTATAGCATATTAAATATTAAGAAGGAAGCAAAGTGTTCCTTTCACAGAACTGTGAGGGATACACTGATTAGCACATCAGGGTGGGAGGCCAGAGCACTGGATCAGAAGGTTAAACGTCACCCATGGCTGTTAGGAACCAGGGGCTGCCTCATTACCCTTCATCTCCACCCAGACCATTGCTTTTTAGAGTGTGAACACCCCTGCCCCATGACTTTGCTGACTCAACTTCCCTTCTTCATCATGGTGCTGTCTACAAATCCCGCGTAACTCTCACCACGGGGCTCCTTATGCGCACCACGGACCCTAGGCCTTCTGGGCTCCTAGGCTACAGAGAAAAAAGGAAGCATTCTGGTCTTATTCAGCGTGAGGGTTCAGCTACTAGTGAGACCTGTGCTGGTCTTGAGTAAGTTGCTGAGGTTGTCTGAGCCTCAGTTGCCTCCTAGGTCACACAGAGCTCTGCTATCTACAAGGATGATTTAAGAATATCAAGAGTTTATGTAGCATAATCCGAAAACTGCCTGTCTCTTAATAAACTGGCAATAATGCTTGCTATTTGGTGTCATTCTTCTTAAAATATGTTCAATAATATTTCTGAAAGTGTTCCATGACCAAATTGGGAACAACTAGGCAAAGACCTCTGCCCTCCAAGTTGGAAGTGCTTTTCCTTAAAAGGTTGACCCTCATTTCCCCCCAGTGGCTCTGGAAACATTTGTGTATCCCCTACGGTTCTACTGTTCTACATGCAGCTGGCCCTGAACTGAGATGGGCTCCTATCCTGGAATTCTTTGTCTTTTCACCGGAAGCTAAAAATGAAAGGCTCAGATATGCTAGTGATCCCTGGAAGAGCAAAGCGAAAACAGTAATACTAATTAGTAGCTACCAGAGCTGTTCAGCATGGCAATAAGCTGTAAATTTATGGTTTTGTTAAGAGTCAGGATACATTTGAAATCTTTTATATAATATTAGATATGAAAATACACACCATCTGGACCTCTTGCTGGTAGCCTTGAAATGTCTACATCTCACAGGAATCAAACCCATTTTACCTGCTAGGGAATAAAACACCTGTTTCACATATTACTTCACACTGGGTGATGAACATTTCCACCATCTCCAGCCAGAAAGAAAAAAATGAAACTGTGGCTTCACATTGTTTAGCAGATTTTAAAAAGCTAGCAGGGTTGGGGGCTGTTTTACTCTCTGGTAGGCAGAAGGCTCTGCAAATCGCTCCTGTATTAATAGTTGCTCCCTAATAATTGGGGGGAGTTCTCTGCAGCCCCTGTTTAGTATTGATAAAAATGCATTTCTTTCTCATTATAAATGTGCTTATGAAAACACTTAGTGAAATGAGCCAACTGTATCTTGGCTGCTAGTTGCATCTTGTAATGGATGGTCCCAAAGTGGATAGAAGGTTGTAATTCACTGGAGGAACTCTGCTGATGACATAAGAGTTGAAAAGTTTATGAATAGCCCTAGAATCTTCAGAGAGAAAGAGGCTTTGCCTGCTTTCTAGGACATCTGTTGTTATTCTATAGATATCCTCTTGCAAACTTAAAAAAAAAAATAGCTTCCTTAGCATATCTCTCCTTTGCACTTTCCATAAATCCTTTTGTTCTTCAGCTCAAATATAAATGCCCTCCTAGAGAATTAGGTTGCATTTTTAAAAACATAATCACAATCCTTATCTCTCTTAAGAAAATCACAATGGTTTCTTAATGTCTTCAAATATCCAGTTAGTTGTTAACATTTCCAATTGTCTTGTGATTTTTTTTTTAAAGTTTATTAGTTCGAAGCAGAATCTAAATATGATCCATACATTGTTCTTTTCTTTCCATTTATCCCTTGCATGGTTATTTGTCGTGTGAAGATTCCCCACAGTCTGTATTTTGCAATTGCATCCCTGTGGTGTCCTTGAACATGTTCTTATGTCCTCTTCATTTTGTGCATATTAGTACATAGTATATATGCACATTCTGTATATTAGAGACTTACTCCAGTTCGGGTTTGATTTCTTTGCTAAAACAGTCTCATTGGCAGTAGCTCTTCCTTCTAGCGGGAGGCGTGCCATCTCTGGTTGCTTCTGTTTATGTCATGTCAACAGTCATTATTGACCAATATCAAGATTCAGTAGTTGAATCCTTGGAAAATATTGTGATTCTTCATGTATGAGTGGTAATAATTCGATAAAGAGAAAAATTTACCCTGATTTATTAGTGGCTACTCAGTAGTACAGGTCATATAGGAAAGGCGGGATAAAATATTTGATTTTTCCCTTTTATCTATCAAGTTTTCCAAATAGTTTTCTAGCATAGTCCAATGGTTATTTTTTTAAGTACCATTTTAAAATGGATTTAAACGGCTTTGAAGTGTTTTCTACATTTAAAGTTTTTTTATATTTTGAAGATTTTTCCTGACGAGGAGACTTTTGACTTGTTGCTAGTAATCTTCGATCGCTTCTTTGTTCTCTGCTACAAGACATTCCAGGCTCATTCTGTGCACATTCTGCCTCAGAGCTGGAATCAATGACTTCTGAAGGGGCCCAGACTCCTTTAGTGGGAAATGGTATTTGGATACCACAATCTGGACACTAGGACTGATCTTGGTTACTGGGTTGGGATATGTTTCTAGATCTTCTCAGTGGACTGGGCGATATATGTATAGCATTACTTCGTAGAGATGCTTCCAATTCAAATTCAGGACCACAGAATTTTTACTTAAACTTTTCAATCTTAAGTATGTATCTGATTTAAGAATCCTGGATCTCAACAATGCCAGAAATGATGGAATTGGACTATCTTATAACTATTCAATTGCTTTATCCCACAGTATAGTCACAGCAGGATCAGAATAGCAATACTTACACTACCAACAATAATATGATTACCAAAAATAGATAATTGTTTGAAATTCTTTTTGTACATAGACTATATCCTATCAGAGTGGTCAAATTACAGTGTTTTAGTACATCCCTTGGAATTGTTTCTCTCTTTGTTGCTATGCCACCAACTGGATATACATTAGGTCTATTTGTGTCAATTTTTAATAAAAATACTTTTAAAAACTTATTTTTATTTTATAATTGTGTAAAATATTTACATGGTGCCAAAGCTAAGTCTACAAATAAGGCAAATTCAATAAAGTCTAGCATCTATTTCTGTCCCTTATGCCTTCCCTCTTTCTGTAAACCATATGTAATGTGTTTTTTTAAATTACTTCCCATAAGTTATTATATATTTTTTAAAAATCAAATTATAGTTTAACCCTTAAGTTGCTTGTTTATTAAATGCAAATTTAATGTAAGTTAAATGTAAGTTCACTAAATAAATAAATAAGATCTCCCAGGTATATGTTTTATATATATATATACACACACCTACCCCCTTTAGATAAGCAGTAGCTTAATATACACATTTTTATCCTCTTTGCTTTTTTTTTTACTTCAAGTACAATTTGAGGATCACCTCATAGTAATATATAAAGTTATTTCTTGTTTCTTTTACTCTATAAATGAGCAAAAACCATTTCAAGATTTTAGCTCGCCAGACATGTCTTATCCTCTAAACTTAGCTTCCATCCATGCCTTCAAAATATTTGGCTACTTATTCGATGTTGCAAAGATGTCTTGGAAATGAGATCCTGTAAACTCTTTAATAGTTTGTTCTTTGTTTTTCTTTCCCCACCAAATACAAATAAGAGTCTGCTCCAATGTTTAATAATTTTTCATCCTCTAAAAGTTCTCCCACATGACTGTTCTAAATTCTGTGAGCTTCAGTATACACTCAGTCACAGAAATTATCTTCTCTGTGTTTCTAAAGTTCCTCAACTTTCTCTTTCCACTTTTAATAATTCCAAGGCTAGAACTCTATAAATTTAACATTTGCTTTCAAAGAGCAAACAATTCCATGGAAATTTTTGATCCACACAGTGTAGACATGAAGACCTATATTTAAGAAACCACAACACATGAACATAGGTATGATGTAGGATGTCCGAGGAAACAGTGACTACTTCAAGCAGATTTTCCCTTGGCTAGTTGAACTTGGTGTAATTGGCACCCCACCCCCCCTTTTCTTTATCTCTATTCCCAGTTATGTCTTATTCCTAGGAGGAATTCCAGGAAGAGGCCAGTCCCCACTGCTCCCTCAGTGAGTATTTTCAGTTACCATCTATTTTTCTTCTTCCTCATTATGAAAGATATATTCATTGCAGAAACTTTAGAAAATATAGGAGAGTAAATAGGTTAAAAGAAAGTCCCCAATACCATCACCTAGCGCAAAGGTTGCAAACGTTGTCGTGGGCCTCCTCCTGGTGTTTCCTTAAGAATACATATAATGAGGGCTCCTGGATGGCTCAGTTATTAAATGTCTGCCTTCGGCTCTGGTCATGATCCCAGGGCCCTGGGATGGAGCGCCGCATTGGGCTTTTTGCTCAGCAGGAAGCCTGCTTCTCCCTCTCCTGCTCCCCCTGCTTGTGTTCCCTCTCTCACTGTCTCTCTCTCTCTCTGTCAAATAAATAAATAAAAAATCTTTTAAAAAAAGAATACATATAATGTATATGTAATATACATATTGCATAGTTGTAGCAATATATGATACACATATGTTATATTATATATATGATAAATATAATATCAATTTATATATTGAAAAAATCTCTTTTCATTATGTTTCATTTTATGAGAGGATTTTCCAATAATTCTCCTGCACATAAATCTCAATCTTCAGAGTCCGTTTCCTTGGGTTACTTGACCTAAGACACCATATCTTCACATGTTTATGTGTTACTTGAGATGATTCTGATTATACCTTTTATCCATTTTTTTTTATTGCTTGGGTTGTTTGAATTTTTTCTCATTGATTTGTGAATGTTTATATATTCTGGAAATTAATTCTTTGTTAATTTTATTGCAACTATCTTCTTTCATTTTGTGACTTGTCTTCTCATACTCTTTATGGTGATCTTATTTTTACAGTAGTTTAATTTCTCAGTCATTTCTCACATTGTCAAGGTTTTTCTGTTTTTTTAAGAAAGGCTTCGTACATTGAGGTCAGAAATATATTCTCCATAATTACTTTAAAGTGTTATATTTTGTCTTTCACATAGTCTTTCAGAGATAATATCCTAAAGGTAGTTGCCAATGAAAGCCTTTTTTGTGAACTGTTTTTATGGGACCAGGTTTGCAGAGGGAAAATGGGAAATCCTAGTATAGGTTCATAATTTTCTTTCTACAAAAATGGTGTAGTAGGAAAATGTCAAAATTGACATTTGACCAAAAAAATTTGACAGAAATGTCAAAATTTTTCCAATTCCATTAAATTATCAAAGGAATTTACTGTAAGGAGTGCTAGATAGGGGTTCGATTGTATTATTTCTAAAAGGATCCCAAATCCATACATCTTGCTAGGCTCTCTTACTTCTACTAATTTATCCATAATTTTTGGAAATTTTTATCTATTGAAGTCACATCCTCTTTGAAACTGATTATTTTGTTTCTTTGTGGCCTTTATATCTTCAAATCCTTTTGTTTGTTTGTTTTATTCCTCTGACTAGGAATTCAAATTTAAGCTTGAATAAAGTTGGTGGGTAGCGGGCATTTTTTTTTAAATTTTTTATTGTTATATTAATCACCATATATTACATCATTAGTTTTTGATGTAGTGTTCCATGATTCATTGTTTGTGCATAACACCCAGTGCTCCACGCAGAATGTGCCCTCTTTAATACCCATCACCAGGCTAACCCATCCCCCTACCCTCCTCCCCTCTAGAACCCTCAGTTTGTTTTTCAGAGTCCATCGTCTCTCATGGTTCGTCTCCCCGTCCGACTTACTCCCCTTCATTCTTCCCCTCCTGCTATCTTCTTCTTTTTCTTTTTTCTTAACATATGTTGCATTATTTGTTTCAGAAGTACAGATCTATGATTCAACAGTCTTGCACAATTCACAGCGCTCACCGTAGCACATACCCTCCCCAATGTCTATCACCCAGCCACCCCATCCCTCCCACCCCCCACCACTCCAGCAACACTTAGTTTGTTTCCTGAGATTAAGAATTCCTCATATCAGTGAGGTCATAGGATATATGTCTTTCTCTGATTGACTTATTTCACTTAGCATAACACCCTCCAGTTCCAGCCACGTCATTGCAAATGGCAAGATCTCATTCCTTTTGATGGCTGCATAATATTCCATTGTGTATATATACCACATCTTCTTTATCCACTCATCTGTCGAAAGACATCTTGGCTCTTTCCACAGTTTGGCTATTGTGGACATTGCTGCTATAAACACTGGGGTGCACGTACCCCTTCGGGTCCCTATATTTGTATCTTTGTGGTAAATACCCAGTTGTGCAATTGCTGGATCGAATGGTAGCTCTAATTTCAACTGTTTGAGGAACATCCATACTGTTTTCCAGAGGGGTTGCACCAGCTTGCATTCCCACCAACAGTGTAGGAGGGTTCCCCTTTCTCCACATCCCCACCAACATCTGTCATTTCCTGACTTGTTAATTTTAGCCATTCTGACCAGTGTGAGGTGGTATCTCATTGAGGTTTTGATTTGGATTTCCCTGATGCCGAGCGATGTTGAGCACTTTTTCATGTGTCTGTTGGCCATTTGGATATCTTCTTTGGAAAAATGTCTGTTCATGTCTTCTGCCCATTTCTTGATTGGATCATTTGTTCTTTGGGTGTGGAGTTTGATAAGTTCTTTATAGATTTTGGATACTAGCCCTTTATCTGATATGTCATTTGCAAATATCTTCTCCCATTCTGTCGGTTGTCTTTTGGTTTTGTGGACTGTTTCTTTTGCTGTGCAAAAGCTTTTGATCTTGATGAAATCCCAATAGTTCATTTTTGCCCTGGCTTCCCGTGCCTTTGGCGATGTTTCTAGGAAGAAGTTGCTGCGGCTGAGGTCGAAGAGGTTGCTACCTGTGTTCTCCTTTAGGATTTTGATGGACTCCTGTCTCACGTTTAGGTCTTTTAACCATTTGGAATCTATTTTTGTGTGTGGTGTAAGGAAATGGTCCAGTTTCATTCTTCTGCATGTGGCTGTCCAATTTTCCCAACACCATTTGTTGAAGAGACTGTCTTTTTTCCATTGGACATCTTTCCTGCTTTGTCAAAGATAAGTTGACCATAGAGTTGAGGGTCCATTTCTGGGATCTCGGTTCTGTTCCATTGATCTATGTGTCTGTTTTTGTGCCAGTACCGTACTGTCTTGATGATGACAGCTTTGTAATAGAGCTGGAAGTCCGGAATTGTGATGCCGCCAGCTTTGCTTTTCTTTTTGAATATTCCTCTGGCTATTCGGGGTCTCTTCTGGTTCCATACAAATTTTAGGATTCTTTGTTCCATTTCTTTGAAAAAAGTGGATGGTATTTTGATGGGGATTGCATTGAATGTGTAGATTGCTCTAGGTAGCATTGACATCTTCACA